>NC_133860.1:61824545-62133418 GCF_047830755.1 Zonotrichia albicollis | reverse complement strand
TCAGTTCCCTTGAACTGTATTTAGACTTTGCAAATTGTATCTTTATTCACATACTACATGAACTGCTAAAACCAAATTAGTTCATTTTACTCCTCCAGCTTTGACTGATAAAGATCCAATTTTCCTTTGCATTGTGATTCTGTCCCTCCACACTACCCTCTCCTTGAGTGGTAAATGAGGACTTAAGAATTACACCCTAAATGCCTTGCTTCAGACATGAGTCATTGTTTCATTGTTGCATGAATACACCTATTCTTAGATTTAAAATAGCAAAGAGGACAAGTTGCTTGAGTCACCATCCCTTAAATTGTCTGAAGTTGAAGATTAACAAGAATAAAGCAACATATTGCATTTCAACAAGGCAAAAAGGGAGTTATTTTAGATGTCTGTAGTTGATATTAGGAAGTATTTTATCAGCTGTACTTTTGCTAATTAAAAACTGATGGGAAATATGTCCCAGTTTTACATTTTGTCTGAAGATTATGCTGTAAAACAAAAAAATATGTATATATCCTTTACAGGATAAGTTAATTCGGAGGATTATGTACTGTCAGTAAAATGCAAGCAAGACACATTACTCCAAAGGCTATCAGAACATCACTAAGCTGCTGCCATAAACTTCTTAACATGGTAAGACAAAACATAACTGTATATAAAGAATTATAGAATGGTTGAGGTTGAAAGACACAGCGAGGTGTGGCCTTAAAGTCAGGTGTCCGGCAGGCAGGAGGGCGGCCAACACCCAACTGCAAATGTGTGAGCACCCCTCGGCGTCAGTAGTCTTCGGGCTGTGCTCACAGCGGACGGAATCGCTGCTGGCCGACAAGAGTGAAGAGTCCGGACACTCACTGGGGACTTGTCAGATTTATTGTCAGCCAGGGAGCGATGGTCACACAGGCGCTGAATCTAACATGTCTACCAGCGTGTGCCCCGAACAAAAGGTGCAACAGACTTATAAAGGGGAGGAGGGATCTCAGGGAGGGGTTTACAAGGACCAATAGGGGAAGGTAGGGGAGTGGACTTAAGATAATGGGCATGAGAGAAAACCCAATAGAAACAATGTAAAGGAGAGGCCCCGGAGCCACAGCCAATCAAGTCTCCCTAAGCACAGAAGATTCTGGCAAACTAGGAGGAGTGGGGAGTGATTGACTGGGCCCAGGGAGGAGAACAAATTCACATATAAGGAAACACAGGGGAGGGGAAATCATATAACAGAGAGGATTGACATAAACTGTGGCAGGAGTAACCAAGGTAACCAAATGACAGACAATACCATGGCGGGAGTTGCCATGGGAACATAATAAGTGACAAGGCTAAGGCGGGAAAAACTGGGAGGGCAGAACCATTACAGAAAATGGGGGAGCAATACAGAAAATGGGGGAGCAATTAAACAAACTAACACAACACACTACAACAGACAGAGATCCCTGGAGGTCACCTGGTCCAACCTCCCTTCTCAGGCCTTAAACAAGTCTCCAGAACCAAGACTGTGCCCAGATGTCTTTTCAATTTCTCCAAGCAAGGAAAGTTCACAACCAACTCATTTACCTCCTTTGCTGCAAGGGAACACACCTAGTCATGATCAACTTGGAATACACCAGAACCATTTCCAAAAGGGTTATATTTCTGAAAGAAGAAGTCCATACAGCAGTGGGGAAGATGTTGGAAGATTCTTTTAACTTTAGCACTGTAGTGTATGATCCCTAGATTTGTGGTTAATGCTTAGTTTTGTCCCCTACTCCTGTGACTAGTAAGTAATTTTCCAGCTAATGTTTCCTTATTTACTTGTATTAGTGATTAATATTTACTAGTTGATATCTTAATTTTGAGAACAAGGATTGTATATCAGAGCAAAGAATGATCACAGAAGTACATTATGACTTAATGACATTTTTGAGATGGTCACAAGGAGAAAAGATTCATCAGAAGATCTGGAACCATATTCAAATAAGTCTGTGGAAATAATTAGCATATATGCATGTATTCAAAAATGTGATAAATATGTATTGGTTTTAGGAATATAACCTGGTCTGATAGCTTCCTCAGCATGCATACTTTGAGGAATATTCCAGCAGTGAATCTTGCATCCAGCAGTGCTAATAAAGTAGCTGGCTTTCTAACCTAACAAATTTGTTGGAGTTTATTTTCTGGTTTTCAGTGACAACCTCCAAATCCTTTTACGCTAGGGTTTATTCTGTCTGGGTGGACCTCAGCTTCTGCTGGTTCCTGGGGTTCTTCCTTCCCAGGTTGCAGAACTCTTTCCTTCCCTGCTTTGAACTTCATGTAGTTCCTCATGAAGCCCATTTCTTCAGCTTGTCGGGAACCCTCTGGAAGGCCGAGCAGCCCTCTGGAGTATCAGCTGTCCTCCCAGTTTTGTACTGTCAACAGCCTTGCTGAGGGCACACTCTGCCCCAACATGCAGACTGTATGAAAACGGACAGGATCAGTCCAAGACTTGATTTCTGGGATGAAGCATTGGTTATTGGCCTCCAACTAGACCCTGTGTGACTGATCACTAACCTCTGCCCCTCCCTGTTCAGTCAGTTTTCAGATGAGGTTGGCTCATCCAGACCATAATTTATGAGCTTCTCTGTGAAGATCTTATGGGAGACAGTGATGAAAACATTATTGAAGTCAAGGTAGAAAACAGCAGCTGCTCTTCCCTTGTCTACCAAGACAGTTAACTCATTGTGGAAAGTTACCAGGTCGGTAAAGATGACTTGGTGAATCCATGCTGACCACTCACAACCCTCTTTATATTTAAACTAGTAATTTGGCCTCTAGAATATTATTAAAACTCTCTTGTTCTTTTCTGTTTGTTACTAGTACTGCAATAAGGATGAAGTAAAACAACTATACTTTGTATTTTCCTGTTGAAAATTTTGTGCTCAGTTGCAATTGCTAAAACCTTTTGATATTACAACATAAACCTGATCTAGAAAGGGCTCAAATCAAGGTGTGAGATGTCACTAGCACTGTCCATTTCCTCTTATGCAATAAGATATAGCATTTACCATCACATCATGTGAACTGGGACTTCTGCATGAACTTGCAAGTGCTTAAAGATCCTTTTGATTTGGCAGGACTTTTCATATACTCATGCTGAACTTTTATTAGAATTTGAGATTTTTCAGTCATGTTTCTCTTGTTTATTTCAAAGAAATCTGGAAAATGGGGAGTAAAACTCCAGCTCTGCCTCTGTGTGTGGAAGGTGTTTTACTGCCAAGAACAAACATGGATTTTAAGCTATCTTGGGCACAGAGCAATCCTTTGTGACCTTTTAGCTGAATTTTTAAGCTGTGTATTAATGTCTTCCTCTTTTCTCCCAAACTGACATTTTACCTAAAAAAAGTTCAGTGTACAAGCATAAAGCTCCTTGCCTATGCCTCAACTGCTGCTGAGAAAAATTCCAACTATTTTGCTTGAAAGAATTCATACACATCTAGACTACAAAAAAGAAGAGCTTGAGCCTTGTTTGCTTTGCTCTTATTAACACAGTGCAAAATACTATTTTTATGGAGTTTTTTCTTCCTTTGGGCACCCATATGAGGCCTATATTAAACACATGCACAACCTTAAGCCAGTGTGGTCTTTTTAAGCAGTAGAGATTCAGCACTTTTCTCCATGAAGTTGTAAAATTGAGTAAGACTGGATGCAAGCCAGCATGCTGAAGACCCAAAATTTTGTTTCTATCTCAGCCACCATTAGAGGTTTCCCCTTGAGTCTACAGCTTTACTGTGTCTAGGCTTCTTGGCACCAGAATGGCCTAGCACATTGAGGCTGTAGCTCAGAAGGGAGCTCCATGCACCATTATACATTTCTATGCACTATTTTTCTGGAGATTCCAGGGTCACCTTCTCTGATAGAAGTAATCACAGAACTATAAAACTAAATCCCCTATTACTGCACAGAGATGAGGTGCAAGAGTAGCAGGCATATTGTTCTCAATACTTTTCTGAATGATAATAGACAAGGTCATAGTCTCACCCTTCTAGAAAAAACTCCTACAAAAGAAACACGCAGTAAGAGTGTTCACTAGGACTTTGCTTTGTGTTACACAGAGTGAGAAATGGTCCAAGGATACTGTAGCAAAGCCTGAAACTTCCCATATCAACTACAGCAATTATTTGTTTCTGATTTGCATTCTGGCTTAGACTAGCAAACTGTCCCTGGATGTCGCAGTCAGTCCTTTCCACTTGTCTTCCTGCTCACTCATAATCATTAATGCAAGCCTGGATACATCTTAACATCTCAACAACAACATAAACTCGGAGCAATCATATAGGACTGCAGACAGCCAAACATTATTATATGAAAAGGGGGATAGCTCCTGAAAACTGCTTTCTTCCTGGGCTGAAAAGAGAGCTTAAAGCTCAGCATTACCTGCCAGGGTTCACTCAGATCCCTTCCAATACATGCATCTGGATTCTGAATAAAAAGCCCCAGCCCGAGAGACCTCAGCTGTGTGAAGTTAAAAAATGAGAGAATAGAGTACACATTTTGGACCTCAAGAGAGGGCAAGAGTCCTGCCTGAGTAGACCCTAGTGGTACGTGAAGCTACCACACTGTTAACCCTTGCAGCTTGATACTGTGTTTTCAGAGCAGAATAAGATGAGGTCAGGACAATATGATCAGGCAGTGGTAGATAATTCCGAGACACCAGGCTAATTTAATGCACCTTGCCTTACTATAAAGGTCATGATATTAAGACTCAGGCATGATATTCAGTTCTACTGGGAGGCTTATGCTCAGCTGGTTGCTGTTCCGCTTCATTAAATTTATTTCTGCTCCTGTACAATAGATTACTGTAACTGCAGGCCACATGATTGAAGATAGGCTTCACTCAAACCAGGAGCTCCTCTGACAGCTGTGTGACCAGACCAGCTACTGAGCTGTGTAGGCAGAAGAGTTTTGGAAGAAAGTGGTGCTACATATATAGTCAGCACTGGTATATAATTCCAAGTATTTAACCCGAGTAAAGCCCACATTTGTAGATTTACAGGATCCAGGCATATTTTCCCGCCCTTAAACCTCTACCCCTTGTTTTATGGCTTTTGCAGTTCTCAGAAATGTAAAGCTGTCCTTGTGAGACTTTGCATAGCCATGAGTTTTAATCATCTGAACCTGCCATACAATGGACTTCTGTGTAGTAACTTTTCATGGGAAAGATTTCTACCAGGAAGCCAGGTCTTAATGCCTGCTTTCCAGCTTTGGCCCAAGCTTGGCATCTGTTGACTCTGCCCCACACTGAATGGCACAATTGAATGAACATGCCTTGAAAGTATTATATGTCCTGAGCTGGGAAGAGTTTGGCTTGCTGGACAACCTGCCCAATGGTGTCTGCATCCCTTTCACCATGACAAGAACCAGTGGCAGATGTACCCTAGATGTGGAGGAGGCCGTGTTGAGAGAAACTGGAAAGAATAATTCTCAGGAGTAAGGTAAAACAGGGAAAAAACTTGTTCTACCAGCACCTTAATGTAATTTTAAACAGCGTTTGAGATAACATTTTTCGTTTGTTGAAGGAATGTGAGCCAAGTGCCACACGCACATGGGAATGAACCTCTGGCCCTGAAATTATATGTTTCAAAGGACTAATCAATGCCTCCACCTACCTCACAGTATATCACAGATGTTCACATGGTTGCTTCAAAAAGTAACAGATGAGGCCCATCAAAATCAGAAGGGAAGCCAAGATTTTCCCACGCTTGATGGTCCTGCAGGAAAGAGGCATGGGCTCTTTCCAACCATCTTACTTCCAGTGTCTTTGTTCTAAGAAAATCAAGTGTTACATCAGTGTAATTCTGGATCAACCATTTCAAGGAGAAAGTAGGATGTCTGCAGAAGAGAAAGCAGGCTGTAGGATTAATGCAGGTGTGTACAGGGTCTCTGCCCCAAAAGGCTAACAGACCATGTAGGAGATGCTTCCTAATTCTTTATTCTAGCTCTTCATGAAGTACAAAATCAGCAAAAAAGAACTAAAACAAATACTGTTCACAGTAGATCTGAACGAGCTATGGTTTTCATACCTCTTGGTACAAACTGAAAGATGAAAGGAAGGTTAGAGGTTGCTGTTCATATGAAAAAGTGGGTTGGGACATTTCCTGTCTCTGGTGTGGGGAATTTTCAGTAATAACATGGCTGCCTTCTGCTCCCTTCCACATGTACCATTTTCTTATGCACAGCTTTGAGTCTGATATCATATTCCCCTATGCCCCATGCCAACTAAGTGAATTGCCAGAGCTGGGAACAAAATTTTTCTTTGCATATGAGCTCATTTTATGATAGAGAGGTCCCTTCATGCATGTAAGTCGGGCTTTCTGCAAGAGAGCAGACACTTTTGACCACATAACTTCCATGTTTCTATGTATGGGACATGTTGGAAAATTCATTTGCCTCGTACATCTTTATTTTATGTCACCCACAGAACAGTTGTGCTCTTCTATCATAGTGTACTTTCACCTGTATAAAGTTCTTACAAGCTTCTGTTTGTGATGCCTTGTCTGATAGAGCAGCAGCAGGATGATCTCTGCTGTCATACCAGAGCTCTCTGATGTGTCAAAGGCCTCACACTGAGTGACGAATTTGTTAACCACCTTCCAGTATTCTTCGTAGCTGCTTGTTACCACTTCAAGAGATGTTGTGTAGACCCTTTAGACATTGCAACCTACTTTTCCTTCTTTGAACCTAAGAATTATCACTAATATTGTCACACTGAAATAGTGTTATTAATTACTGTTTGTTTAAATTGGGTCCCTAGCAGATGCCTTAGCAAATCAGTTAACCATATTTGGATGAGGCTACATACCTGCCACAAGTAATTAGATTGTCTCTTCACCCCAGGACCAAGAACTATCAGGAATTAGAGACAACTCAGAGTCACCACAGTGCCAGTCTGTGTCTTGAGGACAGGATACATTGCTCTGGATGAATAAGAATTTAAAATTCTACTTATGTCAAATGCATGTGGCTCTCAAACATTAATGAGAGCAGCAGGTTTAATCCCAATGTCACTGCTAAAACTGCTTGCAATGCAGTGCCCAAAAGTATTGAACTTCCCTGCTTATTGTCAAAAAGCTAAGACAGGCTTATTTGATTTTTAAGCATGTTTAGTTCAGACTTTCAGTGACTAAGCAAGCATGTACCTGTTATAAGTAGTAGCTCATCAATTTCCGACAGGGTATACAATGCAAAGAATTGAAATTCAATGTTCGGAAAATCAGAGGTTGCTTCCAGTCTAGCCTTACTGAATTCTTGAAGTCATCCAACATTTCCAGCGTTAAAATAATTATTTTCTCTCTGAAATTCAATCCATGGAAAGAATGGCCCCAAGTCAGTCTGAAGGTCATTTCCTGATTACAAACAGGCTTTGCTCTTCTGCCAGCTCAATTCTGCCCCAGAAAGTAGGGGCTGTGCAGAACCCCAAACCATGGGCTTTGGCCTTTTCCCCAGGCAATGAACAGCTGGCACTCCAAGCAGAAGCTTGGAGAACTTCAGAATGGCAGGAAGTGAGTTATTCCACTGAATTCAAATACTTCCCATGGAAAGAGAAGTTGAAACCTGTTAACAGCTTATTTCTTCTCACGTAACTCACTAATCTTAATCACATCAAGCAGGTATTTTAGACCCACTCAACATTGGACATAATCCAATGTTTAAAACACAGTCTTCCTTTAAGAGTGTGAGGGCAGGTGAGTTTTGTTGTGGAGTACTGGTAATTTGTCCCTGAGCCCATCTGAAATTTTATCCCTTTTCCACCTGAGTGCATTTTTCCCATTGCAGTCTTTCACACTGCTGTCCTCAAGACTTTTCAGTGATTAATTTATGGATACAGTAGTCATTTTGCAGGGGCTACTTGAAAACAAAACGAGCAAGTCTGTATTCTACTAGAGCAATTTTGATGCCTTTTTGTTTCTTTACAACCTCCCACACAGTCATCATTTTTTAAACTTTTCCTCATCTCTGGGAGAACTGACCTAGCCTGTACACCAGCTGGCATTGCCTCATCACCAGAAATAGCCTGAAACACCAGATTTGGAACTGCTCAACACCTCCTTCTCAGAGCTTTTGAGAAATGGATTTAACAGGTCATTTTGTCACCACTGTGTTTTAGATGCAGACCTAGAGTCCCCAGTGCTTATCCAAGTGTTGTTTGCCTTTGATCTGGAACATGCCACAGTTATGTGGAGAAGAGGAAGAAAACCGAAAAGCAATAGATCCTGAAAAACAGATGGAGGTTGCAATTCAGACTAGGACAGATAAGCAAGCTCTGGCAGTCATCCGGGTAAACTGCATTGCATTTATAGTTCTAAATTGCTTCATTTTCCCATATCTGATGGGCTTAGATGCACTGGGAATGTGTCAGATACAGTGATCAAGCTTAAGGCTATGGGATTCTTCTCCTTTGTGATATGCTTTTGTCTGAAATCCTTTTTTTCCATTGCATTTGAGAACAGGAGCGTATGTAGGTGTGATTTTAGCACCACAAAATCTGAGCCTTCAGTTGAACTGTGCAAATGTGGGAATCAACCATGAAGATTCAGAACTGGCAAATAGTTTTTAGTGACCAACATACCACTGCTATGCACAGATGAATGGAAGAAAAGGTTTGCCTGGACAGCCCTAAGGAAGGGACAATTGTACCCGGTCTGTCAGTTTCTGTTTTCTCTCTCACAATAGCTTTAAGCTTCTTATCTTTTAGTTTAGGTTTCTTGTCACTCAGGCAAAATTTCACTTTTGAGCTTAAAAGTGCCTCAGCCTTTCTAGAAAAATCACTAGAGAACAGGGTGGCTGCATCTATCTCTGGATGTGTTGAGTAAAGGCTACCTCATGGATTAAGTTCTTTCTTAGCACCAGTGAGCTAAAAGCTCACTTTCCAGTGCCTAAGATTTTGCAAAGCATACCCTGCCCATGTAACAAAGGGAGCAGACCCAAGGCAGTCTTTGGGGATGCAGCTCAGTGTGTTGTACAGTGAAGGATGCAAGGCCCAGATCCTCATCATGAGCAGTTTAAACCTAGTTTGAAAGGTATTCACAACTCTAAGGTGCACAAAAATAATGAGAGATGTCACAGACAAGATTTCTGTAAGCTGAGGGCTGGCTAGTAAAGAGAACCTCACCGAGAGATGAGCACACTCAAAAGGCATGGGAGCTCTCTATCCAGGCTCAGACTGAAACTGAATAGCTATCTTTCTTATATTAGGTGATACTTGAAGTCAAAGATGAGACCCATCCTAAGCAACATTTTCTTTGCATTTGTCAGTGCACACATGCATGCAGTAAGCCATGCTGTGTCACTCTGGTGTCTACTAATGGTCCTGTGAATATTTGCCATACATTGAGTACAATTTTCAGTAATTCCATGTTAGCCATTTTCAGTGTTAATATGAGTGAAATGAATACAAAACTGGGCCTATGGTCTTTCTTTCTTGATGGTTCTGTATATTCCTGCTCAGAAAAACTGCTAGACCAAGACAAGCTTCAGGTGAGCTACAGCACTCTTTTTTGGCTTATACTGTTTTGTTTGTTCACTTTCTTTTCTTTGTTTACCTATCTCATGTTCTGATAGCATCAGCCTGACCTTCCATCTCCCTTTAGGAAACAGAAAGCACACTTAATATAGGTCAGGCAGGTGCAGACTATACAGATTTCAGACAAAGGCCAGTGTTGGCAACAGCCACAGCTTGACAGGCTGTAGAAAGCCCTGGTGGAGCTGAACCTTAGCTTTGTGTACTGAAATGCAGAACTGGCAGCATTCACTCTCCTATGTGTTCTTGGCAAGAAAGTTTCTTTGTTAATAGAGCATCAGTAGCTTACCACCCTCATAAAGGCATTTTGAAGAGTTATTCCTGATCCACCTTCTGTTTTGTCTGTTGAAACATAGCTAATACATTAGGGTATCACTTCTGTTTAGAAAAGAATTTTCAGATACCATGAACAGCCCTTCTGATGTGTTGATGGAAAGGAATCCAAACCCTGCACTACACAACTACTCTGCTGAAAGGAATGCAACAGAATGACACTTTTCTCTGCCAAGCTCTAGGCTTTGAGTGGCTTAAGCTAGGAACAGCCTTAATATTTTCCCTTTCCATGGCCCAATGTAACTGTCATGATTTAAGACCTAAGCAGAAAGTAGCCAGCCAATTACTTGCCCAGTGTGTAATTTACTGCAAATCCTGCCCTTTAGTCAAGAAGGTTTCAGGGAAATTTGTTATTCAAGTGTCACTGCACTGCACGTAGCTGTTCTGGGAAGACATTTACATTCTCAATCAAACTTGGAAGAATAAGCCTACTTGAGTTAAAGAGCAACTATGCTTAGAGTCACTTAAATAGCATACAGTGAGTGAGGAGTATAAGACACATTAGTTAATCCCATAATTTTACCTTCCTTCTGCTTCTCCTCTTCAAACTATTTGGACAGAAATGAATATAAAAATTATGATGTCAGTGCTAGCTCACAAAAAGAAACACTAAACACCCCCACTGAACTGATTTAAGGAGGACTGAGCAGCCCTCGTATCTGAAAGCTGGACTCAGATGTCACGGCTGATTTTGGAGAATACTGGAACAATTTGACCCAAACCAAAGAGGTTTTTCTTCAGAATGGATTCTTCCTCTATGCTCCAAGAATCAGCTTGGTAAAAGACACTACAGCCCTTGTGTAACAACATGCAATACAAGATTACTGAACCTTAGCTTGGCGTGAAAAATTGAAGGAAGCAGCATTTCCAGGAGTTTAGGGGAGCAAGTAGCACACCTCTGCTGCCCTCAGAGCTTGTCCTTCATCTCTGACTATATGAAGTCAGATGAAACTTGGCTGGCTCATTGATAAATGTGCATAAACCAAAGTAATGCAGAAACCTTTCTGTGTGCCAGGAGCCCTAGCCAGATTGCTCATGGATGATGAGATGGAACAATTTTTTCAGTCCAATGGGGAACTCAAGACATGCTTTTCTTCACAAATAATTAAAGGATTATCTAACTAGGAACTGTCAGAAGGCAGAGTGTAAGCAGCCAACATGATGATTTTACTTATTCATCTTTTAGTGCATCATTCTGTTTGTTGGATGAAATAGAAACTAGTGAATTTAGTACAGGGCTCATAAAATATTTTCATTGACATAAAAACATTGTCTCTCCTTGGGGAAACCAGTGTTATAGCTTTGCAAGACATCTCCTGATCAGCTTTGAAGCTTTTACAGACAACAGCCCTCATTAATTTGGGCAAGTGGGTTTGTTTAATGTTAGCTATGCAGTATGATAAATGGCTCGCTGCTGCTTTGCCAATGATTTCTGAGGCAGGAGTCCTCCTTTGTCAGCACATCACAGAAGGGGCTGAATTTAAACATTGCAAAAACTACACCAAAGAAATTCTCTGGTCAGAGCAATTAGTTTTCCTAATGCAAAAGGGGTGCCTCCTAAAATTTAGTGCAACACATTGCTAAAATTGTGGGTTTTTTAAAAGTTATCACTGTATAGGATCAATTATTTAGCAATTGCACAACCAGCCAGTTGAGGCAGCTTTATGTGTTATGCTAAGAGATTTGCAGGAGATGTTCTCTATTTCCCTGTACAGGCCATATCCCTGCAGTCAACTCTGTTTCCTGCATTAGTCTGCCTAACTATTTACCCTCTTCTCACACTGCCAGACCCCTAACAAATGTTACCCCCTTGGTTCTTTGAAGAACCTACAAAGGTACCATAGAACATAGGGGAGCCTCAGCTCTGCTTGTTTATAAGAACTACTATCACGTTATCATTTCTAAAATCCTTGGGAAGTTGGAAGTTAGGAATGTGCCCCCTGTTGACAGAGTGACAAAACTATGCTTTGTCTCCTTAAAAAGGAAAAAAGCCCGGAAGTTTCTCTCCACAATTAGGTAAAAAGGCACCTCATAGGACCTTGGGGACTTCACCTCAGACTTAAGGATGGCTAATTGGAGAGGAGCCAAAAAGTCCTGCCTGAAAAAGTCCTGCCTGAGCAATTCACTAGAAAAAGAAGAGAACAAAGAAACTAATAATTTTTGTGGGGTGTTTTACCAGGAGCAAGAATGTCTTGCATGTGGCTTGGGTTTCTCTGTAAGGAGTTTTGTAATTTTGCCTTTTATGGAAACTTTTCTGTTTGCAACACTACCACAGTAGCCATCCTGCTGATTTTACACTTTCTAAGGTAGCTGAGCTATCTTGGGTGTGTTATGAATCTCCAAGATATAAGACCTGGCTCAAGGAGACCATATATCAAGAGGGACCAGCAATGAAGGAGTTCCTGGAAAAAAGAGAAGTTCTCACTCCATGCAACTCTTCCAGAAACTACAGCTAGATCAGTGTAATGCACAACTCTTACTAACTACTTTCAGAAGTAAGCCACTTTTCTGTTTTATGTATTGACTTCTCCTGTGAAGTAACCTTTGACATGTCTCACTTTTCAGAAGAAAAATCCCCTTGCTTTTCATTGAACAAGCTAAATGTGCCCCAACAAGTGTCCTCATTATGTAGGAAGGAATATTTCTGCATTTCATTCAGGTGTGTTATCTTCTGCATTGTGACTGCATTGTACCATATTACTGCTGCTCTTAAGTCTAACATTGAAGCCCCAGAGAATGGACAACAACTCCAAAAAGAATAATAATTATTGGTCTGCCAGTACTGTGGTTCTCCACAAAAGTCTGGGGATTCTGCTTGTATGGGCACACAACTTTTCTTCAGTATGTTTTCCAGTATATTTCACCATCTTTGTACTTTCAGCCTTGCCTCTCCTGCACCCATGGGAATCTCTAAGTACTCAAGTGCAACAAATCCATTCAGGAGTCAGCTTTTAGACTGAAAAAACCTTGAATAATTTTGGTTGACTGAATTTGAGAAATTAATTACAACTGTTTTCCATATAAAATGTAAGCGTTGGGATACTACACTGGCATGAACAACAGCCTTTTGTACAGGCCTTTGATTGTAAGAAGAGAACAGAGCTCAGGTAATAACACAAACCAGCCCTGTATTGCCAACAAGACTCCAGCAAGTCCCTCTGGTAGCAGAAGCCCTAGAATCATGAAAAGTCATCTTTCAATAAACTACTTGGTATCTACTTTATTTAATCAAGGTTATTCTATATATCAAAGTTTTAGCACAATATGTGTCTGCATCAAGTATTCCAAAGCTGTCACATATACTTATGGAGACATGGTTTTAAATAGAAGTATAAATGTTTTTATTTTCCAGTTTACAGGTGGTTATAGTCCTGACATATTCCCATATTTTTCAATGAAATGTCAAAATAGTTTTTACTATAACAATAATTATACAGCTATTACTGTATGAGCTGCAACAAATGTTCAAGCTGATATTCACTGAATACCCTCCTGTTGTAGTTACTGAAGATGGCACCGCATACTTGAAATTATGTTTTCCAAGTGAATTATTCAAACTTATAAGACTGAAGCATTGTGCAGTAACACAAAACACTTTGACCAACACAGGGGGGTGTTACTCAGTTCCAGTCAACAGTAAATGAAATGCTGCTTGTAGCTAAGCCCTGTAAGTCCTTGCCTAAGTTTTGGTGGAACTGGAACCAGAAGCTACTTTCCCTTTGGATGCAAAGGATGATATTGGATGAAGAAGAGACAGACATCCTCCCTCCTTTGAAGTTGCAGCACTTCCTGACAACTCCCTGAATACTGTGTGCTGTGCCACAGGGCTGAATGACATGGAGGTTCAGGAGAATTTCTGGTTCAGATCCTGCGATAATGGCACAGTCAGAGGCTCCTTCTGGCAAGTGCTTTGTGAGGGGCAGCTTCCTCATGTGAAGGCAAGCATGCAGCCCCACCTGGGAAAGATCCTTCCCTTCTTGGTGGGTGCGCACACACACTCAAATGCACTCATGCATACCCGTGGTCACACACGAGGGGATTGTGTATTCACTGCTGTTACACTGCAGCCTGGGTGTCTAGGAGGACTTTAACTTAACCATCTCTTAAACACCTGTTCTTTTTCTTGTTTACTCTTAGCCTCTGGATCACAAGAGTAAGTCCCTATGCCATCCAACCAGATGCTTTTTCATTTAGATTTCATATCTGCCTGCTTCTAATTTTTTTACTCCCAGTGCACACAATCTTATCGTGTAAATAATTCAAAGCTTCCTAGCAAAACTGGGACATGTGGGTATGAAGAGCTGTGATTAGACTGGTAATCTGGAAGTTTGAACAATTTCAAAAGTTCAAAGAAAAAAAAACATTGAAAATATCTTCTATTTCCAAGCTGGATGGAATAATTTCTGCTAATAATGACACCAGTTTTGTAGCTCCAGACAGAAGAAATGAAGTTCTGCTAGTACATTCACTGTCAGCTGTGGGGTTAAGTATACAGTAATACTGTGTACTTCAGTATTCAGGCTTTGCATTGTCAAATGGAGTTTCAGGAAACTGAAGTTAAGCATCTAAAATACAGTGAGAGCATTAAATTAAAAAACAAATGCCCAGAGCAGTTGTGGTTTCCACTATTTATTTCTTAAATCATTGCTACTTGAAAGTTTGTAACAGAATATCAGTATATCTAGCAGTCTATTTCAAGAAAAGCAGGGAACCTTGCATTTCATAAAATTGATATGCAAAGAAAACCTGTTGAGAAAAAAATTAAAAGGTAATTTATCCTGAATTCTTCCATTCTGCCCCTAAAAGCAGCCTCCAGGCAGCATTTAGAGGACAGTTTTGGAAAAAAATACCAACTCAATACAAGTAACTTTATGTTTACCCAGTACCTGACTGGTTTCCTTTATTATTATTTCCTTGACTGGTTTTCCTGTTGTTAGTTATTGACCTTATAATGTTTCTCATTAATAACATCGAGTCACTTATTTCCTGCTTTACAATATTATATGGTTGCCTCCAGTCACAAAAAGTATATTTTCTACTCAAGCAGGTTTTCAGAAAAGCACAGACTGCAAGAGATAATGTATGGGCTGCAGGTCAAGAGCAAAGTTTTGCTCCTAAATCTGCAATTGGTTTGCTATGATGTTTTGGACAAGCTACACCTTTCCCACCGTGTCTATTTTCCTTTAATCACTATGTTCACTTGAATGACTCTCAAGGAGGGAAATGTTTCTTCCAAGGCCAGGGCATTTCAGTAAGATTTTTTTAATTTTTGAGCCATAGTTAGGTGTTCAAACCCCAGCATAGCAAATAACTTTCCAGTCTCTCATTTTGTAATTAGGATTAGGGAATTGCTCATGTAACAGGGGGCAAAGACCTAACCAACATTATATGGTTAATACTAAGGTTTTCCTGCTGTTAGCAGGACTATATTGGGTTTTTCTTGTCAATAGGAAGGAACACAGTCCACTCCAAATCAAGCAGTGGGAAATTTGTTTCAACAAGACTGAGCTTGATCAGAAACCTCTTTTGCTCACAAAGATCAAAGGTATGGATTCAGCTTGTAAATATGGTAGGCAAAATACCCTGGTATCAGATTTTTGAAGTTAACAAACAAGGAAACACAGTGTGCATGCACTGTCAGTAGCAGCAGAGTTAGTTTTGATGTGTCTTTAGAAAGTATTTTCAACAGAGAATCTGATGACTTATGAGCATTCCTTCCTACAACAACCTTTAAAAAAGCTCTTAGGTTGTTTAGATTAGATTGATCAATCTAATCCAGGAACTTCTCCATTTTCCCATGCCCTCCTTTCAACTCCCCTAGTTGCGTTACTTAGGGTGTCCAAAATTAAAAAAATCTCTTCTACTGTATCCTACTACTGCGGTAGCCAGTTTCTGAGAAACTGTGAATGCTCAAGGCCAGTTCAGAGAGAAAAAATACCCAGTGAAATTTTAAGAGCTCAAGGGCTAAAACAGAGGACTGAGACCCTGTCCATGCAGCAAGGATTCCCTGTTGGTGATCTTTCAGTGCTCCTTTCACAGTGATTCTTAACAAATTCTTACCCAAAAGTAGAATACTTCATTTTGCCCAGACCCTACAAGCCAGTTTGTGTTCATAAGAGAAGAACTACTCCCACCCAGCCAAAATAACTCTCAGGAAAAACAGAGTGAAGAGTTGCTAGTCCATTTTCCATGTAGTTTGCAATTCTGACCTTTTAACACTTTGCTCAGGAACATGGCAATAAATCCATAGGATGTGTCATTTGTAATGCTCCGGGCAAGAAGAAATGCAAACTACTCTGTTCAGAGGTCATTTCCTTCCTTTCCAGTTCAGGCATTTTTCACTACTAAATGCAAAATTGAGTTAGTTATTGCATCGACATTTGGTTTAAAGCCTGCATTCCTGGAGGTGTTAAAATCCATTAAACAGTGTAAAGTATTGTAGACCAGCCTTAGAGGATTGAGGGCCAATTTATCTCCTCTCTGGCTCTGAGAGGAGATAGGGTGGTGAAGAAAAACATGACTGACAGCTTGTTTTCCTTTGCTCCACATAGCCAATTAGCCAATCCAGGCTTGGCAGAAAAGGGACAGCTCTGAAGAATCAGTGCCCATCAGGAAAAGGCAGGATACAGAGCATTCATGAGCTGCTAACCAGACAGGGACACAGCTTTGCTCACTGCATCCAAGACATAACCCAGTGACACTGGGTTAACCTGGCACACAGCAAATCTGGGGACATGCAGCCCCAGAAGACAGCAGGATTATGCTCCAGCTCCACCAAGCTGGATTATGCTCAAGTGCCATCCTGACCTGAGTGACCAAGCCAGAAAAACATGCAGAGATGGATGTGTTTCATGGGTGGGCAGCTTTGGACCCTCCAACAAGAAAGGTGAGGTTTGGACTACCACTATTATGCCAAGTGGTAATCTGTGTAGTGGTGGGCTTTGGCCTTCAGCTCACACAGCATCCAATTTTTGAGGAAAAGCAGGAGTAAAGGTGTCTGTAAGTAGCTCTGGCAGGCAGACTGGTCCTCACAGGTACATAACCAAGACAACAAAGCAGTTACTGAGACACTTAAACCTGAAACCAAGTACAGCTTACAAACAAGAATACGGCAATGCAAATAAAGTGTGTGAAGTAGAGGACACTAGCTCAGAAAACTGAACAAGACTGGTTTTCCCCCAGCCCTGACAGACTTGTGGATTCCCCAAGCTGTTGGCATTAAACAAAGCATTGCCAGCTTTGTATAGGGAGGGGATTGTCCCGCTGTGCTCTGCACTGGGGTGGCCTCACCTTGAGTCCTAGGGGCAGTTTTGGGTTATACCAGATATAAAGGACATTAAGGCCTTAGAGAGTATCCAAAGGAGGGCAACAAAGGTGGTAAAGGGCCCAAAGGGGAAGCTGTATGAAGAGAGCTGAGGTCACTTGTTCTGTTCAGCCTGGAGGAGAATGAGGGGAGACCCCGTTTCAGACTACAACTTCCTTTTGAGGGAAGAGGAGGGACAGATACTAATTTCTTCTCTATGACAGAACCCATGGGAAATTGTGTCCAGGAAGGTTTTGGTGGGACATTATAAAAAAGTTCTTCCCCTTATGCTTATAGTTTTATCTTTCATATTTTTCAGATTCTGTACTGCCTTAGTGTGTGACTCTGAAGTTCATATAAGGTGTTAGCAAGTTCTCTTCACACTTTAGTTAGACAAAACAATCCTTTTCAAGCCTGAGAACCAAGGACACTTGCAGCTTCAGGCCCAAACAGTGTAAACAACAGCAAATTGAGGAGAGCAATCTGGGAGGATGGGACTTCATAACCTGAAACAGTAATTGGACAATTAACCCCAAAAAGTAAATGGACCAAAACTTATAAAAGCATCAAAACTCCTGACCAGTCATCCGTCTTGGCTCCATCTTGGGTCCGTCTTGGGTGCAGCCATGGTCAGGCTACTGCCCAAGGTATATCATTTAAAGGCCTTTTAATAAATACCTACTTTATTCCTTTAACACTGTGTAGCCTCTGTTCCAGGTAGCGCCTCTAGGCATCACCCCCAGATGGTGTTTGGGTGTGGATGCAACTGTCTGGTCAGAGAGAGAGAAAGCCAGATGAACATTCCCAGGAATTGTTCTGGGGAGTTTTGAGAAGGCCGAGAGAAAGAATTAAAACAATCTTGCAGTTGGTGTTTTGAAAACAGTTGTTTTCTCGTAAGATGTTTACCAAAGGGTGTCTTCTTAACTGGCGAATTTTGTGAAGGGGTGTTAATTAAGTGACCAATCAGGTCCACCTGTATCAGAACGATGTACAAAAAGAATGGGTTTCTAATAAACTTGAATCAGCCTGCTGAAGAGAGTTAGAGTTATGTGTCACCTTCACTCCCATTCCTGACTGAACGGTGACACTTGGGCACTGGAACAGGCTCCACAGGGAAGTGCTTACAGCACCAGTCTGACAGAGTTCAAGCAGCATTTCAGCAATATTCTTAGGCATATGGTGGGACTCTTGGGGATGATCCTGTGCAGAGGCAGGACTTGGACTCAAGGATCCTTGAGGAGGCCTTCTAACTCGGCTTATTCTGTGATTTTGTGAGTCTGTGGGCCTGTGATCCTGATTCTCTTCTCCTCTCCTCCTGGTAGAGCTGTCAGTTTGCATTTGCAAGCTACAAAGTCCTTTTTCCACTGCAGCATGAAATACTGTCCCCATTAGTGGGCTAGTACTGCACAATTCTGCCTCAATAAGGTTTTGCATTCCTTTGAGTGTACTCCTTGCTCCTGTTTGTGAGTTTGGAGCAGAAATGTTAGCATTCCAAAGTTTTTAAAGAGGAGATGTGAGGCTCAGGGCCTGTAATTGCCTCAAACCAATGTGTAAGCAAGCTTGTCCTCCACACCCTTTTCAGAAATTTAACTCATCTTCACAACACAGCACAGCACTTTCGCCTTTGCCCTTAGTCAGGCATGAAAAAACTACAGCCTTCCCATGCATAGGCGTAATGGAAGCCCAGCTGTGCACATGTACCAAACTGAGCCTGAGGTACAGGAAGGCTTTGCTGTTTCTGGCAAGTCATGTTAATGCAGGCATAGAAAATAGCAGCTTTTGTAATCCTCATACTTTTTTCAAGAAAAGGAAAGTGTATGGTTGTGCAGGTCTTTCATAAAAGAATAAAAATCCTTTTATTTGAGTTCTTTTCTTCACATCTTGTCTTTAACTAGTTGTTTGTGGCCTGCCTTGCAGCTTTTCAGGTTACCTTGTGAGTGCATGGACTAGTAGAGACCAGCTCTATACGTAGTGACTATACTTGGCACAGAGCAGAAAAAACTGGTCATAAATGCATATGAGTAGAACTGACAGAGAAACAGGAATTTACAGAGTCAATAGATGATGCTGAGTCAAATCTCAGCCCTGGTATTCAGACAAGACTGAGCCTATTTCTTTGTATGTCCATGAATGTTTTCAAGTGAAATATCCCAGACAATGAATGTCTCAGTTTTCCAGTCCTGGCTATTGTGATAAAAACCACCACCCTATTTCTTATGCTCTTATTTCTTATCAGTTCCCTGGACAGCAGAAAAATACAGTTATTCAAGTTTTAAATCTAGCTTGGTACCTGATTAGCATGGGTATGCACCTTTTAGCATACTAATAAGAAATTCAGAAAGCTTTTTTTCTTTCTTAATATCCATTAGCTGTGCCAATTTTGGTTTAGTCTTTTTAATTGCTCAAACATGACCTAAACAAACATAAAATTACTTGACTAATACACAGGGTTTTTCCACAAAAGTTCTTTCCCTGGATTTTCACACTATTCCTTGCAAATTTGTACTCATTTTTCCAGCATGTGCTGTCTCCTAGTTGCCCTGCTTGGTGAGTTCTAATTTGTAGGATCTCCAAAACTCTTCATCATTAAGGTCCGATTTTTTCCCACAATCGTAGGACTTTTGTAGGTGCTTTTCTACCATTCGCTGGTATCCTCAAGAATTAAATCACTGCTGTGATTAGAAAAACTGGGCAGTGCAAGTTGTCCTTTTCCTCTGACTACACTGTCAATGTTCATGTGGGGACCTATCGTACTCTGACATATCCACTGGGGTACCAGCCAAGAAGCCAAGCATTTCTACTTCAGTGAAAATATCTAGGAACACAACTCCAGCTGATGCCAATATTTTTTGAGGCATTGACTGAGTAAATTGAACTACATCTATTGTTACAATGGTGTTTTGAAATTAGCAATAGCTTGCAAAAGGAATCTGGAGTTCTCCTCCACGTGTCTCTCATGCACAGGTATGTGCTTCAGGCACCAATGCAGTGGTTTCCAGGCGAGCTGTGAATACAAAAGTAGTGGCAATCAGGCCATCACCCTAAAAGTGCAGTCTCTGACATAGTCTTGTGTTACACCAAAAGCAAAGGCTGGTGCATATAAAGAAATTTCAGCATTCTTCATCTAGGATTTAAAGACTTCTCAAATAGAGATGCCATGCCAGGATCAGGCTCATTTCATCACTGGATTTTGTAGAAACACACTGTGGAAAGTGGCTAATTTTCTAGTGGAGGAGCCTAATTTTCTCTAGTTCCCTCACATGGAAGAGCCTAAATTTCTATAAGTGCCTATAGAAGATATTCCTTTTTTTTTTGTGTTTCTTATTAACTTTTCTCTGAGCAATTTATCCCTGCTCTGTCTCATTAGTTCCTGAGACAGAGCAGCCAAGAAGATTGTTGCTTTTTTCTTTACAGCACAGAACTGAGAAGCTGTTTGAGGGGACCCAGTGAGATCTGAATTAAGTAGCCATCTCAGAGGAACAGGGTCAATGGTATACTGTAAACCAGTGAGGTATAGCCAGTCAAATTTCATTGCACTGCACTGAAATTTTACTGCACTGATGTAAACTACCTTCACCCAGAAGCTGTATGAGTTCACACACACCCACACACACACACACACACACACACACACACAGACACACACACACAGGATTTCTTAGCATTAGGTGCCTATAAGATTACCTGGTGCCTTCCTACAGACCTTTTGGCAGAGCACAGATTGTAGACAGGACCTGATCAGGACTATAAACTGCATACAGCTCTAACCTGCTGTTTTTCACTAGTTAATGTCACTGGTTTACTTAAATGCTTATTATATAGACCTCTGCGTGTCAGCAGGAAATGAGTGCTCAAAGGCACTGACACCTCTGCTTGTAACACTGTTCAAGTACTGCTGTGATTACTGCAAAACAGGTAATTGGCAATCATAGGACACGTGGCTTAGAACTTCCATATTAAAATTACTGATAGAATTTGTCTGCTTCATTCATCATTAATAGCAGTAGTATTCCTGGTGCCTTAGACACAAAACCACATAAAAAGTCTGTAAAAAGCATTAGGTAACTCCCTCATGACATCTTACCTCTTGCCAGCCCATCTGCACCCATGATGTGATGAGGATCACAGGAAACTATTCTACTATTAAATTGATACAGTTAATGTCCCAGCTCTGAGGCCTGCCTCACCACAAGCACTGTGTAGGAAGGAAGTCATATCTTTTGGTCATAAGTGTGAAGGCTTTGGGAATGAAGAAATCTTGCCCTGTGTCCTACAGTTCCCTTTATTCTTGAAACAAGACAATTAGCTGCACTGACCTCGCAGGAGGAAGGAGGCAGCTCTGAGAGGTCTCAAGAGCATTTCCATGGTGCAGGTAGGCTGGGAAAGGAGAAGAGAGTATGAACAGTAATGGAGGAGCAATGGAGTTCCAGAGAAGCGTCTTGTCTACAGCTGCATGGTAAACAGACACAGGCATAGGGAAATCTGAAGGTAAGGAAAATGATGCCTTCCCTTCATCCGTCTATCAAAACAATACACATTGCCAGCTTAAGTGTGACACAAGACCTGGCAGAGTGGAGTGGTGGGGTTCTGTGTACAAACAGCACTACTTCTTAACTCTATTTCCAAATTACTAAAAAAGGTACTTTCCAGAAAGTGAAAACAATCACTCTGAAAAACTTTTTGAGTTATCCTAATTTGGTAAGAAAATGGTTTAGAGAGTCCATGTACAGCAGGGTTTTGCTTTGATACAGCTAAGTGAATTTATGGTTCAGCTGGTCCAGTGAACAAGGATTTGGCAGTTAGATGCAGGGAACTCTATTAACTTCACTGAAAATATTTCTGCTTTAGTTACCTTTCCAAGCCAAGATATCTACTGGTTTCTGCAAGACACATCTCAGTTACTGGCTTCCTGGCTTTTAGAAGTTGTTTTGGGGAATGGACTGACATTTTTATGCTATTCCTGATCAAGAGTTGGTGAGTTTCTGCTCAGGGAGCAGAAGAAGTAGGTAGCTCTAAGCCTGCATGTTGAGAGTTTGGCTGGCTAAAGACTGGAAAAGTACAAAACCGTGGCTAACTCCAAGTCCTGCACCTGCAAAGATAGTGTGTCCTTGGGCCTAGCTGTAGTAGGATAACAAATAGTGAAAGAGACATGAGAAAAGAGAGATGTAACCCCTAAGGAATGAGGAAGAGTTCATGGTATAGTTTAACCAATAGATTGCTTGGCTTACAGAATATTCATAAGCTTATTATTTGCTGTATAAGTGTTTGATACTTTCTTCAATAAACTGGACCTGTGATGAACCACCTGGTGTCCTGGTCCCCTTCCTACGACACCTGCATGATAGAATTACCAAGGACAGAATATGACAATTACAGTAGCTCCCTTTTTTAGCATTGATTTTACTCAAGATATTGTAAATTTTCTAATTATATCAAGAGAACGTGTGAGTAGAGATGACGATAAAGTTAGAGTCTACAAGAAAAGACATGGCCTTTTTGATACACCTTCTAAAATGTTTTCAGGCTTGGGCTCAGGAGTTACCCAGTTCTACTGTGATAGGAACAAAACTTGCCAATGTTTTGATTAAGCAAGGCATTAGTGCAAGAAAATAGGTACAAAGTATTAATGCTGCACTGGAGATCTACCAGACATTCAGCAGTGAAGGAACTGAGTTAATAGTCAGGCTTTTAGATTCTGGAAAAAGTAACACAAGATGAAGTTGCACAGGAAAATGCAAGCAGACTGTATGTCCTTGGTGCACTCATACCAAAGTTACACCATCCATCTGTGAGAAACACCATCGCTGTGCTTCAGTACACTATTTTTGGTATTTGAAAGCTAACTTCGTATCAGATGCCACAGCGGAGCAGAAGCCTCCTTCCCACAGGCTCTTTCAGGTTGCAAATTTGGGCCAATGTTTTTTGTGCAAGTTTTTACATGGAATGAAGGGCAGATACTGACAGACTAAACTCATCCTTGCCAAGCAAACTGGATCACGGCTCATCCTGAGGCTTGCAAGAGTAATGAACTTTATAGAATTCAGTCATGCAAGATGCTGAATTCCTTCAAAGAGGGCTCATCTTCCTGAACTCCATTAACCTTGGTTCTTAGGCAGAGCTTTTCACCCTCTTGGTAAGAAAGGTAGATCTGTGAACCAAGCATTTCCAGGGCTTAAGGCTGTTCTCAGTCCTTCAGGATCTTTATGCTCTACACAAGATTATATCCATCTCTATAGTCACTACCCTAAGGAAAGAGCTCCACATGGAAATTAGCTGACAGAAGAGGAAGGAAGTGGCGGAAGGAAGTGGTGGAAGGAAGTGGCAGAAGGAAGTGGCGAAAGGAAGGAAGTGGCAGAAGGAAGTGGCGGAAGGAAGGAAGTGGCGGAAGGAAGGAAGTGGCGGAAGGAAGTGGTGGAAGGAAGTGGCGGAAGTGGCGGAAGGAAGGCAGGAAGGCAGGAAGGCAGGTGTCGGATCTCAAGATCTCAGTCCTGAGATCTGAGCCTCCGAGACCAGCTTGGGGGTCTCGGGAGTCCTGGAATGTTGCCAGAAGTGTCTGGTAGCTGGACTTTAACCCTACACAGGAGACGACAAGGATGAGGGCTTCACCGGGTGAGTGGTGAAGGGATTAGTTAATTAGAGGGTGAGACACAAGGTTTAGGATTTATGTACAGGGGGGTTTAGAGGAGCAAGATGGAGGAATTGGGGTGTGTCCTGCCCTCCTCCTTCTTCCTCCTCTCCTCCATTTTCTTTGGCCACGGTGGCACCTTTCTATTGGTTATTACTAAGAGTACACCGAGTTATAACAATAGATGGTATTGGGGAAAAATGATAAATATTGTATACGTAGCAAAGGGTATAAAGATACGTGGCTGCCCGGAGGGCAGGACAGAGTGTGCCCATGGCTGACTGCTGTGCGGATCTCTGTTGGGCTGAAAGAACATCTTTTAGATAAACAATTAATAAACATAAAACCAGAAAGAAGAACTGAAGCCTCTTCTTGTCCTTTGATACGCGGGCTGCGTCAAGGCCACCTCCGGGCCACCTCTGGGCCATCCCCGGGCCTCCCAGGCCCCTCAAACAGCCGAGATAAATCCGGACACTTGGCGTTCCCTGGGCGGACAGAGACCACCACAAAACCTTTCGGGGAGATAAACCGGACATTTGGCTTCCACTGGGTGAGCTCTGACCACCACAACCTTTCGGGGGGGCCACCACCACCTTCAAAGCCCTGAAGAAAAAGAGAGAGAAGAAGAAAAAAAGCCAGCAGAGACTGCAAAAAAAACAGCAGTCACTGAGAATTCCATCTCTCAGTTTCTGCCGAAGACAATCGTAGCAGAACAGCCCGGACTGGAACCAGAAGGCGCCCTGGGTCCACCTCTCGTGATCTGCTGGACAGATCGAGACGTCCAGACTGCTCTGGCGACAGATTTGGTAAGAAAGCCTGAAAATAAGAACATGGGAGGCACACCTTCCCAGGAACAACGGGAAACTTTGTCCACCTTATAAGGTGTGACACAAACATACAAAAAAAAAAAAAAAAAATTAATTAGCTCTGGCCTTAAAAGGCCGAGAGGAAGACCCCCGAGACGCACCAGACGTCCGGGGGGGGGCCCTCAGAAGAGGGGGGAGCAGGACTCCGGAAAAAATTAGCTCTGGCCTTAAAAGGCCAGGAAGAAATAACCCCGAGACGCACCAGACGTCCGGGGGGGGGACTCTCTGAAAGAGAGAGGGGAGCAAGGCTCCAGGAAAAAATTATTAGCTCTGGCCTTAAAAGGCCGAGTGGAAAAATGCTCTTGGAGAAAAAAGAGCAAGAAATATTATTAAAACACCCGGTCCCAAAACCCAGAAACCTCGGGAAACTCCCAAAAAGCGTCCAAAAAGTCCAGAGAGCATGGAGGACTCAGGAGCAGAGGGAGAACGGGGGGGGAGAGGGGACCGGGGGGAGGCGCTTTCTCGCGGCGGCGGAGCAGGCGGGGAGCGCGGCTGAAGGAAAAACAAGAGACGCGTGTTCAGATATGGCTTTGCTAAGCTCAGGGCCGGGGGGTGCAGCGGCCCCGGGGGCCGGCAAGGTAGCAGAAATGCCCGCGGCGGGCAAAACTCGCAAAAAACCCGGGACGCAGATCGGAGCGAGTCGCGGCGGGCGCGGGTGCCGGCGGGGACGGCCGCACACACCGACATAGGGCCACACACACACACAGCGTCGGAGGAGGAGGAGACAGTCCGGGGCAGACCGAGGGGGGAAAATTCAGAGGCGGAATAAAAAGGGAGAGGAAAAAATTACCTCGGGAGAGACACAGAGCAGCTCGGAAAGCACGCATGCGCCGAGCGCGGGCGGGGGCGGGCCAGACCCCCGGTGACGTCTCAGGCGAGGAGGGGCCGTCTCCAGACTTGGTGCCTTTGGTAAAAACCCTCGGGGTCCTAAGCCTCTCCCCTCCTGGGGAGGCTTGTGTGTGTTCTAACCCTATTGTCAGTTGAATCAAAAACTAGGTAACCCCTGAGTGCACAACATGCCGGATCGGTTCAGCGGAGATACAGCATCATTTCGTAACGACTCTGACTCTATGCAGCGATTTTCCTCAACAAGATATAAGAAGAAACGAATACTCAGACAAAAGTCGGGACTCAGACTGCAAAAGACAACTTAGAAGAGAAACAAGAGAAACGGAAAGACTCTGGGGGGGTTTTTTCTCTTTGGGGTCTTGAATATTTCTGTATAAGAACGAAAGACTCTGGGGGGTTTTCTCCTTGGGATCTTGAATTGCAATAGGCAATGGGATAAATTTACCTATTACAGGGGAAACTGACAAAGGATCATATATTGATCAGCTGGTAGATTTCTTTGACATTTCTCCCATTTGGAGAGGAATTTTAAGGGCAGATTTCTTTGACATTTCTCCCATTTGGAGAGGAATTTTAAGGGCAGATTTCTTTGACATTTCTCCCATTTGGAGAAGAATTTTAAGGGTAGGATTTTATGTTTTAATAGTTTAAGGTTTTATGTTGTAATAGCTTTCCTAGTCCTCATCCATGTCGTCCCAGATGCCATGAATCGGATTGTAAAAGAGGGTTTCTTGGGGCAAACAGAAGGGGGAGATGTCGGATCTCAAGATCTCAGTCCTGAGATCTGAGCCTCCGAGACCAGCTTGGGGGTCTCGGGAGTCCTGGAATGTTGCCAGAAGTGTCTGGTAGCTGGACTTTAACCCTACACAGGAGACGACAAGGATGAGGGCTTCACCGGGTGAGTGGTGAAGGGATTAGTTAATTAGAGGGTGAGACACAAGGTTTAGGATTTATGTACAGGGGGGTTTAGAGGAGCAAGATGGAGGAATTGGGGTGTGTCCTGCCCTCCTCCTTCTTCCTCCTCTCCTCCATCTTCTTTGGCCACGGTGGCACCTTTCTATTGGTTATTACTAAGAGTACACCGAGTTATAACAATAGATGGTATTGGGGAAAAATGATAAATATTGTATACGTAGCAAAGGGTATAAAGATACGTGGCTGCCCGGAGGGCAGGACAGAGTGTGCCCATGGCTGACTGCTGTGCGGATCTCTGTTGGGCTGAAAGAACATCTTTTAGATAAACAATTAATAAACATAAAACCAGAAAGAAGAACTGAAGCCTCTTCTTGTCCTTTGATACGCGGGCTGCGTCAAGGCCACCTCCGGGCCACCTCTGGGCCATCCCCGGGCCTCCCAGGCCCCTCAAACAGCCGAGATAAATCCGGACAGGCAGGAAGGCAGGAAGGAAGGAAGGAAGGAAGGAAGGAAGGAAGGAAGGAAGGAAGGATGGATTTGTAAGAGCTAGATGCATTATATATTTGTAAGCGGATGAATCAGTAAAAACCACCAGGCAGTGGTATTACATGCACCACTTGCTCACTGTAGTGATTTCATATCGTAGAAATGAACAAAGAAACCAGAAAAATGGCTTGCCTCTGCCTTCTTTCTGCTTTATTTTGACTATTGTCTGTATGAGGTTAACACAGTGCTGCTCTCTGCTCTTTCTCTCACAGGAAGTAGAACAAACCTGCATGCGTTTGACAGCACCAGGTTTTCTGTTTCACAGCAGTGTCAGAGGGAGGACTCCTTACTGCAGAAAGGGGAGGGCCCTGGTAAAGACCACCAGAACACTCACACTGTTTCTGCATATTTGTGTCACTGACATCACCAGAAAGAAATACTTAGTGAAGGCCAGAGGATGTTGTTATAATGCTGTTGTAGCTCGTTGTTATAATAATGTTGTTGCTGTTGTTGTTGCATTGCCTTAAGGTAATGTGAGTTCCCAAAATATGTAGTGAGAATTTTATGTCTATCTTCTCAAGTATTAGTTAATTTAACAGCATATTCCTCTGCCCACAAAACCAGAGCTCTAAAATACTGCAGTGGTCTCCATGGAAATAGACAGTTTCAGCCCTGTCTACTGGTGGTAATATTTTTAGTAATGAAGGAATTAACATTTTATTTTTGTACAGGCACTTTGGAATAAAACCATCTTATCTTTCAATTCCTTCCAGTCCCTTGCACATGAAAATAGTTATAGCAGCTGTCCACAATCTCTTTGCTCTCTTCTCCCTACCTTTCTTTCCCCAAAAGAAATAATTCTTTTGGAATTTTCTTGGTTTGTTGGTTGGTTTGCTCTGGTTTCACTTTTTGGGTTGGTTTTGGTTTTTTTTTTTAATGTAAGGGCCGACAGTTGCAACAAGTCTTCCTGATGAGAATTTCAAAAAGATCTTCTTTTTCTGTCTTTTCTTTTTTCTAATCTTTTATATCAAAAATACTTTTTTTCCCTATTTTCTATTGCTGATACCAGCCAGGATGCCACTGGCCTTAGCTGCCTGGGCTCACTGCTGGCTCGTGTTCAGCCGCTTCCATCTGAACAGCCACCCCCAGGTCCTTTTTCCCCAGGCAGCTTTCAGCCACTCTTTCCCCAGCCCGTAGCACTGTATGGGGTTGTGACCAGAGCGTAGGATCTGGCACTGAGCCATGATGAACCTCTTGCTGCTGGCCTTGGCCCATCAGTCCAGTGTGTCCAGATTCCTCTGCAGAGCCTTCCTGTCCTCCAGCAGATCAGCATTGCCACCCAACTTGGAACCATCTGCCAGTTTACAGAGGGACATTTATCTGAATAAATCATTTATCTATTGGAGCCAATTACTGTTTTATTCTGTCCTTGACAGTAGAACCAAGTCGTCAGATCACTGACACTATTAAGTTTCCTCTTAAATATTCTTTTTTGTTGATTTGTTTTGGTTTGGTTTTGATTCATTTTGTTTTTCCAAACAGCTCAGATATCTGCAATGGGGGAAAAACCCCAACTTTTTTTTAACCTTTATGTTGTAGATTGCCTTCAAGAAAAAAGATAATGAGAGATCTGAGTCTGACAGCTCTTGAGGAGACAAATGGCAGTAGAGGGTATTTCATTAAGTATTCATTTCTATTTTCTTCTGAGGAAACAACACACAATCTGTGCTAAGGAGCAAAATTAGTCTGCTCCATTTTCTTTACAGAAATGCTGGATTCTGCTTTCCTCCATCCACTATAATGCATTCCATTTCTCTCCAAGATCTTCCTTGTTGTCTATAGTGCCATCACTTCTGGCTTAAGAAAGAATTCAATACAACGGTGGGAGGTGAGGGTGCAAAATAGAGAAAACTGCTGAAGTGTTTTGTTTCTGGGTTTGAAATCTCTCTGTTCTTTGCATTTGGGAATGTGACAGTCTCAGAACTGCAGAGATGCTGCAATTTCCTCAGAAAAAAAATGTATTTCAGACTAAGCTTCCCTGTATAACATAGTGTTTGCCCCCAAGTCGAAGATGAAAACCTAATAAATTGTTGTCTCTTTTGGTGCAAATGTTTATGAACTAAGGCAAGTGTGTATGAAACCCTGGCCCTTTAGTTGCCTTGTTCTGAAGCATCTGCACTGAGAGCAGTGAAAACTGGCAGCTATAGTACCAAAAGCAAAAGTCTGCGTAAGAGGGGGTACTTTTTGATAACAGCAAGAAGGGAAAGATGAATGTCACATCAAGCAGGCAACAGCTTTTCTCCCACTGTATCTCAGCTGGTTTCATGGCTTCAGACCTCCTCAAACACAGAAAGGGTCTTGTTTCCTTACAGTCCATGAACTTTTCATCCCTGAATATGTCTAGCTGGTTTTAAAGATTAGGTTTTAAACAGGTTCAAAGAGCCCTCTGTCAGTGATTATAACTCAATCAAAATACATTTCCATATGGCCAGAACCTGGTCCTGATTGGCTTGGACACCATGCACAATGCTGAGCAGTTGCAGAGGTCTATTACTCGGCTTACATGAGAGCTTCCTTTGAATCCAATGTTAAAATCATGTTCTGCCCTCTTTGAGCCCAGCTCTATGCTGAGATCCGCAAGCATCTCAGTGGCTTTGACACCCAATTGCTATGAATCTGCTTTTGGCAATTAGTGGTGCATCAGCTGCAGTTACAGAGTGACATTTTGCTGGTACCCTTAGAGATGGCTGTTTTCCACTCTCTTGGTGAAGACTGGATCCAGGTCTTTACCCACGCACAGCTCAGAAGAAGGAGAAATACAGGATGGTTGATCTCAAACAACTGAAAATTCACCTTAATTATTCTGAGCTCACCATTGTAATCACTATCAAGAGACAAGGAGTCGAACTGACATTGAAGGCTTTGGCAGAGCAAGCTTAGGCAGAGCTGAGGCAGAGCCTATTTCTGAATTGCTACAGCTCACAGCATCATCTCCTTTTTTTGGCAGATCCCAGTAGTGAATACATACTTTTTGAAGACAAAAAGTACTACCAGGCCTACTTCTCAAGTAATATAAAATTCTCAAGTACAATCAAAATACCAAGTAGCAATTTTGCATATTTGGCTGTCTGATATAGAGAGAGATGGCACACACTTGGGAACATCAAGTCCTAAATGTCTCCAAGAGCTGGACACAAGGCAGATTTGACACAGGGAGTTTGCCAGCTGTTTTATTAGCTCACCATTCTTAATAGTATGTTTATCTCACCACTGCCAGTTCCTGAAATCTAGAATTCTCTCAAAGGGAAAAAGCACTAGTTGCAGTCTCCATTTTGTTGAAGTACAGGATGAGTACTCTCTTACCCTGCAGGACAGAAAGGCTTGTCTGTGGCCACGGTTAAGGAGATCAGCTTTATATTCATGACAATAAATTCAAATCCTTTATCCCCTGGTGTTTTGGAAACAGATCTAGTTCTTAATTGGAGTCTCAGGAATTTAAAATTTCATTGTTGTCAGTGGAGTCAAGCAGCCTTTCTTTCTCAAGGAAGAAAAAGAATCAAAGAAAATTATCCTAGCTTTGTCACAGATACACTAAGTAGCCATAGTTCGGCAGATGCCTTCTCTGAAAAGCAGCAATATGAAGTGGGACAGTAGCTGACCTTGAATAGTTCTCAAATAGTCAAGGGCTTTGAAGCAGGATGAAATGTCTTGTGAGAAATCAAAGACATCAACAGAATGGAATTTGGCATAACTTTAGACAATAAGGCTTAGGTTCAACCAATCTGCCTGGGACCAGGAAAATTATAAATTTCTCCCCCATAACCCACACAAGCAAAAAAAAAAAGCATCTCCTTCCCTGTCTCAGGTTTCAATTCCTTTGATGTTGGCCCTAATAAATGTTCACTCTTTCACGTGGAGAATCATGGTGTTCTTCTACAGCAATCTCTTGAAGTGGTATTTTTAGAGGAGCCTGAACTGTTCCAATTCTGTTCTTACTGCATTCAGCCAGAATTTCTCTGGTAGAACTGTAAGCAGTCAGGCAAATCAGATTTGATTGCAGCTGTCATAGAGTGCGGTTAGGCCAGTGCTGTGAGGCTTTAAAATGCAACCCATGGTATCATAAGAGAAGATAGGCAGGGAGGAGGGAAGTAACACACAAATTACAATCCAGCCATATGTCTGTCCTCCTACATGGAGCTCATATCACGGGCAGCAGCAAAAGAATCAATTTATTGTGGATATGTCACTAGCAAGAATAGGGTAATGTGATAAATTTAATAGTGAATTGTCACTACTTCCTCTCTTTTCTGTTCTAGAACCCTGCCATACCTAAGAACTCTTGTTACAAGAGTTATTTTCAAACTACGGCTCCTCACTGTTTTATGGCCCCTGAAAGACAGTGAGAGTCGCACCTGTCAGCACAGGGCAATAGGAAAGGGAAAAGCAAGATGTTTTGCTAGTTGCATCAGAGCTCTTCTATTATATTTTCCTCTCCTCAGTGTTACAATCTGAATCCTGAAATCAGCAGTCATCTCTTCATTGTCCCCACCCAGACAAAAGAAATCTGCTCTAGCTCTGGATAAAGTTTGGATCTATGAGCAGGAACCATGCCATGGCAGTAGCGGATCTCTGCTGAGACATCTTTACTGCAGTTCCATGTATGAGCCTGGTGCTCCAGTGAACACAGCCCTGTTTCCAGTCCTGAGCATCACAGTGTCCATATCCAGAGTTTAGATTTAAACTGAACAAAAGCAAGAGTGGAAGGAGGAGCAGAAATACACATAAAAATCTGCCATTGACTCTACTGGTAAAAGTAAGTCTCAGTCCTGCTGGCATTTAAACATGTGCCTGCTTCTTTCATAGTTTCAGCCTTGAAAATCTTTAAGTTCCCTGGAGCTAAAAATCAGTTTTCCCAAGTGCTGCACTTTGTCAATCATGAATGGCTTTAGAGAGAGGCAAAGAACACAAAACATGATCTAGCAGAGCTACACATCTATTTTTCTAATGCTTAGCTAAGCCCTAGTCACTCAGAAAGCTTGGACACATCAGCATAGCTGAAGTGCAGACTACTGGTAATGCATGTGAAAATATACTTACCTCCACTTATTGCTCCTCTCAGGTAGCATGGATGTACTCCAGGCAGATATGGAAAACAAATCTCTTTTTAAACAAACTGTAGTGCAGTTTCTGTGCACCAGATTTGCACTTTAGTCTAGTTAAATCCTTTAGATGCCTGTACATGGATGTTAAGCATGGAACAATGTTTTCCTTGTAAAATGCCATATTGCCTACTGAAGCAGAAAACAAAAATTTCAGACCACGGAAAAATATGACTCAGTGTTTTCTTTATTTTGATGGATAATTTTTATGTGTGTATTGTATTAGTTGATTTAAAGCAAAGCATAACTGAAACAGTGCAAGATCCACCTATTAGAAGAACTCAGCAATATACTCCAGGACTTGATGGGCTGTTTAGTTTCTATGCACCTTCATAATCTTTTAGTTCTTCCCCTTCTCCAACACACAGAACCACCATGCACAAAAGGAAGTATGAGGTGAGAGGTATTTGCCAAACTCCTCAAAATTTTATTCAAGTGCCCCCTCCTGTGGATGTAGAGCTACATGCAGCCAAAAACCAGTTTTCGAGGCAATTCAGAATTTTACTTGAGGCTATCTTAACAAAAAAGAAGAAACAGAAATCTTTTGGTGAAGGAAATGGAACTTGGCCCTGTGAATGGTGAGGCTGCCTTTCTAAGCCAGTTTTGGCTTTAAAAATGCCTTTTGCTTTAAGACTAAGTGTTGGCTCTTGGATGTACTCTACATAGCACTTCCTTTGAAAATCATGGTTTATAGAAATGGTTATGTAAACTCAGTCCAACTCTTGACAGTAATGTCAATGATGAGAGGAATTGCGACAGTGATTATCTCTGGACCTGATCAAATGAGAAAAAGTGCAAAAGAAAAACATCATCTGAGGGAAGAATAACCAAAACTACTATTGATTAAGAATAACTACTATTGATTTCTTTCTATTGCAGAGATATCTAGAAACAGAAGTCCTGTCAAAACACTATATAGTTGAATCGGGGGAGACTTAACAGAAGCATATTTAGTATTCTCCCAACCCATCTATAGTAACTAGTCAGTAAGTGATTCTGATGGTGTTTTCTAAACATGACCTTGGTCTCAAATGCCATTAGCTCACCAATTTCCCCAAAGAATCTGCTACCATTTTCCCTATGCAGGATCTGCTCTTCACAAACCAAAAATAGTTAATAGGCTGTTCTTGTAAACAGCACAGAGGTGTCAAATCCAGGCCATGTGTGGCTGGCTACTTGCTTTCCCTCATTTTCCCAGGAAAAGGCCTCTATCAGTGACCAGAGTAGGAACACATCTGTGTTTGTGAAAGTTCTTTTTGAGCTCGACCAAACTTCCAGCACTGAATTCATGAACCACACTATTTGTGAACCTGGCACTGCTAGTGTGGCCGGGTTTCTGGTGTAACCCTCGCTATCTCTGGATCTGGGATCTCACTGAGCATGACCAGACCCACAGTGCCTGGTTGTTTACAATCAGAAATGAAGCCCAGATGCACTCAGCCCCTCTGATCTCCCAGAACCAGCTGGAATGCCAGAGTTTATCTTCTGTCAAATTTCTATGCTCTTATTGCAACACTTGTCACAGGAGAGAGGACATGGGGGGACAAGCCAGTGCCTCTCAAGGGGCTGCCCTGACTGTGTCCTGGGCAGGTGTGCCCAGCAGGGACTCAAGAGATACAAAATGCCTGTGTCACTAGCAGTTCTGGGAGCCATGACATGTGGCAGCAGCTGCAGTGGAGCTTGTGCAAGCCCCAAGAGTCCCTGGGGAAGCACATGGCCACAGCCTAGCACAGCAGCCACAGGTGTAAAGGAAAGATGGATCTTAAACTCGCCTGCTGTGGTCAGGGGACACCTTCCACTACACCAGGTTGCTCAAAGCCACATCCAGCCTGGCCTGGAACACTGCCAGGGATGGGGCATCCACAGCTTCTCTGTTCTGGTGCCTCACCTCTCTGACAGTAAAGAATTTCTCCTAATTTCTGATATAAACCTACTCTCTTTCTGTTTCAACCCATTCCCCCTTTCCTATCACTTCATGCTCCTGTAGAACTTCTCTCTTCATCTTTCTTGTTGGCTCCCTTTTGGTACTGGAAGGCTGCTACAACATCATCCCAAGGCCTTCCAATGCATGGTGCTCCATCTGTCTGATCATCCTTGTAGTCCACTCTGGATTTGCTCCAAAAAGTCCACATCCTTTTTGTGCTGGGGCCCACAGAGCAGCCCATAGTACCCCAGGTGAAGTGTCAGAAGAGTGGAGTAGAGGGCAAGAATCACCTGTCACAATTCTTTTACCAATAATGAAGGGGTACTGTTAGTGATGGTGATTCCTGCTTGCTCCTATGAGGATATCCTTGACATCTTTATATTAGTTGCTAACATGCATTCAGTTCCTCTTCTGTTCATTACCTTTTCTCTTCAGGTTGGGGATTAAATTTGGTTACCATTCATGGTACTTAAGTTCTGCACCATTTTTGCGCATGCGTCAGGAGCTTGGGCTCTCTTTGCTGTACCACACCTTCTGTGCCTGCGTGGCAGTGAACAGAGACCACATCATACCCCTCACCTAAACACAGCAGTATGGCACTGCCCACATACACTCCTGCCCCTTTTATTGCAGTGCAGCCTTTCTTTTCTTGTATCCCAGGTGCTGTGTGTAGAGGGCTGCTGCTTAGGCAGCATCAGGGAGGCTTGTCTGCCCGTTCCCAGCTCAGTTTGTTTGGATGAATTGGCTTTTTGGTGCAGTTTCTGCCACAGTACAGAAATATTTGGGAAAGTTCAGCTCCATCCTGGATTTTGCTTATGAGTGCTTTAAGGAGTTTCCCATCTACACCTCAGAAGTCTGTTTTCAAAAATACCAGTCTGCAAGGTCAGAGCATGATATGTCTCAGCACACATGCAACAATAGGTGTGGATGCAAGGAAGAGCCCAGGAGATATGAGAGCATGTCAGCTCAGCTGCTAAGAATGAAGCACCAACTTTTCCCATGCAGACATCAGTTGCTTCAGTTTGCATGATGGTGTGCAGACAGAACTTAACCAGCATCTACTGCAGGTAACAACAGCTAATGTACCAGCACCCACACATGCACACACCTGCACTCATGTTGATTAGGAGCGGCATGTTTATTACAGAAATTTAGACCATGTTTAGTTCACTTCTGCAGATATAAGAACTTAAACTACATTTTCATACCCTAGAAATTGTCAGTTTAATATTCTTCAGATTTGGGGGGATAGAAACTGGAAGGATTCTTTTCCACAGAGACAGCAGATTTCTGACAGTGGAACAGATCTTTCATTTCAAGAATTGAAGAGGACCACAACATAGCTAAGGAACACCTGATTCATAAGAAGTCTTACTTTTTGTATGTAGTTGACTTTGTAAAAAGAGAGAGGCACCCATGTGAATCAACAGCTCAGTAAAACTGCACTGTCCTGCCTCCTGCCCAAAAATCCTTAACTATACAATCTTTATTTTCTTTTACTTGCCAAAGAGCCACCACAGTTTCTCAGCAATCAAAAGTATGTAAATATAAGCCCTTTGGACAAAATATAACTGTTTATCTTGTTAGCGTTCACTGAAAGGACGCAGTCAAAAAATGAAGAGGAAATCAAGTAGAAAGGCATACTAGCTTGAATAAGAATGATGTTAAGATTGCTCTGGGCATCCACATCCCTGTGGCTGTGTGCTGCGCAGCTATATCACATCAAACACAGCTTCAGTAGCTACTGGGACTGACTTTGTTCAGGTACTTTGAATGTCACACAGAACACAGTGCTCTCAAAGGCTTGGACACCCAGCAGGCTTGAGTTCAGACTGATTGCAGAATGCTAAAGTCCTTGCAAAATCAAAAACAACTAGCAGAGTTTATATCTATTTAAAATTAGGTTATGGTATTCTCAGAAGAACAGACACTTCAAAAAACTCAATATTCCACTGCCATCAATTCCTCTAAACCAAATCAATGCCTGATGATGGCCACATGTGCCTATTAAATGTCTCAGTATTTTGTTTTCACACACAAGTACCACATCTCCTCCAAAAAAAAAAAGAACCCAAAACTGCTTCCTCTCTCAAATTTCCTGTCTGTATTAAAGCAATGTCCTGTTTTAATAAGAACAAACATGTAGCATGTCTGAAGTCATGAACTAAGAGTGCACAGATTAAGATTTCTTTAATTCCTTAGTGTCTCAGTTTGGATGCAACTAACTGGCAGTGAAAGAGACTGAGAATTTTCATGTAGTTTCATGCCTAGATTTGTTTCTGCTGGGTACAAACACACATCTAAACAGACACCCGAAAATGGTGCCTTACGTGTTCAGATCTTTTCTGATATTATTTGTGTATATATAGTCTGAAATTCTTTTCTGAAAGCCAGTGTATTGCAAACTGGGCTCTCACAAAGTGATTATGACTTGACTTTAATCTGCTGAAAGCCTGAGGGAACAAGGCAGGCAAGAACAATCCTTATAATCTAGAATTCTGACAATAGTTTAAAAGGATGAAGCCCTTGGCATCAAGTTACCTTAATCACAGTGATATACCAGCTCCTGGCCCTTTCAGACTCTGAATACCCTAACTTCATCTTTCACTCAGCAGAGCTGCAGAGCTGAAGCAACAATGCACCATCACCTGCAGACCTCTCCATTGGCTGGCTGCTGTCGGAGGCACCCTGGTATCACAGCCAGGTGCTATGCAGTTGCACCCAGACCACGGCCTTGCCAGTATGACAAGCATGAAAGAGGGGTTTCGCTCACCATTCTCCCTTGTGCTTCGCTCCAGCCCACTCCTTGCTTGTGTCCTTGCACCACAAGGACTTGGGCTACTGGCCAGCTCTGGCTCGCAGAAGCAAATCAAACTGGCATTAGCATCTCCCTGAAAAACTGCTTAGATTATAAAATCAAACACAACCTAGAGCTTAAGAGAAGGTGGGTTAACTTGCTCAAGGCATCAACAGCTTTAGCTAGCAGATAAAGAGGGCCCAGGAGGACAAATGCACCCAATATCCTGCTGGGTCAGCACTACACTGTTTGAGACGGAACCAGTAAAAATTTTTTTCTGTTGCAGTTGGATGGATGGATTCACATCCATGCCCAGCTCCAGGTGTACCACCACAGTGACTGCACTGAACAGAGCACACATAAAACATAAAACCTGCTAATTCTGTATTTGTGGTTCAAGCCTTCTGACAGCATAATAAAAAGTGATTAGTTGAATTTCCACTAGAAAGACATTTGAATGTCTCACCAGAGAACATCTTCAGAGACAGATAAGATGGTTTAAGGTCAGATATCTACAAATAAGCCAACATCTTAAGATGTTGGGTGTATTGGTTTCTGAAAACATTGTGCTATAGTTTGTGTGCTTTCAGCATCAGAAATCTTCGGAAGCCATGGGCATTACGATGGCTGGATAAGCAATATGAACTTTTTCTGATGCTGCCAGTACCTGAAGACAATTTACGCTTTGGCAGATTTGATGTTACTCTGTAGCCAGTACCAGTGACTTAGCTTAGGGATTAATACTACAATCAAGGCTCCTTATCTTCTTCACCCACCAGTGTGTCAGGACAGCATGTACTCACAACAAGTTTGAGGCTCTATGCACACCTGTGGGGAGATTTACAGTGAGCATTTACTGTTAGCTGAAAGCAGTCCCAAAGCTGGGGCAGTAAAGAATCAACAGGAGATGAGGCGACCAGCCTTATGCATGTGCAAACAAATAACCCAAATTCAGTGTCCCAGACAATTTTTTGGAGCATCCAAAATCAGAGTGTGACACTTAGAATGTGTTGTGAGCGGGACAGTAACATCAGTGCCATCCAGTGGCATGTCATGAGTGGATGTCAGAGAAGAGGAAAACTGCAGAAAGTCAATCCATTAGCTCCAATTTCCTATCTTCCTAATGATACATTTGAAATGCAGTCTGCCTGTGACAGAACTAAACAGAGCTGCCAGTTCCTAATGCCAGCATATTTATAATTTTCACAGCAGTTATTAGGACATACTAATAGTGTTTGGGGCCTGACTTAGCAGGTGAGAATAAATTCTCAATTGTGGCTTCTCAGGGCTACAGAAGAGGCTTCCCAAACATGAGCAATTTGCTTGAATCTAGATAAACAAGTAAGATTCTGATTTCTGGCCAGTCTTACCCAAATATTTGCCTTGAGTGCTCAGGGCTCTTTCCATCTGATGACTGAACTGCAGTCATCACGGAGCTTTAGCAGCTATTATGGCTGCCATGCCTGAATAAAACTGAGAGGAAAGTAAGACAAATAGCTTACCCAGTTGCAAATTAAGAATTTTTTAAAATACAAATTTATCAAAGTAATCAGACCAAAAAAAATTGCTCAGGAATAGTGCTGGCCTTTCAACTGCAAAATTAAAGTCATCACCTAGAGACTCAAAAGAATCACAGCATGGCAAGCCATTTCATCTGCTCCACAATGCAAGGGAGCAATGTAAGCAACTTCCCTGTCCCCTTATCTAAGGATGGGCTGCTCAGAGAGTTTACTCAGAACTATATTGTGACAAGATCTCAACAGCAGGTTTCATCCATCGTTCCACCCTGGAATGTCCATCTCAGCACTTCAAGCAGCTATGACAGAAACAGAAGAGAGATGATAATCTCATGCATCATGCATTTCTAAAAGAAAACTGTATTAAAGCTGCAGGTACACTACATTTATAACTTATTGACCTTATTGACTTATTGACCTTATTGACTCTAGTGATCTAGAAAACTGCATTAATAATGCTTATTTTTTTAAAGAATATGCTTTCGTTGGACTTGGAGTTGTGGCATTTCAAGTTATATGTACATATATAGTAACTCTTCTGGTTGCAAACCTGCCATCTCATGATCTTAGGAAATGCAAAAATTTGACACTACTTGCTAAAGAAACAATAGCAAAGCAAGATTAAATATAATTCTGGCCACAATTCTTTCTAATTTGTCCCAACATGTTATGTTAATAATTAGGCAACAATCAAAGAGGATAGACAAAATCTTTGCCTCCATCTTCCTGCCACAGCACTTGCTTAACCAAATAAGTAAATGAGGCAATGCTGACTGGGTAACAAACTTCCAAGCTCAGTAATCTTATAACTAGTTAGTTATATATAGTCAAATATTATATCAAACAGCCCCTATAGACAGTCAAATGAGAGACCTGTTTATATGCAGATTGGTTTGGATTTCATTGGTGTCCAGCTACTGAGGATAAGCATTTTGTTGTGTAGTTTCAGGTAATTCTACAACCCCAGCTGAAGACTTCTCCCAGTAATACCACTTGACATCAGACTTAATGAAGAGCAAAAAATATTTTTCTGGATATGAATAGATTTGAAAAGTCTCAGAACTAAAAATACACCATAATAACCAAGAAGGAGGCAAAAAGGATATTATTATTAACATCAAGTTTGTTTTTTAGCTTCAAAGACACAGAAACAGATAAAGTGTGATAATATTGCACTCTGAAGACAGAATTTCAGACAGCAGGAATTCCTCCCTGCACATGTGGCAGACAAAATAAACTATTACACTCCCATCAGTTATTGGTCACTTGATAATAATTCTGTATACATCAACGGCACCTCCAACAAGGAAGAAATGCATGCTGCTATTCACATCGCTAATGAAAACCAACAGGCTTTCCCACCTCATTTGTTGCCTAATGACTCTATTCCCAAGACATTCCTTACCCATCCTTCTCTGGTAGTAAAATAATTCAAAAGCCCCATTTTCTGTAATCTCCCAAGATCATCCAAATAGCAGCCACCATACAAAATGCAGACATTTCTCTGAAGCATTCTCCTTCCAGGATAAAGACTGCTGCACACTTCCCTCATGTTCCTGCTTTATCTTTTGTGAGATAAGCACTAATGCTCAGAAGTTGCCCCACACCTGTGGAGGTAAAGTTAAATGAGTTTTAGGCTGAGACATGGAAATCCTTGCAGATTCCCTCCTGCCTGCCAGTACTTCAGTATTTCAGTGACACAAGTCTTCATGTTGCTCTGCCAGGCAGTGCTAAGATCAGGTTACTCTGCACTCTGCTGACTTATTTTATTTGCCTATATTTTTGTGGCCTCTTGAAGCCCTTGTGTGCAAGCCTTACTTGGCCTGTATCTCAGGCTTATATCTCAGATGGCTTTTTTTAAAGCAAGTATTTCTACCTCTGTCCAGTCTCAAAAGACCAAATCCTGAATATTTGTTAGCTGACTACTCCAAATTCTTTATGCCTTTGGGCGTTGGTTTTCCCCATGAGGTCATGCAAGGGGCACAGTATGTTTGTTACGCTTATGACAAACCACCACAGTTCAATGAGCAGTTGTTCTCTCTTTTGTACTCTGTTTTCACAGAGAGTTTTTGAGTTTAGGGACAGCTTAAGGAAGAATGCTGAGCAGCTTTCTCCCAGGCAGCAGAGCTGTCAGCAAAGAAAAGAAACTGGAAGATCCAGGTAAAAGCAAGGATGATTTTAGATTCCTTTGCTACCAGCTTTTTCTGGTTGTGTTCTGGCAGCTCATTTTCTCAATGCCTTTGATATGCTCACTATGAGGATGAACATATCCTAGAAAAGGATTGTGCTGCCAATATTCTTCAGCATTGCTCTAAATATAACCCCTTTCCCCTTGCCAAGCCCCTTCCTATCACATTTTGTGGGAGAGGATGCTCTGAATCAAGCAATGCTGCACCTTCATTCTCCTTTCCACTCCCTCCACCAGAAAATTACCACCTGAAGAAATAAGTCTTAAAACAATGTAATCTTGCTAGACCCTCAAGAGGTTTATTTTAATTTAATTGGGATTAATGTGGGTTCAGCACATTAAAAAATTGGAGGGAGCCTGGGAGATGGAAGTTAGCAGGCATCCATACTGTAGATGTCTGGTGTGGTTTTGACACAGTGGTGGATGGTGTTCTCCACCAAAGCTAGATTTAACCTGTCATTTTAGCTGCTAAATTGATAAAGACCTAGTTGACACCTCTAAAACTGTAACTGTAAGGAGGAACTCAGCTTCCACCGGGATAAGGACAATTCCCAGTACTTTTAGTTGTGTTCCAAAAGACTTGAAAAAACAAAACTACCAGTAGAAAGAAATCAAACAGGACATGGCTTTTGCATCTAGTAGACAGAGGTACAAAGAGGTCCCATAATTGAAAGTGAAGCTGAGGAAAATCAAACATTAAATTTTGCATGTTCATCCAAAACAGTAATTAATCATTGGCATGTTCAACAAAACTTTATAACAAATCTTAACCACTGCCATTCAGGCAGGCTGAAACCCACCAACTCGGGAAGAAAGAATGGTGAATACATATAGCCTGCCTTAATGGGAAGGCAGATTGGTTGATCACAAAGATCTATCTTAACCTTCAAAGAACAGATGGGCCAAGATGGGAGACTGAAGGAAAATTGTTCTTCTGTCACTAGGACACATATTGTACTGAACCATGCTGCTACAAATACTGTGGCCTCTGCCATGCGCCTTACAGTAAAGTCCTGCTTTGGATCTGCATTTGTCAGAAAAGAATATTCCATGTGTTCTCAGAAGTTCATCAAAAGCATGTGGGAGATGACTGGGATGTGATTAGCAAGGCTGCTGTCCCCTGTCTCGCAAGAAGATGTTGCTACAAGTCTTTCATTCACCTCTTCATACACATTATGATCATGCCACATATTTGGAACAATGTTGGGAATCATTCCTTCCTCTTTTGATAAACAGATATTTACAACAAAGTGTTAATTCTGAATTTGTAGGATCCAGACATCTTATTATAAAGCTCATATTGCTTCTTCTTGGTCTTTGGAAAGGAAAAAATGACAAATAAATGCATAAAATATGTGTTTGGCTTGCGGGCATGGGGGGATTTGACTGTGGCTTTCAAAACTTCAGATACATTTTAAGTGTCCATTTGACACATATATTATTTAATTACATTCTCATGACAAGGCAATTTAGAAAATAGTGCATGCATTCTTTGGGAGATGTGTGAGCTTCTTTTAATGGGAATTACTTCCCCTGCAAAGCAAAGGAGACCCAGATTTCCAAACCCTGCCCACTGCAATGTCCGTTTTTTTTGATTTTGAGAGAGGGAGAGGATGTGTCTGACCAGCTTCTTTGTAGCTCTGATGCCAGAAATGGTCGATAGAAAAGCAGAATACCTTTTTTTTTTTTTTTACATTGGATATATTTAGGTTCTCCAGCTCCTCTCAAAAGATTTTACTTTCAAAGTGCATGAATAGCTTTCCCTGCTGTGCTCTTAAACACGAGCACTACCAGAACTGTAAAGACAGTCAGTACTTCTCTCACAACAGATAAGCATTTTGGATCTTCCTGTGTGGCATCCCTGGCTGATTCTGGGTCAAAGGACTGGGGAGAGCTGGGAAAATAAAAGAGGGCAAAGTAAAAGGTGTGTCTGGTTTCCCAACTGGCTAAATCATCTTCTTGCTCTGTTCCAGCCCAAGGTTCTTATCTCTCTGACAGTGAAGCCCTACAGTGCACCAACTGATCACCAGCCCAGACCAGGGCTAGAGCACTTTCAGAGGACTGCAGTGTCTGTACTTCTCCTTCTCTTAGCAGCCAGTTCCCTCAGAAATAACTGTCATTTGAAGCACAACAAAAAACAATTCAGAGGGAAACAGGTCTTAAAACTACCAGGTGGTTATTCCTAATTCTTGCTTTCCTATGGATTCTGGCAAATCTCTGCATCTTATAGATTTCTCAGGTTAGAGTTCTCTGTTTCATCCACTTCCAAATACATTTGGTAAATGGCCTTTGAATCCAGCTCAGGCTTCTGATTTGCCTTTCTGTAAGATAAGTTACTTTGCAGCTGCTGGCACTAATTTGATCAGTTAACTCATAGCATCAAAAAATTTCATGTCAAATCTGCAAGTAAAGGAATAGGCATGAAAACTTCAGTTTTGTCTGGTGCATGATGAAAACCTCCTCAGCATTAATGTTTTTTGATGTAAAACAATCTGGTGTGATATTTATCAGCACAGTTACAGTGTCCAGCAAAGAATTTGTTGGAATCTCTCTTCTGCATATTCAACCTTTTTTTCCAGCTCACCAAATTACATGACTGGGGGAAAGGCAGCCATAACAGCAGGCAATAATCAACAGTGATGTAAGAAAGGAGTTTGGGTTTGTTTCCTTTCCTGTACTTTTGAATACAAGCATCATTTAGTCCCTAAGCAGAAACCAAGTGGTGTTTATCTGATGTATTATTTTATTGCGCTACCTGGCTCTCAGGGAAATGGGTGAACAGCAGAAGGGAAATTAAGCCCTTTCTGTATCATATACCTTCAGTAATGTCATAACTCATGTGTGGAAGACCTGTTGCTCTGAGTTAAAAAAGGATCATGCTACTTTCAGAGTGACTCATGGTCCAATCTGTTCCTTTCCGCAGAGAAACAGCTTACAGAGCTCTGGCTCATCACAGTATAAAGCACTGTATCCTCCTACTGATATAGAATATGCCTAATTTTAAGGTTCTTCCTCCCTTCTATGCAATTAACCAGTCAATGCTTCTCTTCCCATCTCTTCACTTGGGCTCTGGAGGTCGCCGAGTCCTTCACCTGCAGCAGAAGGACTAAACAGGGTCCAAAGGGGGCACAAATGTGAAAAGCTTCAAGGCAAGGCAGTTTGGACATCCATCTCTGGAACAAACTGCTGATCAAAGTCCTAAAGTCTCCAGTGTGGTGTTGTGTTGCATGTGACATGTGGGGGTGTACTTTCAGTGCTGACAGCTCTGCTTATCAGCTCTTGCAGACTTGGAGCATGTTCCTCCTGCTGCGCTTACACTGAAGCTTATGTTCATGCAACATGATACAGAAAATTAGAAATCAAGCACCTGCTGACCTATATGTCACTGGCTGTCTGTGTGGGGTGTACTCTCCTTCCTGCATTCTGCCACCTTCTACTGCCAAAAACCACAGGGACTGTGGCAAGAAATGACACCTTTGTAATGAGAAAAATCCCTCAAATATGGGATTGGACCCATCAGCCTCTGTTTGCCTGCCCTTCAGTGGGACTACCTAATGTGGCTCTGACCCTCCTGTCAAGGAGAAGGAACTGAACCACTGCATCACTTAAAAAAAGCAAAGATATACACTAGTTAATGAAAGAGATACCAGTGCTATGCAGAAATCCTTTCTGACTGCAACCCTGATATAAGAAACTCACCCAAATAAAGAGGTTTTGCACTAAAGAAATATTAACAGAATTGGCAGTAGGGAGAAATGCTAGGGAAACTTAAGCTGCCAGTGTTTTCGATCGTGCATGTTGGTAATTATGGTACAAGCCAGCCAGATCACTAGTACATCCACGCATGATGAACAGCCTTGTTTGCCACCCTTTCGCCTGAGAATCTAAACGGGGATCAAGGATTAGGTAAGAACTGCTCTGCAATGTAACAGAGTCAACCTGACACTGGACCAAAAGTCTCTCTAAAGAACACACAGCTGCTTTTCTCCAACGCTGCATGCCATTATGTGGCTACGTGTTGAGAGCTGTATTGTCGGATCTCAAGATCTCAGTCCTGAGATGCTGAGCCTCCGAGACCAGCTTGGGGGTCTCGGGAGTCCTGGAATGTTGCCAGAAGTGTCTGGTAGCTGGACTTTAACCCTACACAGGAGACGACAAGGATGAGGGCTTCACCGGGGTGAAGGGTGAAAAGATTAGCTAATTAGAGGGTGAGAAACAGGGTTTAGGATTTATGTACAGGGGGGTTTAGAGGAGTAAGATGGAGGAATTGGGGTGTGTCCTGCCCTCCTTCTTCTTCCTCCTCTCCTCCATCTTCTTTGGCCACGGTGGCACCTTTGGATTGGTTAATACTAAGAGTACACTGAGTTATAACAATAGATGGTATTGGGGAAAAATGATAAATATTGTATACGTAGCTAGGGGTATAAAGATACGTGGCGGTCCGGGGGACGGCATAGTGTGCCCATGGCTGACTGCTGAGCAGATCTCTGTTCGGCTGAAAGAACATCTTTTAGATAAACAGTTAATAAACATAAAACCAGAAAGAAGAACTGAAGCCTCTTCTCGTCCTTCGATACGCGGGCTGCCCCAAGGCCACCCCGGGCCTTTTCAGGCCCCTCAAACAGCCGAGATAAACTGGACACTGTATGTGTTCTGCTCTCTAAGCAGCTACTTTTTCACCCCAGCAGACCATTCACACAGCCAGCTTCCCAGCTGTGGATGGATAGAACTTGGAGATTTAGGCACAGACACAGGCCAGTAGCTCTTACATGTACTTTCTTTGCAGGGATAGCTTTTTTCTCAGGGAGCAGGAACTCAAGGAGTTGTGCCTTCAAAAATTTAGCTGCTGACACCAGCCACATAGTATCCTATCTTAAAGAGATGTTAGACACAGAAGGGAGAGGTGATCACTGGGGAATTTTCTCAGTGAGAGAGCAGGGACAGTGGGACAGCTGTGGGCAAAGGTGAGTTGTGCCTCACTGTGGCAGCTGGGGCACATGGCCTGGACCTTAGTCAAGGGAAGAGAGATAATTTCTAGCTACCAGCCTCCTTCTAACCACCTTCTCTGACTGTGATTGGTGCAAACCATGCCCAGTCAGGCAGATACTGACCTTCCATGGAGTTTTGTCTGACCAGCTCATGCATTCAGAAATGCTGTGTTCAAAAGGCCTCTTCTGGAAAGTGACATTCACAAGCTAAATAGAAGGTAAAAAAATGAACAGAAACTTCTTGAACAGCTTAATGAATATGTTTGCCATCCACATGAATGATACTCTTCCCTTTTGAGATTTTTTTTTTTCTTGTGCTGATAGTGGAAAAACAAAGGCTAGTGGGTAGTGGGAAAAAAAAAGACAGCTCGGAGCAGTGAAATCATAGCCTATGATTTCAGGCAAGTTTGTCCCTTAAAGAAAGCTCTTATCAGTGTTTTACAAGCCTAGCAAGGCCAATGCATTTAGAAGTGTAAGGAAATGTTACACAACAGGGAACTTATTCATGTCAAAACCTACCAAAACAGTAGGTGTCATGGGACATACATGCCATTTGGGCAGATTCTCTTTCTTGTGCACATTCTTCTTCCTTGGCCAGTACTAATGATATGTAGAATGTCAGAATAACTTATATGTCTGTTAGTTTACCTCTTTTGGCTATTTTTTCTTCAACTGCTATTTAAAAACATGTATTAATTTTGCAGCAAATACAGTCTGGGCTGCTTTCCTCTGTGAATTTTTACCACATCTCCTGCTAGACAGCCAGAGAAGCATGGATGTTCTGCGTTAGAGAGGTCAGTGTTCAGACACTGAGCAGCATCTTGGTCACAGAGGCAATGTATTTTCTTAGCAGACAATATGGGATCTGCAGAAAACCTTTCTGGTTTTTCGTCACCAGATGGTGCTCCAGCACTGGGCTACTGCTGCCTTGGTCACTTGCTGAAGCACCACACTCTCCTGAAGCTTTGGGCTGACTGCTCTTCTGCGAGATCAATTTCATTATTCTGCTTTGCAGTTTTGATTGCCTCTGTCTTGGGCCTTTCTTCAGCAAGGGTGACTGAGCTCTCCACATGCTTCTCAGTAGCAGTTTTCTCATTGAGTTGGTTAGCTCATAGCATTTGTCCAAAACAGCTGGTGCATGGCCTTGACCTTTTGTATCATTCCCACAACAGGCATTGCAGTTGGATCTGCGCCATACTTCAGGCCTCTTCTGCTCATCAGATCTCTTTTCAGAGCATGGCGTACTCCCATAATGACTAGTTGTTTCTTCATTAAAGATACCGAAGCCTTTTCCTGGCCTGGAGTTTTATTTTAGCACCAGCTAGACTGAAGATCAATCAGGTAGACTGCATGTTTGACACAAGAGGAATGACTTCCCTCAGGATGCTTTTGTTCCCACGTGAAGAGTTTGAACTTGGAGGGGAATCAGGCATTCCCCACACAGCACACAGGCTGCTATGAGCTCACTGAGATGGGCAAGGGCTTTGGGGAACTGCAGGAATTCTGGGGCCAGGAAGCCTAGTGCTGGGGAGCAAAATGTCAGGTTGCACATCTACAGAGAGATGTGCGCTAAATAAGTCAGCTCCGAAGAAAAAACATATGTCAAAGCTACAGCCTGTAAAGCCAGAACCTCTAGGGGTGCCACCAAGCTGCTTCTGAGGCCCCAGAAGAAATCTTGGTAGGCTACCAGGCAGTGCCCAGAGACCCACTGGCTTGCTGAGAGCACACTGGATGGAAACAGGCCTGTTTCGGCCAGGCTGCAGCTGAAGTTTCTCGCCTCACATTTGAGAACAATAGAAACTCACTCCACCCAGCCTGGGAACAATAAAGTCATTTCCACACAGCAGACCTGTTCAGTACAAGGGAAATCTGCCCCGCAAATATTCACAGCAGTGGGCGCAGCACAGTCCCAAAGAGATTTGGGAAATCTGCCTTTTTAAGTTCAAATATTTTGGTAAATGACATCATCCAAGGTTCATGGATATGGCTTTGTCCACATCTAGTGATAAAACCAGAGCATAATATAAGGGGCTTTTCAACCTAGCTGCTCCTAAATTTCAAAAGATGCAATTTTGTGCATGTCCACATTGGGATGACATCATGATGTTTCCAGTTCTTTAGGGGAAAAGAAAAGAGCAACGTCCTTTCCCTACAGATGGCCAGTGCCCTGGTCTTGCATGGTGTCATGCAGTGGTTTGTATCCTTGGACTGCATTAGGATAAGCAGAGATCTGAAATTCACCCTCCCAAACTGTGTTGAACACCTCAGACACTTGCTTTGCCACTGAGCCAGGAATTTTACCTCAGGACTAAGACATATTTCCAATAGAAGTTTTTGGTGAACAACAGGAAATTTGTCAGGAAGGAGTTTTGGTAAAAATATGCTAGTTTTGAAATCTGACATCCTAGACAAGACCTGCTTATGCATTTACTGCCTCAAATCAAGTAGGTCAGGTAAAAAGAGGCACTTCTTTTTACCACTAAAGACCTGGATTATATCTCTCAAATTGCACATCACAGAGCATTTATTAAAAGTAACCTATTTTGGGATTTCTACTGCAGGTCAAAAAAAATATGCAGACTGTGCTAGCCTTTTCCTGGTATTTGTCTCTGGCTTTGTTTTTCAGCAAGTCTGTTGATTACTCCAAGCTGGTAACCTTAGGTCAAGCAAGATGTGACTCTAGAACCTAAGGCAGCCTACATGAGAGCAGTTTCTTCTCATGCTAAGGATAAATACCCCACAGAGGCCCTCTGGTTTATGACATGTTTAAACTTCATGATATGAATGTAATTTCTTGCTCTGACTCGTGTGTATATATGACACTGGTAGTAGTGTCAAGAATTACTCTGTCTGCAAGCAGCCTGAAAGCATAGCTGATTTCACTGTGAACGACTCTGTTCCTCTTAGAGGTATGTTAATTTCTATGTCCATTTTAATGACTTATCAACTCAAGTAAATAAAGCTATGCTGAGGGAATTAAATATGATCCTATTTGACCATGAAAAATCCAATAAAAACTCAGAAAGTTGTGTAAAATTTGGAAAAGTATTTTCCTTATTTCACTTTGCTTTCTAATTTGATGTGCAAAACATAAAATATCCCTTGGCAGTCGTTGTTGTCCACTATATCACATTAAACCAGCAGTTATATCAAAAGATATGACAATATGCACAACATTTTTACCTGTGTGCATCTGATTCAAAGCCTGTCTTTGGAAAGAGTGTCATAACTACAGCCTAAAAGCTGACTTAATATTATCAAACAAATAAAGAAGAACATTTCTTTATCTCATCCTTTTTTCTTACAAAGCCAGATTCTTGGAGCTGGCACAGCTAATAAAAAAAAATAAAAAAAACCAACTATAATAAAAAGAGCAACTCACACTTGATAAAGTAATAATTGCAACTGCCATATCATCATAAAAAAAAATCACAGAATCATAGAATGGTTTGGTATTGGTTGGAAGGAACCATCTAGTTCCAAGCTCCCTGCTATGGGCAGGGACACCTCCCACTAGACCAAGTAGTCCAGAGCTCCGTTCAGCCTGGCCTTGAACACAGCTTCTCTGCCTCACCACCCTCAGAGCAAAGAATTTCTTCCTAATCTCTAATCTAAACCAGCTCTCAATGGATGGCTGGCACCCTGTCTTTCAGGTGTGCCATGAAACACAGGTTTTGTGATACCTTTCTTGTCAGAACAAAAAGTTCTTCTTTTTCTTCCCTGGAACAGAAATCACATCCACTACCTTTTTTGTCAGGTTTTCTGAACTAAGGAAAACCCAAGGAAGATGGAAGCTAAACATAACAAGATGAAACAAAGTCCATAATTTAGTTTTCATCATGAACTCTCTGGGATAAAAGTTTGTTAGAAAAGCAAAATGCTTTTGGAAATAGAACTATGGGGGACAACCACTGTATAATCAGTTATGAGATTTAGATTATATATAGAATTGGAAAATTTTTAACTTTGTTTTATTATTGATGAGACAATAGAAAACAGCAAGCAAATAGTAAAACTTTCCAATGGTATCCATGTTTCAGAGAGACATGAGCAAGCTAAATAGAGATGCTGGCACATTAGCATTGCCAAAGACATCCAACAGACATGGCCAGAGACTCCTCCTTAAAAGCTCATTATGTGCTCCTGATCAAATCTTTAGCCCATTCAGCTGCATTCTGGAATGGAGGAGACATACTCAGGCTTACAACTACATGGGGAGGAGCACTGGAGGTTTTCCAGCTCATATGCCAGTAACCTTCATAAAAAGTTTATTCTCTAACAGCTGCTGAATTATTTTATTTCTGAACTCCCAAATTAACCATGCTACAGCTACACACATATCCACAGCTGCCTGTCTTGCCAGAGGTTATTACCTCGGCCTGCCTGCCTGGAATGAAAGAAGAAGGGGAGTTTCCTTCACCTAAGGCACTCACAAACACACACATCCTTTGCAGCACGCCAGACACCTGGGCACAGACAAAGCCCAGCCATGAATGTCATAGCAAGGCAGTTGCATGGCTTCCTCACTCATTGTACATAATAGACCCTACATGTACCCCACACTCACATGGAAGGGGTGTGTGACAGCCCCAAAACCTGGCATAGGACTGTGCTAGGCCAAGAGTCATTTCCTCAGCATTTCTGCTCCCAGCATAGAAGGTAAGAACACAGATGCTGTAGGGAGAGGAGAGTCCTTCTGCAACATTTCCAGTGGTAAACCAGTATCTATATTGCACACATAGTAGAAATGCTATCACTTTAGATGACCTTTCTGCATTGTATGCAATAGCCTACTATTTAAATATACAGCATCCTGGAACAGCTTACCTCCTTAGTCTTTCAAAGCAAATGAAGATGGAACACGCTGTTACATAGCTAAAAGAGCAACCAGCAGCATATCAGAGAGACTAAGGCAGACTGCTGTTTTCATGACAACACATTATTACAGAACACTAAAACCTGTGCTTGAAAGTAAGCATGAAAAAAAGCACAGAAGCAAAACTACTTTCCTGTGGTATGCTTCTTCCATCATGTTTCTAAGCTGGAAGCTAAATGCCTAATAGAACTTAGGTCAGAATGCTCCTGAAGCCTAGTGGAAGATAAAAGGGTGTATGTGGAGAGATCAGCAGACTGTGATAAAACCATCGTGTTTTGTCACCACTCTTCCCTTTCAATGGTGAGGTTTTGTTTCAAGTGTTCTAAACATGACTTTGGCTTTTCTTGTCCTTTTTTTTGGTTTTTTCCCCTGCTTCCACAGTCTTTGTTTACAGGCAAGGAAATGTAGGTCCTGCTCTCCTCCTTTGTCTCCCTTCCTGCTTAATTGTTTGAGTTGGTGGCTCAGAGTGCATGCATTGCTCGCATGGATCTGCAAACCACTTTGCTCAAAGTACAAGATTCACATGTGGTCTAAGGAGACAAAGTTCTACAAGTTCAAAAATATCTAACAGACCACCTTGCACCTGTTTTGTGGTCTGTATAAAAACCTGTGCACTTATAATTTACAAAGGCCTTTGTGATGGAGTAAATAATGGGATCTCTGCTTCTATAGTCAAAGTACTAAGTGTGCATGGTTGAGATTATAGTTCCCATGATTCTAACTTCAAGCATTAGTGGACTGTGTCTCAGACTTGCACAGGATACGTCAAGGACTCAACCTGGAATGCTGAACATGTCCCATCTGCATTCACTTCTTGCCGCAGAGACTTGTTATATCTTCGAACATCATCAGTGAGGGTATTGGCCCTCTTTAACGGCTTGGCCTGTCATAGACTTCTGTGTGGAAAATCATAAGTTAGATCATTTAGTCTGTAGTGCTTCTAAAAGCACAAACCAGGGCATGAACACTTGTTTATTTCATCAGTATAAAGCCAACTGCACTGGCTTCTTGTAGATACTTACACTAAAGCCAACACTGTCAAACAGCCCCAGCCATGTTCCTGCTAGCCCAGCTCTTTCAGTCCATACCCATCCCCTACAGAGCAGCTGTCTGCAGGGCCCCACTGACACCACATGGAAAACAGAGCTCAGAACAGTTGCCTGTGCCATCCATACTGCTTAAACTCCAACAAACACAGAATGACCCAGCCCTTGTACTCTTGACAGCTGTCAAATCCCAGCTTCCTCACAGGAGAAAAATAAATGTGATATGTAAATGTGACATTGGCGGTGGGTGTTTCAAATATGGCCCAAGTTTTTCTCCAACGACTGCTTCAAGCATCACTAAATCTCTGCGAATCCTCTGTAACATAGATACCAGAGGATGCATTCAAACTTTTTATTAAGAACAGCCTCCAGACACTTATCCATGCCCTCCCCTATTCCTTGGGAATACTGCAGGGCGTTCAGAGTTATTAGCTGTTCAGGTGCCATGAAAGTCAATTAATAGACTACCACAAACAGGAAGTCTCACTGAAAGAAGGGCACCAATAATAGAAAATCTCCATTATAATTTCTTTATTCTGTCTTTGGGACTGAGTGTGCTTTATAATACAAATGAGTGGTGGATAGTAAAGGCTCTTCTTGGGCTCAACTTTCCTAAAGAGTTCTACAAATTATTATTTTTTAAATCCTTCTGGAAAAGGGTAGAATGGAGAAGGTCAAGTGAAGCCAAACAAAATTTTTATCACAGATTATTGTCAATAGAAAAGTGCAAGCAATATCAGCCACAAATAGAAAAAGCATCTGCCACTCTACAACAGCCAAGTTTACCTTTAACAGAGGAAATTCATTGAACTCATGACATCCAGATGGTCCTAGCAGATGATCTGTGCTGGAAGGCACTAAAAAAAAATATATAGAAGTCCCTAGCATTTTGTTCTAGAAGAAATCTCCTTTCTGCCCCACTGGTAACAGCTGGATTGACCTTACATATTTAGGCAAGGAACACAGCAGGACAATTCATTCCTGTGGACTCACAGGAATGAATCTTCATTATGCCAGCTCTGATAATTTTGGGGGTTTTTTGTTGGTTTTATAAAAGAAATAATATTGTTTCTGGGTTTAAGACCCTTAGTACCCTCCAAGGTGCCACACGCAGTATTGACGTAAAGTTTGAAAAGGGGCTATAGTTCTAATTAATAAGCCAAAATTATAGTGTCATCCCAGGGCCAGTGAACTAAGAGATGTGCAGTGCTGGTCTTGCACAATGGGGAGGATGAGATGACTGCTGAGACCCTAGGCTGTGACCTGGACCAGGAGTGCTGGCCAGTCTGAGGCATTTCTGCAGTAGCATCTCCTCTCTGTTATGCCACATAGACACAATGCTTTTCCAAAGCAGGCCAGCACCAGCAGGGATTAGATGAGTCACTGCCTTGTCTTGGGTACTGCATGTTTCCTTGGGCAATGAGTCTTTGAGGGGGGCAGTGGGGATCTTCATCAGACAAGGACACAGAGTCTAAAAGGCAAGAGGGAGAGAATCAGAATGGATATGATTAATACAGTCAAGGAGCACTGCCGAAGTGGAATACAGAGTATCTGGTAGAAGACGGTAAGCAGCAAATTAGTGCATTGACTTGTACAAAGTGGTACTGTCTGTGTCTTTAGAGCTGCTGTAATAGGCTGTCCGGTTTCATACCACACTTGAAGGAGCACTAACTGCATGATACATTCATTTTTACAGTTCTTCTTTAATACTTTTTAAGCTCTGTGTATCTTGACTGTCACAATATTTCTTCTGAAAACCTGTATTGTTTGCTGTTCTCCTGTCAAATTTGATCCTTTCTGCTTTCTTTATAAGGAATTGCTTTACTGAACCTTGCTACTACTTTGCTCCTCTCTGAGAGAAGTTTTCAGTGCAATAAATGATCCAAAGGACACCCCAGACTCCTCATTTCTTTCCTCAAATTTGTTGGACATTCCTGATCATGGAAGAGCTCCAACCAGGCAAGTGCTTTTACTAAATCTGAAATTGCAAAAGCAGTGTGTGTTGATGACATTACAGGACTGAGCTCCTGAAAAATGGTAGCATGATAAACCTCCATAATCCCTCTGCAACATCCCCACGTGACTTTTTCTCTCTTTGGAAGTGGGTGGAGAAAGACAATTATAAATTGGAAGTATATTCCTCCTTTCCAGAATATGACCAAAGGTAATTAAGAGATCAGCTGTAGCCCAAAACCTGGAGGGTTTTTTTTATTTTGTTGTTGTTTGTTTGTTTGTTTGTTTTAATATCTTTCTTGCTTCTTATCACTTACTTGCAAGCACTTGAGCCAGCCTCTTTGAATTTTGATTTGTACATCAAAATCAGGTCAAACTGAGTATGAAAGAACTCCCCTATGATGAGCAGGTATGATAACCTGACAGACTGCTGTAAGACTGACCAAGTGCTCTGAAAAATGTTAGATGAGAAATACTTAGAAGAAAAGTTCATACGACACAATTGTTATATATTTTTTAATTGATCCCAAGCACTTGGTTTAGAAATGCTTGAATGGCATTCAAATGGCATTCATGAAAAGGTGCAGAAATGCAAACTCTTCGAGTAATCAGGAAGCCAACTATGTCCACTGCTTGCTAGACCTATGGAACAGCTTTAGACACATGAAACAACCAGGAGCTCCCAAGAACAGAGTTGCCAGCACGGGTTGCATTCAATATATCTATCACTACCTTTTCCCACACTATACAGGGACAGATGCAGCAAAACCTTGTTCTGCCACTTTCAGACAGGCTGAGGAGAACTTCTCCAACCTTGCTTGCAGGCAAGAAATGCTTGACCAGGGTGGCAAACTGGGGGCCCGTGTTATTTCTTCGTGTCCCCTCCCCATCCCTGCTCTCTTTATCCCCCTCTGTTTTACATATTACCAAGTTCCTGGTCTTGGTCTAGGTTTCCTTAGCCAATGTATCATTCAGAGAAAATACATATATGGTACAAAAGCAGGACACTCTGGGGTTCTTAGAAGCCCTTTACATCCTACCTAAATAACTCTTAAACCTCCATCATGTCAGAGTACAAGCTGGGACACACAGTCACTTTTTTTCTGAGATTCAGAGGAATTGGGCTATAAAAATGACAGGTATAAGGCTGTTAGGCAGAAACTGAATTACTTCTGCTCTGGAAGTGGTGCATGCTTCCTCAAGAATCTCTCTGCTTCATCCTGCTGGATGCATAGCGTTGCTTGGAACAGACCACTCAGTTTTTATCCTGTGGCCATGTGAGACACACCATCAGTGCCTGGCATCTCCTGTGGTCAGTGAACACTTGGTTCTTGAAATGGTCCTCAACTAGGGATATTAGGCTTGAAGGAAAAAAATTACCATCTGAGCATGGTTTTTAAAGTTAATGATTGTGAATCCTTTCTGATCAGTTTCCATGACTGAAGTATCCACTTAGAAAGAAAAGAAATTTTTCAGTTGTCACACTTGGTTCTTCCATGACCAGACCATAAGACTTCAATTCTTATTTACATTTGTCCCCTGAATCCTGCTTATGTAGGGTAGAGAAGTCTTACAGTGAGAATGTTTGTAACCTAATATAACATATGTTAAGCTTACAGCAACCTCTACACAAATGGTGCATTGCAAAGGTCTTGAAGCCCTTGCTTGTGAACCAAAGAAGACTGTGTATACCCGTAACAGGATCACTGACTCAAAAAGTCAAGCCTGCCTTGTCTTATGATCTCCTAGAACCAGATGTTCTTTCTAATATGACTCACTGCATTTCTTCAGAGCTCCCTATGTCAAGTTTTGCAGGGACTTCCTGACACAGACAGTAGGGCATGAGCTATGCAAGGCAAGTGTCACACCACTGAACAAAAATATGATTTGGGGGAAAAACTAAATGAAAATGCATTCTGGCAGAAATTTGAAGTAAATTTTAAAACAAATTTGCAAGGCAGAGAAGCCCGGTGGACATTACTGAACAAGAGGGTAACATAAATGTCTGAGCCATGGCATTGTAACAACAGCCTTTAATTCAAGCTCAATTTTACCTGCAGCAATGTCCACTGAAAGGATAGTTGTCTGAGGGTGAGCAAAATTGAAATAAACGTAGCCTTTAGCATCCTGCATATGATAAAGGAAACAGCTGAGGGTAAATATAGATAAAACAAAAAATAATAATCAGTGAATTAAGCTGATGCAGCTGAATAGAAGTGGAAAAAATGGAGAGTAAGACATGGGAAATAAATAACTGCTTGCTGCAGGCATTGTTCTGCTTTCCTTTGCTGGATTAATTGACATGCAGCTGGGTACATCAAGAGCAAAGAGAATATTTTGATGGTTTTAGCAAGTGTCCAATACCATGAATGCTGGAAACAATGATAAGGACTCTACTTTTGGAGGCACAGACAGGTACAGACGGTCATGTCTGCTTCACTTGTGTGCCTACTGCTGGCTGCAGGCCAGGACCATTTAAATGCATTAGCTCAGAGCTGTACATATGCTGAATGAGACTATTCAGTTCCTGGAAGAGAGCTGGTTTGTGTCTTGCCATCAGCAAGGGCAGACATAGCAAAGATGTACTTGCCTACACCATTTGTGTAGGTGCAGCTGAAAAGAGCATTGAGGCCCTTGAAGAGAATTTATGGCTTGGTTTTACAAACAGATTTTTTATACAGATGGATTTTTTTGACTACTTCTGACTGTTTCTGCCACAAATTAAGTCTCTTTAGGTGACTCTTGGTTTTGACAGAGAATATGATAATTTAACCCAGTAAAGACTAGCCAAAAATTTGGAACAAACATAACTGTGTTATAAAGCTACCAAAGCTATACAATAAATCTGTATTCTCCTTGGAACTCAAATACCCTGAGTATTGTGGCAATAATGGCTACATTAGTATAAAAGCAGTCAGGGCACATATCTGAAGAAGACTAAGACTTGCAGAGCAGAAAAAGAATCAACTAAGAGACAGCAAAAGAAAGAAATGTTAAATGGCATACTGCATCAGTGGAATCCATTTGGCCCAGCTAAAAAATATATCTATATGAAGGAAGTACTTTAGCTACCTAATCTCCCTTCAAACCATCTCCTGCTCTTCGTACATTTTCAACAGTAAAGAAAGTAAGGAAAACAACAAGGCATGGTTTGTGGAGGAAAAAGAGTGATAATGTCTGTTACTAGAGCAACTGATAAAGTTGGAAAAATACATAAGCTTTCAAGCACACTAGGTCTTTTTTAACATTTGCATTATTTTATTTCCTGAAATAAACCTATATGGTAACAGAGTTTATTTCAAGACTGATAGCACAAAGATAGATAAAATTATGCTATGACATTTTGTCTGAAGTACCACCCTCTGTAGACAAAAATCTCAGACTTCACAGGGAAAGGAGTTTTGCAGGTCAACCTTTATCTGTAGAATATAGGTCTGGCCTTGCACTGGAAAAGAACAAAACCAACATAGCCCTCAAAGTTGTCAGTGGGCTTCTATTAAATAAGACAGCCTGAAATCTATCTATTTTCCTCTTGCAGAGCCAAATTTATAAATCAAATGAGCACAAGCTACACCAGTTGAAGATCTCAGAGGATATATTCTGTCCTGGCTTGCATAATGATTACCTCTGAAAAAGTATTCCATTATTTCCCAATATTCCTTACACTTTCTCCAGACTTAACTGAAACCATAAAGGGTAGAGAAGCAGAAAGAAACAACAAGACCACCCTACCATATCCAGCTGTGGTAAGAATTTGGCCACTACCATTCCTAATAGAAATAAACACCGTCCTTTTTCAGTGAGTCAAATTGCAGGAATGGATCTGGCAAAATATCTGTAGCAAATAACATGTCCAGAGACTTGTACAAGCCAAAAGAAAAGGCCCATTTCAATGGGTCTGCATGAATGAAAAATGCCTGCTGTTTTCTTCTGGCAGCTGGCTGCTGCTGTTGTCAGGCTTGTGAAAGTTCTTGGTGAGACTGCTGCTACCCCTGTAGGTCTAGTAACTGTTCTTCAATACACTGGGCTAGGATTTTCTTGGGCAGCAACAGCAGGTTTTGATCTTGCAACCTAGTTTGACAGGGTCAAAGAGGTTTCTGCTGGGACGGCAATGGTGTAGAATAGATCAGCATTGCGTATTCATACTGTAATGAAAAGATACAATGGTGATTAAACTGTGTAAAAAATATTATCTTAAAATATATTACTGCCACTGTTCATTTTGACAACAGTCTCTTCTTGACTTTCATTGAAAAGTTTAATTATTCAGCTGTATCCTAGGAAAAGGTGTTATATGACATGGTGAACCTCCCTAGAAGTCACATTCATATGGGACTCTTCAATTGACAACATGGAGTTTGCTTCTTGTGTCAGAAACTCTGCCAACCAAATATCATAGAATCATAGAACCATAAAATTATTTGAGTTGGAAGAGATCTTAAAGATCACCTAGTTTCAACTCCACTGCCACAAGCAGGAGCATCTTCTACTACACGAGGTTTCTCAATATTCCTGGCCTTGAACACTGGCAGAGATGGGGCATCCACAGATTCCTGAAGCAATCTGTTACAGTACCTCACTTCCCCCACAGTAAAGGATTTTTGTCCTAATATCTAGTCTTAAACTACACTCTTTCTGTTTAAAGCGGCTCACCGTTGTGAAAAGTCCTTCTATTTTCCTGCTGGCCTGCTTCACATACTGGAAGGCAGCTCTAAAGTGTCCCTGGACCCTTCTGTTCACAGGCTGAACAACCCCAACCCTCTCAGCCTGTCTTTGTAGGAGAGAATATGTGCTCCAGCCTTCTGATTGTCTTCAAGGCCTCCTCTGGACCCACTCCAGCAGTTCTATGTCCTCCCTGTGCTGGGAGCCCAGAGCTGGATGCAGGTTCCAGGTGGGCTCTCCCCAGAGCAGAGCAGAGGGGCAGAATCCCCTCCCTGCCCTGCTGCCCACGCTGCTCTGGATGCAGCCCAGGACACGTTTGGCTCTCTGGGCTGGGAGTGCCCATGGCTGGCTCATGTCCAGCCTCTCACCCACCAGCACCCCCAAGTTGTCACAGGGCTGCTCTCCCTCTGCTCATCCCTAAGCCTGGAATATAAAAATGTGAAATAGGGATCATCTCCTTTTACAAATGAAACTGATGAGACAGTAAGTGTCCTGGTCGAGTTGTCAGAGAAAGCTTGAGGTCAAGTAGGAGTTCCAGCCATCTAAATCATAGTTCTTAAGTCCTTAAAACATGGATACATTTCTATCAAAGTGTTTGCTTTCTTAAGGTCTGCGATGTAGAAGAGTGAACTGTTTGCGGTTTTTTTTGTTTTTTTCTGAATACCTAAAGACATTATGTACATGAGTCTGTCAAGAGATGTTATTTTACATTGTGGCCTGTTTTCAGTAATGTCTACTGTCAACTACAGCAGCAACTGAGTATCATTACCTATTACATCTACAGAAGAAAGTTTTATTTTTCTAATCTGTGTGCTATTTTAATTCATGTGCTATTGCAAACACATAAGAAAATAGACTCCGACTTTTTTTTATAAATATGCATGTATGACAAGTAATAGGTTACTTGGAAATAGAGGAATAACTACTTGCAGAAGCATGTTTGTATTCTGTCATCCACAATATCTCATCTTTTGAGAAACAAACAAAATTATCATAATTGTTCATTCCTTTCATACCTTACCCTTTTCCATTACCATCACTGTCACTATTCACCTAAATGTTAACGCTCTCTTCTGGTTTTGGCTCATTGCAAGCCTCCTCTGGCTGAAAAACAAAATCTACTCTTCAGAATGTTTCAAATACTTCTGCCTGAAATGTCATTTTCTGCTGCTCAACATCATGCAAATTATATTGGAGATCTTCTCATATAGTGGATAATGCAGGCTTGTCACATTGCAAGAGTCTCAGTGAGAGGGAAGGTTTGCCTTAAGAACAAGGAGAAAATATTTATCTTGATAGAAGCTGACAAAAGGACGGTTTGTTTGAGAAAAGCTTTGTTGGAAAGATTTCTTAATGAAGCTAGTTTTGTGCAAATGAAGGCAGAATAAAAATAAAGTATAACAGTTTGGAATAAAAATAAAATAATAATAAAGTAAAAAATATATCCTTTTCACCATCCTTGATTAATATTATCACAGCTTTCATTTGGGCAATTAATGAATCATGGTCTAAGTGAATATCCTTGCATGTTATTCATCATGTTTTCCTTCTGAATAAAACCAGTTTAAAATATCCTGGGACTTTTTCAACAGCATGACACGTTCTCTTAAGAATGTGACATTAGAGTCAGCCAGAGTGCATCTTTTTGTTTATTTTGCTTTTACTGGTAATCAGGAGTTCCATTCTTCCATGTTTGCTATTTTAAGAGGTCTGGCGGGCCCTGCTGAGCTGCCTTTGAAGCAAGGGGGAATGCTACAAGAACCTTGCATTCCTTGAGGAATATACCACGGTATCTCTACAGAACAGAGGCTGCCAGTAACGGAAGCTGGAGCTGATACTGATACAAAAACTGCAACCATATGTCCCAGAGAACATGTCCAGGTTACAGAGAAAAGGGGTTGGGGCTTTTCAGGCCCTTTAATTTCATACCACCTTAATCATTGGTGGGGACAAAATTTCATCATAAAGAACCAAGTGCCAGAAATTCACCTTCTTGCCTGACTCTCTCCAGAGAGAAGGCGTTGGGACAGCTGGTGGCCCCAGCCTCCCCTCTGCCCCCAGGCCTCCCTCCCCTTCAAGCCCAGCAGAGTGTGTGCCCCCAGCACTGAGTCACGCTGGGTGAGCACTGCTTGAGCTCACCCAAGCACACTGGTCCAGAGAAACAGCAGGCAGCCCGACACAGGTGATCTAGCTACTAAGGGGGTCGTTTTGTCCCAATTCATTGTAGTTTGTTTTGGGGTTTTTTCAGACTTGGTGTCCAGAAAGGACTTTAAGCCATGAGAGCTCTTTCAATGTATTGCCTTTGTCTGGAAACCACATGAGCAGCACTGCTTTTGGAAGCCTCTTTTTCTGTTCCCAATGGTGAATAACTTTTTGTGGGCACTTCCCTCTTTTATAAACTTTTTGCCATTAATACTGCACCACCTCTCACAAATTTAGTAAATTGTTATTCCAATTTATATTTTCTCCTCATTGTTCCTCCAGTATTGGAATGGGTGGGGCAAAAGGGTGGGGCTTGTTTGAAATTTACTTCCCTGCTAGTTGTTAAAACCGGCACAATATAGCAAGTGCTGCAAGGAAATTAAAGGCAAATCCAGCACCTCACTTTACACAAATACCATCTGCTAAGACTGGGACATCTTCAAAACAGCATTATTGTCAACCTCTCTGAACATACCATGGCTATCAATAACAACTTGCAATTTAACTGATCTGGTGTGGATGTTAAGATGGCAACATGGAACTGCCTTAAGAATGTCATTCTGGCTTGCCTTATTAAAAAGTTGAAATATCAAGTTTGATCCTGGTGACATTTTTTCCTTCTTATCCCCTTACACGTCATAAGTCGGTTTAATGAATTGGATGAAGGTTGATGTCACTATGATACATTGTTAATATCACCTTGTTGAAATACACAGACCACAGAAAGGCTTGGCAGGCAAGAAATAATTCTATTTTCTTGAGTTACAGGCATTTCCTAAAAGATCACCAAGTAATCAGTCAGAAGCAAGTGAGCTGCTCTAACATGAGGGACTACTAGGGGATAGACACAATGCAAAAATATCAAAAGACAGAAACTAAACTTCCAAGAGAACTGCAAGTTTAACCACAAAATTTCAAATAACACTTTAATGCATAAATTCTTTCTTCCAAATGAGTCTCATTTCAAGTTATTACACAGTCTGTTGAGAGGAAAGTGTTGACCTGCTGTTCTCAGCTCATTTTCCTAACAGTCAAAGAAGTTGAGAAATATTTGCACTGAGTCATCAAGATTCTGACCACCCCTGTTTCTGAGGCTTTGCTCTGCATTTTAAGGACTACATCATATTGAACCATGATAGGCAAGAGGTGAGAAATCACAGCAGGGAAGATATTATCTGCTACAATACTTCAATATAACATTAAGAACAGTGACTTTACTTCTGTGCTTTACATTTCCCTGACAAGACACAGGTAGTGAAAGGAGTTCTGCTGCTTTTATGGTACAAATTATTCCTGGTGTACAGATTGTTAGAGCTGGTCAATCTTTCTTGATAGCATCAGCTTTGAGTGGACACCACAGTTAGGTCTGTACCTAAGTGTGATATGGAAGTCACTTCCATTAGCCAATGTGTGGGAAATCAAGTCTGTGATTTAAAAGAAATTAATATTTTTGCTTCATTCCCTAACTCAGCTGGCAGATGACCACCTGGTTTGACAGATAAAGGTGCTGAGGTGCAGCTTGATTATTAGCACCTCTTCCAGCAGGGGCAGATTGTTAGGTGAGCTTGGCTGAAGTACAAAGCCATGCTTTCCAGCTGTAGGTAAAGCCTTTTGCCTCATTGTCCCGCTTTTGGCCAGGAGACAGAGTTTACTCTATACCACCTCAGGTCATTGCAGTGGCAGAGAGAAGGGATTCTTTGGACTTCTGTGTGGGTTTTGGTCAAACAAACTTGGCGGGTTGAGGGAAGACATCTGCCAGTTTCATTGTCTTGGGATCTCCAGTGAGCATTTTTGCCTGTGAAATCACCCTCTCTTTTGTATACTTTTAAAATTTATTTTATTTCAGTTACTTTTTGCTTTCTTATCTCATTGCTGTTTCCAGTAAATTGTTCTTACCTCAACCTATGATCTTCACCTTTTTACTTACAATTCTCTTCTCCATTCTGCTGGAGCAGGAAATGGGAGGAGAAGCAAGTGATAAGTGTGTGAATCCTTCTTGAAGATGCCACAGTTCAGAAGGGAAGTTCTGCCCATCTGTTGAGGTTTCCATGCTGGAGCTATGATTTCCAGTGCTAAGGAGAGAGGAGACAACAGGAGGATGAAAATAGAATGAGTGTAAACAAATACAAAATTATTTTTGTAAAGGATTCTCCTCTTTCAAAATATTGCAACTGTTCAGCAATTAAATCACAGAATCATAGAATATGTTGACTTGGAAGGGGCCATCAATGATCATCAACTCCAGCCCTGCAGAGCACCATCCCCAAGAATCACATTGTGTGCCCAGGAGTATTGTTCAAATGCTTCTTGAACTCTGTCAGACAAACAGAACAGACAAACAGAACTTGAAGTCTGTCAGGTACCCCTGTCATGGTCTGACACTGGCGCAATGCCAGTGCCCCCATGAAAATATATGCTCCCTGGTGCCTGATGTGAGATGTGACCAGCAATAAACAAAACAGGCCTCCACTTAGAAATAAAGAAAACTTTATTAACTAAACTACAACTCTAAGTAACAAGAAACACACATGGAAATGAAAACTTTCCAAAAACATTTCCTCCTCCCGCCACCAAATTTCCAATACCTCCATCCCCTAAATCACCAACTCTTGGTCCATCATCACCCTTTAGATAATCAATTCTCAGTTCAACAAGGAGTGAGGAGTCCCTCTTGTGCCATAGGCTTCCCCTGGAAACATAGTTCAGACCTCTTGGGTTTCCATGTCACTCGTGGCACCGCTCGGAGAACATCTGCCATTGTGAAATCTTCCTTCCATGTCCAGTGCTCTCATCACTGCACATGGACCAGAGCTGCTTCTAGGGTTGTCCTTTTAAGGATGCTTTGTCCCATCCCAAAAAAGGGCACAGTCTCTCCTTTGGGACACCTGTCCCCGCTAAATTTCACCCCCTGGGGCCGAGGGGCACCAACACTGAACCCTCTTGGCTCTGAGGCATTGCCTCCCCCTGGATGCAGTCTCTGTGTCACAGGAAACATGGTTCTGTCCATGGCTATAACAAGAAGAGTCCAGCTAAGGCCACTCCATCCTCACTTCCCACCTAAGATTCTTCTCTACTCTCCCGACGTCTTTCACTTGCCCAGACCTTCCTTCTTCCATTTCATCTCTATCTCTCTTCTAGGAAAGGTTAGTGTTCTGCAAAGTTTTAATTGTCCAAAAAAAAAGGGTTAAAAGCTCGGGCTCTGCCCGCCCAAACCTCCCACAGGCGGCCGGACACCTTTTCGCTGCACCCCCCCTTCGCCGGCCGGGCTGTGCTGCCAGCACAGGCTCTCTCTCTCTCTCTCTCTCTCTCTCTCTCTGTCTCTCTCTCTCTCTCTCTGTCTCTCTGTCTCTCTGTCTCTCTCTGTCTCTCTCTGTCTCTCTCTGTCTCTCTCTGTCTCCTGGCGGGGAGGGCCGCCCTCTTCCACCCTTCCAGCCTCGGCCCAGGCCCACCTCACCCGGCCGCATGGCTGCCCCTCCCCCGCCCAGCCAGCAGCTGGGCAGGGGGGGTCTGACCTGTTTCCCTCGCCCAAACCCAAGTGATCTTCCCCCGGTGTTGTGTTGTGTAAGTTGGACCGTTCCGTTCCCCCCTGTTCTGTAATGGTTCTGCCCTGTTTCTCCCTCCCCTCCCTGCTGTTGTCAGTTACCTCAACTCCTCCCCGGTTTCCCTGGAAATCAATGTATCTTTTTCTAAACCCCTCCCCAGTACCCTGCCGTTGCTCTCTGCCACCACCTTTTTCTCTGGAAACTTTTGTCTAGGGCACAGAGTGATTGGTTCAGGGGCCGAGGCCCCTCCTTAAAGTTGTTTTCATTGGTCTTTACTTGATGTCACTCCTCTGTATCCCACGCCTCTCTGGATTCCCATTCGCCCAAGGACGGGCTCCTCCTTTGTACCCCTCTCCCTTTGTAAGTGCATGCCCCCCCCCCATGCGCCTCGCATGCTTCCGTTGCAGGCTTACCTGCGGTCTGCATTAAACCTGGACTTGCCCCGACTGGGGAGCACTCTATTTATTTCCTGCTAGCTGAAGTCTTACCGCGGCCACGTCTTTCTGCAAGGAAGCATCGCTGCTATAACGCAGGGTGCTTTCCTTAGGCGCTGTCCCAAACACCGAGAGTTGGACAGTGCCCCCCAGGCTGCAAGCGGTGCTGGCCAGCTTGGCGGGACGTTTCGAGAAGGTCGACCCTTCTCCTCTCTCGGCGTGCCACTTCACCCCGGGAGTGCTCTGCTTTTTAACCCGTGTTCTCAGAGGCGTATCCAATGTCCCCAGTAGCCACACCAGGTGCCAATATTAAAATTTGAACACCTGTTGATGACCACAGCATATCCCAGAAAACTTACTTCCTCTCAAACCACAACAGCCCCCCGGACCAACTTCCCTGGCGGGCCCATTACAGTACCCAACCACTCCCTGGGCGAAAAACCTTTAAACCTTTTTCTAATATCCAGCCTACACTTGCCCTGTTGCCTCAGGTCCTGTCACTGGTCACCACAGAGAAGAAATCAGTGCCTGCTCCTCCTCTTCCCTTCACGAGGAAGTTGTAACTACAACGAGGTCTCCTCTCAGTCTCCTTTTCTCCAGCCTGAATAGCCAAGTGACCTCAACTATTCCTCATACTGCTTCTCCTTAAGTCCCTTCTCCATCTTGGTTGCCCTCCTTTGGATGCTCTCTAATAGCTTAATGTCTTTGTCATAAAACTGCCCCCAGCACTCCAGGTGAGGCTGCCCCAGTGCAGAGCAGAGTGGGACAATTCCCTCCCTTGCCTGGCTGCTGATGCTGAGCCTGATGGCCCCAGGACAGAGTTGGCCGTCCTGGCTGCCAGGGCACTGCTCACTCATGTTCAAACTTGCCCTTGACCAGGACCCCAGGTCTCTTTTCATGGTACTGCTCTCCATTTTATCATTCCCAGATGGTCCATACACCCAGGGTTGTCCCATCTGAGATGCAGAATCCGGCACTTTCCCTTGTTGAACTTCATACAGGTGGTGATTGCTGTTCTGGGTTGACTATATGATGCTTTTATCCCCAGTCATCTCATTCTGTTAATGCTGAATAATAAGTTTTGCACCTTTAAGACGTGTTCCAGAGAGTGAAGGGGGGAGAGAAGAAGCAGCAGTTTGTTTTCAGACACTGCACTCACTCATCCACATTCCTGCTCCTGACTGTTGCCTGCGGAGGGACAGACAGTGGGACAGAGCTCTCCTTTGTTTTAGTTAGTTTTAACTAGCTGAGGCAAAGAAGTTCCCTGGACTGTGAGGCCTTTTCCCTTTTTCTTGGACCTGTTTAAACCTGCTCTGGACTGAACACCCAGGGGAGCACCGGCAGCTGCACCTGTGGCCCACCCGCCACAGGCCTGGGCCGCGGCATTTCCAGCGCCTGAGGGACTGATCAGAGACTGAGTGAGCTCAGCTGCAACCTGGGGAGGGACTTTCTGAGTTTGTCATCTCTTTTGGAGCGGCGAGGGGTTTTATTGCTTAATATTGTTTAGGTTTTATTGTGCAATAAACAGGTTTTTCCAATGTTCTCCGAGGAGGTATTTCCTCCCAGACCGGTTGGGGGGAGGGGCCGACTGAATCTCTTTTCCTACAGGAACCCCACTGAGGATCCTCTCCCAAATTTGCTCTGAACCAGGACAATTGCCCAGTCCCATAATTTGTCAAGATTTCTCTGTAGGGCCTAGTTCTGTATCATCTGCAAACTTGCTTAGTATCCCCTCCAGTCCTGTGCCCAAGTAATTTATGAAGATGTTGAAAAGCACTGGGCTAAGGATGAAGCCCTGTGGAACCCCACTAGTGACAGGTCACACCAGTCTGATGTCACCCCATTCACTTGCAGCCCTTTGTGCCTGACCATGAGCCAGCTGCTCACCCACCACATGATGTGTTTATCCAGCTGTGGGCTGGACATTTTCTGCAGGAGGATCCTGTGACAGAGAATACCAAAAGCTTTCCTAAAATTCAAGAAGATCACATCGAATTCCTGGTTTCCCTTGGTCAGCTGAGTGGATCATCCTTCCTAAAGGGAAATCATTTTGCTAAGAGGGACTTTCCACTCATGAAGCCATGCTGGTTGTGGCCAATGACTGTGTTGTCTTTCAGGTGTTTTTCACTATCTACCAGAATAATCTCTGTAATTTTACCAGGCCCTGAAGTGATGGTACTGAACTACTGGCAGGCCTGTAGTTTCTGGGCTCCTCTTTACTGCCCTTCTTGAAAATTGTGACAACATTCATCAGCTTCCAGTCAGCTAAGATTTTCCAGATTGCCAAGATCTTTCAAAAATTAACGGGAGAGGTTTTGTGGTGACATCAACCAGCTCTTTGAGGATTTTGGGATGGATCCCCTCAGGCCCTCTAGATTGGTAGGGATCCAGCCGGAGCAGCAGATCTTGCACAATGTCAGGGTCAGCTGAGTTGATCATTCTCACAGTAACGGTCTCCCAGCTGAGACCCTCTTGGATATTGAGGACAGACACGAAAACCACATTAAACACCTCTGCTTTGTTTATGTCCCTGTTTGTGAGATGACGATCCTCCTCCTGTAAGAGGACAATGTTATTTTCATACTGCCTTTTGTTATTAATATATGTGAAAAAACTCTTTTTATTGTCCCCCACAGTTCTGGCTACCTTCAACACCAGCTGACTCTTGGCCACACAAATTTTTGCCCTACAATGATGACCAGCATCTCTGTATTCTTCCCATGTCACCTGACCTTGTTTCCACTGGGCATGCACCTTCCTTTTTGCCTTATCCAAGACAGATCACTTTTCATTATGAAGAAAATAATTTAGAGCTCTGAATCTTAGTCTCAGGAACATCAGCTTCTCCTGTTGGTGTTTTACACAAACTTCCTCATTATGCAATGAAGACCAAAAGATTTTTTTTTCATTCAAGGCAGCATCTAATTCTGTTTACAGTTTTTGATACTATCTTTAACACATCCAAGAAAACTGTTCTATTTACTGACAGTAAGAGAGACTTTTATCCAAGCAACATTTCTGTAATTAATATAAAAGGTGCGCCCAAACTTTTAGTCCAGTATCATTAAAAAGCAGCTTGCAAATGTGATAGCTGCCATTTAAAGATGCTTAACTGGATATTGGTATTATTTTTCTCTGTGGTGTTCTTATGTTTGTCTCCTTTGGGCTCAGTGTGTGTATGTAAGCATTTGTCTTTCCAAAAGAAAGAATTCAAAAATATAAACAACAGGGCCTAAGGATATTTATGTTTAGAATAAATGGGTTTGTGGCACAGTTTATTCTTATGTAACTCAGCAGCTGGCAGGAGTTCAGCAACAAGATGAATTTCCAGTTTTTTTGAAATCACTTGATTTTTCAGGCAATTGGACCTAAATCAAATAACCACACCATATGATTTTGCCGTAAAGATCTGTCAATGTTTAAGAATATGCGGCAAGGTGTATCTGGCCTTAGAGGTCAGTGTCTGGCTAGCTGAGGAAGGCCGACACCCAGCTGCAATCCTGCCAGCACCCCTCGGCATCTAATGGCCTCGGGCTGTGCTGGCTGCGGACGGGTCTCGCTTTTGCCAAGATGAGTAAAAGAGCTGGACACTCTCTGGGGGTAAAGTTGGGTTTATTGGAGATCCCAAGAAGCCAACCAGGGAGTAACCAACCAGGGAGTGACCAAGGGGGGGGGGGGGGGGGGAGAAGCAAGGTTTTAAAGGGGGGAGGCATCTCAGGGAGGGGTTTACAGAAGACCAATAGGGAAGGGAAAGGGAGTGGACTTAACATAATGGACATTAGGGAAAAACCACTAGATACAAAGTAAGGGAGGGGCCCCGGGACCACAGCCAATCATCACCCCGGGTGAGTAGAAGCTTCTGGAAAATAGGGAGGAGTGGGGGTGATTGACTGGGCCCAGGGAGGAAAAACCAGGATACATATATGGGAATAAGGGGAGGAGGAATTACATAACATCGGGGAATGACAGAACCAATGGCGGGAGTAACTATGGCAACACAATGAGTGGCAGGGCTATGGCGGGAAAACCGGGGAGGGCAGAACCATTTACATAAAAATAGGGGGAAAAATACAGCAAATGGGTGAACAATAAAATGAACTTAATAAACACACCGCAACAATAATAAAACACATAAAGATTACATTGTTTTACCCAGGATCTCATTAATCTGATTGGGAGCTTTGTATTTAAATATCTTTGAACCTCTGAATCTAGAACATCAGCCTCAATCATAATATGTTGTTACAAGTGTTGAGTCACAGCGAGATGGCTGCATTTCGGTAAATCATGTTCTCCAGGGCATGTTATAATCAATTACAGTTCCTCTGACAAACTTCAGGTTCCATTTAATACCTCTAAAGCAAACAAAAGCTATGTGAAGCATGTGACTGGTTAGGCATCATTTTTACACTATAGAGAAAAGAAACTGCCACCTTCAAGGACTGTATAGGAGAAAGATCTAACTACAGCAATTTTCCGGCAAGAGCTTAGCACCATCAGCCCACCTCCTAAGCATCTCACCAAACTATAGGACATACATAGCCATCAGACCCTTGGATGGGTGATATAGGGACTTTCCTTATTCTGTCCAGGAGATTGGACAACCATTTCCTAAAGTGAGAAAGTATTGACCTCTCTCAGAAGGAGCACAGTGTCTGTTTGAGCTCCATTACGTGGGGACCCAAGTTCTTGTTTCCCACCTGGAAAAAAAGCTGATGGTGCATGATTACCATTTGAACACAGATGCCTGAAAAGGGGAGGTTAAGCAAAAATACAGTGAACAGCCAGGACTGCTCCTCTGACAGCTTCAGTGACTCTGTTCTTGTTCTGCCAACTTTTCTGGAGGCTGGCAGGAAGGACTGGACCTCGTTCCCCAGCAGTGCCATCAGGGTTTGGTAGCTGGCCTGCTGGTGGCATGCTTTCCTCATGATCCAGGAGAGGTCCCACCTGGCTGTGCAGGAATGACATGCCTTAAATCCAGGTATAACAAGTCCAGCAAGGATTTCTGAAGCTTTTTAATGGAAACAGAGACATAGTTGATAAATAGAGGTCCTGGAATTCTAACGAAGCTGTAGTGTTGCAGTTCAACAAATTATGTTACCTGAACTGTTGAACTGGAACTGTCTGCACTTCTGGTGACACAAAAGGGGGTTAAAATAAGCTAAATGATATCAAGTGTGCAGAGGGCATGCTTACCCCTTCACTAAGCATGGCCTAGTGCTTCTTGCACCATTGTCATTTACAGTTGCATCACTGTAGACTTTAGCACTTAGGAACACAGCTGTCTTCAGAAGGATTTGTCTGTGAGATTTTAGGAAGAGCTCCAGACTCTTCTTCTGGGTGCACAGTACTTTCCCAGGTGCAGGATAGCAGCGGATAACTTGGGAGAAGCAGGGATGCTTCTGGAATCTGTGCCACCATCAGTTTGAAATATATGTGTAAGAGAGCATCTGGGCTTAGAAGCAACCAGAAAGACGAAAACAAGCCAGCAAACCACACATGGAAAAGCTCTTGCACAGAATGAAAGGGATGAAAACCACTGGATTGAAGACCAAAATAAATATTACAGATTTCAGTGGTTGTAGTTCCTTAATATAATACAACAGCAAACCTGCCATGAAATGAAGTCGTATTTTGGCAGTGAACCAGCCTCTCACACACTGTATCATATGCTGTCAGTACAGAAATAAGTACTCTGAGTCAAAGGGCTAATTGCAGGCAAAACCTGACAAGAGAAAGGACAGGGTAGCAGTGAGCAGTAGATTTCAGGCTGCAAGAAGACAAGTTATGATATCCTCTTCTTCACCCTTTTTCAACAGAAAGGAACTGGAATGCCTTGAAGAGAAAAGAAAGGCAGCTGGTCTAAAAGTGATGGGAAAGAGCTGTCTCCCCATACTGCACTTCATCAACCTGTGGAATTAGCTGCTGAAACATTTACCTCAGGCTGACCAGAAAGACAGATTAAATATAATTAAAAATCTGAAATATTTCTACATCTAAATAAAAAAAAATTAAAGAAAAACCCACATATAAATACATGAGAGAGGACAACAATTATTTATGTAAATAATAAAAGCACTTCTGCCTTGGCATATAAACTGACATTCTAAGTAGGATACAAAAATTTCTTTTTATATTTGGTCATCGAGAAACTATGAGGTTTCCCGCACCTTTAGCTGAACCAACATCTCTAGTCACAGTCACACATTAAATTTTGAGCTAAAAATAATATTAATACCAGCAATTCCATCTGATCTTCATCTGTTTCACTGAATTTATCCTCCAACATAAAAATTCTAAAAAAAGTAAAAATACTACTCACAATTTCCTTGGGATGAAATATTGCTTCCTAAGAGAACAAACAAGCATAGTCAGCTCAAGTCAGCATTGGGGCAGTAGGTGCTTTTTTAATTTATAGTCACATTAAATTTGCTAGAAGAAGGGAAGAGAATGGTACTTTATAGTTTCCTTAAATGACATATGTAGTCCTAAAATAAAGATCTTAGGCTCAGTGTCCGTATGAAAAGTTGAAGTCATTTAACTCAGTAAGTTTGAGCTTGCTATATCTGTACCAGTTCTTATTGTGCTTGAAAAGGCCTTCAATCAGCTGAACTGTCTAAATAAACATGAAAAATTAATATGATTACAAACCTAACACTAAATCACTTTTGGTTACCTATTGATATTAACAACTGCAGAGTGGTATCTTCTCAGCTGAGATGTTGTTGAACTGGGTCAGCCAACTTATAAGTTCTTCACCTTTTGAACTTTGAAGCAGCATGTCAGTTTATGACTGAATGTTTATTTCAATCATAAAGTGAGAAGCACATGGCTCAGCCAAAATACAATTTCTGGGCTTCAGGTTTCTGAACTGCTAATTCTTTCAATTAAATGCTAATTTTTCAGATATCTCCGTCTAACAGGGAAATAACATTTTTCTGTGATACATTGATAAACACCTATAGCATAAGATGGAGATGAATGTTTTCTTCCTTAGGATGAGAAAATTGTGGAAAAGTTGCATGCCTTAATCTGCTAGCTATTCTCTTTCAAGGCAGCCTCAGCACACAGCCTCCTTGTTGCAAGGGCACACAGCAGGCTCATGTCCAGCTCACTGTTCACCTGCACCTGCTTGTGCTTAGTCTGCTTGGTAAGCATGAGTGTATTATTCTAAACTGTTAGTGCTAAACATTCTTACCCATAGTCCCATTCAGGCAACTAAAATGGCAATCATCTGTGTCACTAAAAAAAAAGAGAAATTGAGGACAGTAGGAAAAATGAAAAGGTGATACACTGAAATAGCTGGCAAATTCAGTCAGTAATTCTACAACATGGAGTTTGGACAGACCGATGACAGTTTAGACATCTGCTATGCACGTTCTTATCCTTGGACAAATTGTAGAGATTTCCTTCTTATTCTGGAAAACAGAGTGGATATGTGGGAGGATGTATTTCATTTCAGCCCAGTTGCAAGAGAACTACCACAAGATGTGAAAGCACCACAGGAAATACAGTACAATCTCCTGCTAGCCTGGAATGTCATGTTGCAGAACAGCTAAATTGGTCAGAGGAATTGTGTCCTGTTTCTATTCAGAAAGGAAGTCTAGACAAATAGATTGAGGCAGAGTTTTTGTTCTTCCTGACTTGTTTTTCTTGGGATACTTTGAACACAACTAGGTGAGGTGGAACTGCTGGCCCAGTCCAACTGGAAGCATCTCAAAAGCTGCCCTGAGATTTTCTGGTACCCTTTATAAAGGTCTGAAATATTTCCTCTTCCTTCTTCTTCTCCAGCACACCTGAAGATGCTTCAGCAGTTGTATATTCAGCTCACTCCCTGCTGTTGGCAGGACTGCTATCCCTGTCCCTTTTCCTGCAGTATCCCTGAGCTGTGGAAAGGGAGACAAAATAATATTTAACATTTAGAAACAAATTTGAATGAGCATAAATGACTGCATACTACATTTGGGCCACCTTCTATGTGGCAGTAAACTTCCATATGGGAAAAACAACAGGTTTGTACTATCCATTGGGTTACTGCTGTGGATGAAAAAGCAAAGCCTGCTCTTCTTCCCAGTCCAGATTCCAGTGGTTCACAGCTTAAAAGATAACAAGATACCTGTCACAACATAGTCTTAATTCCCTTCATGCTAGTCATACCCATGAACACATCTAATTTATCTAATTTTTCTTGTATCTTATTTAGATTTCATGTGTGATTTTTGATTGCACTGCAAAATCTTTATAGTCTAGACATTACATTAGATTTTACCAGTTTTCCTTACAGCATTCCAGATGTGCTTCACCAGGGCTGAGTAGAGGATCAGTATCATCTCCTCAACCTGCTGGCAATGCTCTCCCTAACGCACCCCAGGATCCCACGAGCCTTCTTGGCCCCCAGGACACACTGCTGGCTCATGGACAGCTTGTTGTCCACCATGAACATGAAGGACCCCCAGGTGCTTCTGCACAGAGCTGCCTCCCAGCAGGTCAACCCCAGCCTGTGCTGGTTGTTCCTCCTCAGGTGCAGGACCCTGCACTTGCCTCTGTTGAATTTCAGATGTTCCTTCTCTGCCCAGCTCTCCAGCCTGTCCAGCTCTCACTGAATGGCAGCCCAGCCCTCTGGGGTGTTGGTCACTCCTCCTGGCTCTGTGCTGTCAGGGAACTCACTGAGGGTACGCTCTGTCCCTGCCTCCAGGTCACTGATGAATAAGTTGAACAAGACTGGACCCAGAACTGACCCCTGAGGAGCCCCACCAGCTACAGGCCTCCAGCCACCTCCTGTGGCACTGGTCACAGCTCTCTGAGCCCAGTCATTCAGCCAGGTCCCAGTCCACCCCGCTGTTCTCTCAGCTAGCCAACACTTCCTGAACTACCATGAGCATGTTGGGGAAACAGTGTCAAAAGCCTTGCTGAAGTCAAGATGTCCCCACAATTCACTTCTCCCCGTCCATGCAAACCATATGTGTGGCTTTGACAAAGCTTTCATTCAGAGACTTCTTCCTGAGTTGAAACCAAATTAGAAAAAAACTCAGGAGAAGGATTTGGAATTGTTTGATAGCTGGTTTTGTATTGCACATTTCTATTCCTGTCCAGCTCTGTTGTGCTCCAAAGAATTTCTCATGCCTTGATCTGTGCAGATATTCAGGTCACAAGCTATGTCCTCCTTTTGCCATTCACTGTTGTGAAATACTTCTCTTTCCTGGAGAAAATGATATTCGATGGTGCCACAGTACCTATTTTAGTGGAATTAATGTATCAATTTGTTGTTGTTGTTATTGTTATGACTAATGATTTATAATTCTTACAATTATAATTAATAACAATAACTAATTGCTACTAACAGCTGCTTACCAAGTTGCTTCACTTTGGATTTGCATGGAAGGGAGATCTTAACCCACGCCTTGTCCCCAATTACAGATTTGCACTCCAGTCTGTAGCATGATAAGCCACCATTTGGAAGGTGGAAATTTCTTGGCTAGCAAGTGAAAAACTGCGCTAGAAGGATGTGTACACTTTTGAGAGGAATACACAGGCTGCTCACATAAAAGCAACCAAAACCTCATGAGTTCAAAATTAATTAGTGCATGGAGAGTTGTTGATTTCTGCCCCCAGACTACAGCTTACCTAGGGTTTCCACAATCCCAAATTGCATCCCAGAGTAAAAAAACCTGCACATGGTGCCTGTGTCTGGGGGGCAGTGTTAGGCAGAGTGCTATACGTCTGCAGCACTTACACAATCTGAAATGTGAAAGCAGGAATTTGCAAACCCACTGGTTTTTCTATTCTTCATAAGAGGAAAAGAAAAAATACATGATCATTTCAAACAGCTTAATATTTTTAGACAATCAAGTTGTTCTTTCAAGGTTCACTTGGAATTCTACTCCTATACATTATAGCAGCTTTTTCCTGACACTTCTGTTAAAATCCAAAGACAGCTCCTATCCAAGAATAATTTCAGTTTCTGAGTTACAGACATTTTCTCTACACAGTAGAGCAATGAATCAAAGTATTTAAATTCAGACTGCTGTAATATTTCACAGTCCTGCCAGAGACAGAAGCACAGTAGCCAAACTGGAAACAGCTCTGTCTCCATGCAGTCCCGTTAAACATCATACAAGCACTTACATCTCTCTAACATTGGAGCCCATAGAACAAACAACAGATGTAAACCTAAGTTGTGCATAAGCATTTTCAGGACTGAAATTTGGTGATTTAGCTTTAGAAGTGTATGTATTTTAGGTGAGTTCTTGAGCATCATGGGGAAGCAATTCTTTGAATGTATTTTTCCTTCAAAGGAAAATAAAGGTTTACTTTATTTTTCCTTTTTACTCCCCTTTCTTAAGTTACTGAGCAAAGAAGGTATAGCAACACCAGACTATTTGGAAATCTAGGCCAGGAAAATCTATTGGACAGCTTAGCTGCTTTCTGAATTCTACTTCTTCCTATTATTATTATTATTATTATTATTATTATTATTATTATTATTATTACTATTACTATTACTATTACTATTACTATTACTATTACTATTACTATTACTATTTACTCTGGGCAAGTAGCCAAATAGGGATCTTCAAAAGTTAAATTTCAACAGAGAGCTCATGGAATATTTTTGTCCTGGAAATGAAAACTCTTACTGATCAATTTTACTTCACTGTAACATAATTTACTAAAAAAATATGACACAAAACTTTGCCTGACAAATTTAATTATAGTCTTTTTTCTGAGAAGATATATTTTATATCACCTACCTGAAGTTTTGCTACTGCACATAGGAAGGACCACCCCAGTGTGCCTTACCCATGGATAGAAACAAAACTCTGTGTAACAGAATATGGCTTGATTGAACTCTATTTACCTGCAGCTAAGTAGTGTATGTCTTCCTACAAGTCATCTTCAATCTCTGGGTTAATATCTGCATGGAAAAAACCCAGCATTATTCTTCCTCTCATCTGTGCCTTCAAAGACCATAGCCTCTTACTACTTTCAGCACTGTTCATCTCTGCAACAAGTAACTTCCCTATTCCAGTCTCAGGTTTTGTCTGAATCACACATTTACTTACCTCCAGATGTTTGCAGTGTCATGAGCACCATGTCAAATTTGAGTTCTGCACTACAGACCAGCCAGAAATTATTTAGGTTTTGCCCACTCTTCAATGTTTAATCAGTTGCATTATCAGTCACACCCACGTCATTATGACTCAAAAGTGTCTCCCACTCAGAACCAAAACTCCTTTAGAAGGAACCCAGGAAAACAAACATGATCCAAACAAATCTGAACAAGTATCTCTCTGCATGTATTAGGGAAATCCATGAAGAAAAGGTATGTCACACTTCCATGTGAAAGCTGAGCAAAACATCTTCTAGCAAAACCTCCAGCATGGAGCCACAGCATATGTTAGGAAGCCTTTTCATCTCAACAAAACAGGCTCATTTTGCAGGTAATGTTTTCAGCTGACATTTTTCCCACTCAAGATGTAAAAAAAGCTACATTATTTTGCTACAGTAGCTGTCAACATCAGAACATTTTCTCATTTTTGCTTTGAATTCTCCTGAAATTTTGACTGTTTTTAACTAGATAAAGTACAGGTCCTTTTAAAACTATATGCTGGTACTTCTCATTCTCTAAATAGACCTTATCATGGAATTTTGCAGTACTATAGTGAAAATGCAATAAGAGCTTGACAGGTCAGTATAATTAGTTTATGTGGATCAGCTTAAATTGGATTTCCACATTGCCATTGTTGGTCCAGTAACACTCATGGGAGAAGATACTTTGAACTAGACTCAATTCAGGCTAACCAGCATCCTGAGCACTGTGGCTGCATTCAAACATCTTAAAGAAAGGCGTTAACATTAAATTAAGAGTGAAGTCTCTGTAGCTACTTCCAAAGTGGCATGATTAGAGGGCCACCTTTCTTTTGTGGTTTTTCTCAAATCCCTTAAAGCCCCATGAATGGAGCACAGTACAAAAGCACCCCAGGCAGATATCTACCCATGCCAGTTTCATCATGGTCCCATGCTCACATGGCCCTGCTGTTTGGAGAGCTTTAGGGCTATGAATTAGTGCATCTGCTCTGTTTATCCCCCTTGAGGAGCTGACATGATGGAAGAGCACAGCCCTGGTGCGCTCTGGAGGTATGTCTCTGCCAAGGAACCACCCCTCATGTCAAGAAGCATGGAACAGATTAAGTGACCACATTTTCACCCTCAAATACTCTTTGTAGGAGCTGGGATCATAGAATCACAAAATTATATGGATTGGAAGGGTCCTTAAAGATCATATAGTTCCACACCCCTGCCAGGGCCAGGGCCAGCTTCCATCCAGTGGCAAAATGGTTTGACCAAAGCTCAGACTAACCTGTCATGAAGAGCAGATTGCTAGCATAAGGTCTATGTGGAAACAGGTGGAAAGGAGTGCATTTTTTGGAGAGCATTAAAGGAAATTATTAAACAACACAGCTCTTGAATGTAAGAGGAGGTGCAGGAAAGAAAAGTTCATTGGCATAATGAAGGAGAACACTTTTGTCCTCAAGAGCTCTACATATGAAGGAAACAGCTTGGACCTAGATTCATCATGAGCAGGACAGCAGACATAATAGTTTTATTGCTTAATAGCTTTAAAAGTTCAATTTAATCTTGTTTTCACATGATTTTCTGCTCATGATCCTACTATCAGTTAGGTACACCTCTGACTCAGTAAAATAATGTTGCCATTGCAGACAAATTTAAGAAACACCATTCTTTCCCTTCAGTCTCGGACTGATTGTTAAAATTGCCTCTAAACAAAATGTAAATGTACAGTCTGCAGTCTTCGCCAGGAGATTTGGTCTGTTTAGTAAAATACAGATTCTTATCACTCTGTTTAAGAGTGGATAAGCTGCATTCTCTCTGCAAAAATCCCAGTTCCTGCTAGGAGCTAGGATTTGTTCCCCTCCCTGTGGACAGTGACGGACACTGCACCTATTATTTTTGCAGGGCAGAAATGTGCCTTTTGGTAAATAACAAACCCAAAAAGAATCCCATCTGTTCATTTTTTTTGAATCCATCACTCTATTAATAGCGCTAAAGGAAACATTTTCCTGGTGGTTACGAAAAGAGGTTTTAAGCTTTACAGGGAACACAAAATAGCTCCATTTCATTTTCCAGTGAACAGAAAGCATTTCAAATTCTAAGTTCACTGGGATTGTCAGTCATGTCTTCTCTTCTCTTTGAGTCTGCATGCATTAACATGGACAGCAGTATCTTCCTGTTATTCCCCTCTTCCTTGTCTCCCTGTGTGCCAAGTGTTGACAGGAGCCAGAAAACAGGGCTCAAGAATGAAACCTGGTCCTTTGATGCCAGCAAGGCTCTGAAAATACAAAAGACCCTGATACAAGTGTCTTAATCTGTGTAGCATGTGTATTGCCAAGGAAACAGTCAAGTCTCGTGGGAATAACTATGAACAAGAACAGAATCTTGCCTAATTTATGTCAATCTGTGCATGAATGCTTTGCTCCAAGAATAACAAGAGCAAAACAGCAAATCTTTCAAGCAGTTACATCGATTCCTGCAATAATCTGAAGATCTGAATGCTGTGGTTACGACATAAGAGCCCAACAGCAAACTGCTAGACCCACCCCCCGTTAAGAAACAGGCTGTCTTGACAACTACACATCGCTCTGGGGCAAGGTGAAGAGAGGCAGCACCTTTCATTCGCCGGTCAGCTACCCCCTTGGAAACATTGGGACACACTAGTGTCACAGGTAGAAGACTCATCCTGAAAATGCAGGATGAAGACATTGGTGCTCTCTGCTGCTGCAATGTATGAATGTATGAGCTCAGTTCCAAGAAAATCCTATCACCATGAAAATCCTCAGCCACATCTCTTGCTGCAGCCCACTGCAATTCAGCAGATTTTCCTTGTGCTAGGTGAAGGGCATACGCTGGTTTACAATAGCTCAAGCCTGACAGGTTTTAAGTATGTTTTTTAAGGATGCCTTTCAGCTGATATGTTCTTAGGCCTGGCTGACTGTTTCATTGCATAAATGTTTATGTGAGCAGAAGATTGGGAACTGGAATACTAGGGTGGGAGTTTCCCTTTGAGCACCAATATGAGCATACACCATTTTAAAGTGACAGAAAACCACTGTGGTGTTTTTTGGTTTTTTTTTAGGGAAAGCAACACATAGAAAAGAAGACATCCTCGTACTATATATAACGTTGAAAATCAGATCATGTCCCTGAGGTTCCTCAATGAAAACTAAGTTCTTCAGAAAACCACTTCTCTTTTCTTTTCCATTCTCTTCCCTTTAGTAAGCATAACAACAAAACAAAGTAAGATCAAAGCTGAGTCATTGGCAGTTGGGCAATATTACAACAGAACACAAAACTAAGTAATACAAGTTCCAGCCTTGTTGCCTCTGTGACTGCGATCCTTGTTTGTGGCTTAAGAATCTGGATGCCAGATTTCTGAGGGTTTTAAAGATAAACAATGAAGAGCAGCAAGGAAGTAAACAGGCAATAAGGAAAAGCTGTTATGAGTGAAACCTTACTGGATGAATTAGCATAACTAAGAAAATTTGTCTCTACCCCTCCTGAAAATACATTTATATAGATATACAATTATTCTCTGTTGCTGCCTGTCAAAAAATGTCAGGATTGAACGTCAAAAAATGACAGGAAATGCCTCTCAAAAAAGGCAGCTGGGATGTGGCTTCCTAAGGGAAAGAAATTTTAATGTGAATCTTTCTTTCTTCTTTGGGTGATTGCAGAGTATGTTTTTTCCTGTAAGATGCTAATATGACTTTGCAAGCTCATTTCCCCAAATCCTTAAGCAAAAATTTGAGTTTATGATTCCAAGATTCCTTACTCAACAGTGCCTGTGAGCAGTTGTTGCTGGCAATGAGGCCTGTGTGGTAAAAAAAACCCTTTCAATAAAAAGTTCATTAAGTGCTTTTTGGATAGAGATGGATTGATGGACTGAGACTCCAAAGGTGAGTACAGATAAAACAGATCCTACATTTAGCAAGCCTTTTAAATAAATTCTCACAATTTCCCCTTTGGGTGCCATCCATCTTTTAGGTGCAGGAGAAAGTGATTACATGTACTTGTTGAGATTCTCATTCTTCAAGTCCCCCAGACCTCAGCTTTGCTCTTTGCTGGAGTACCCATCTAGTTCAGCCTTTCCAGAAAGCTTTATCCGCCAATGAATCTCAGTGCAGACCTCTGCCGTTCCTGACCCATCAGAATCAAACCGCTCCCAATCCACTTACCAATATATTGTTACCTTTTGTTTCTTGATAGAAGTGTTTGATACAGTCAGAAAATACTAAAAAGTGGCAAAAAGCTCTATCTTCTGGAATATAGAGAAAAATGAGTTTATCTGTAAATGCATCTGTGAACTATTCTTCCCTTTCCATTGCTCGCACACATTTTGTATAAAACCTACAGGTCTATGCTTTGTCACATGGATACAAGCACACTGGGCTTTTCAGGTTTTGTGGGGGTTATTTTTTGGACTCCACAGTGTGACTATTGTGTTTAATGCACAGCCTCTGGATTCTTCATAGCAAGTGGAAAATACCAGCTTTCCATCCACCTTAAAATATTTACAAACCCTGAGAGAAGAGAGCTTGAGATCATCAGATAGTAACATCCTTGTATGAAGGCTTGACCATCCCAACTGCTGATGACAGAAATCTGCAAATCAGAGACAGCCTTAGACATCATTACATATATTTTCTTTCTCCCTTTTTCTTTTTCTTTACTAAGTCCAGAGGGCTTTTTGAACCAGTCTGAAAACTGACTCGACTCAGGGGAAGCTTCCTATTATTTTCAAGAGATTTTTTTCCCCCATGATGAAACAGACATGTCCAAAGATGCTCTTCCCATTTCCAGTATTTTTGTATCTGTTCAGTTGAGTTATCCTGAGCTGCCCTTCTGTCCTTCTGTACACATTTGGGGAAATAATTACATTTTCAGCACCTTCAGTTGTCAAAATTTGTTTAGGTTTTCTTTAATTCTGCTATGAGAAGCTGACTTTGTTTGAATGCCACCAGACTTATTTTGAGATCAACAACCACTTGTATATGGATTTCCTCTCCAGTCATTTCTTTTTCTTGAACAAAACAATTCTAAGACTGGAATATAAAGCACATAAGAAGAGTCAAACTGGATCGCACCAAAGACCCATGTCTTGTCCTGATTTCCACCCATGTGCAAAGCCACATACTTCAGAGTCTGTGCAAGGTCAGAACAGACCTGCAATTATACTGCTCCAGAATATTATCACAGTTGTTTTGTTGCTCTGGGAACATCATAAGCCACAAGCATTTCTCTGTGAATTAACCACCCTCCAGGTGGAACAGGATGAATTGTTTTCCATGAATTTGTCCTGTCTCCTTCTGAATCCAGGAAAATTAAGCCTGCAAAGTTTTTGGAGGAAGGAGGCCCACAGCTCACCTCTACATATTATGTGAAGAGCCATGTCTTTTCCTTTGTTATGAACGTGTTACCCCTTGGTCTAATTTGGGTTTCCTTAATTCTTGTAGTGTGAGAAACATTAATTTCCTTTTTTACTTTCTCTGTTCCTCTCAGGATAGACCTCAGTTTTATTCCTGTCAGTAACCTCTCTGCTTAAACAATCCTGCTTTGTTCCACAGCATCAAAATCCCAGTGTTAATGCATGTACAAATAACCACAGGGCCCTAATACCTGTTGGAGATTCTAAAAGCTGCAATAGCACAAATATTACAGATGGAAAAACTAACAAAAATCAAAAGGAAATCTGACTAAATAAAATCGAACGCTGTTCAAAAATAATATTACAAATAACTGAAGGAAGCAAAAAACGTGGAGAGCATGCCTTTCTACAAGCTTCCCTTCAATGCAAGGCAAAGATCACTCAGTTTCCATTTGCATTTCAAAGATCTATAATCAGAAAAAAATGTGTGGGGATGGCTACAGATCAGAGAAGACATTGATGTTTTTCTACTTTACCAAAACGTCTGGTCATTGTGACAAAAAATCACCTATGTACAGCTAAGCTTCAGTAGAAAAGGTGACACTGTTCTAGGCTGAATGCATCAGCCTTAAGTGTCCCACTTTTCTCACATAGTGCACTATGTGGGATTTGAAGCACCTTGGAAACAGCAAAAAGTGAATCTCATTAATCATAAAATCCTCTTATGACTGGACTGACAGCTACTGTGAGAAATGTCAGCTTCACGCGACACAGACACAGAGAAGAAGCTTGTAATGGAAAATCTGCCTCATCTGTAGCTAGAACATCGTGAATTAGAGGCAGTAATTGGCCTTACAAGCAGAGAATAATGCCATCATTATTCTTAGTACTTGTCACTTTAAATCATGGTATTAGATGATGGCTCTAAGATGTTCACAGCTAAAAATTTCTGGCTTCAGTCCATGTGAAAAAGTTATCCCCTGTCTATTTGAAGAGGAAACTGCAAACAGCCACCTCTATATAGGATCTCTATCTGGAGTGCAATTTCACTGTGAGAAACTGGCATGCTCTAACTTTGGCTAAGCATACTATGAAATCAACATGAAACCCTGTGCACTATGAGTTTTTGATCTTTTACAGGATGATAACCTGAATTTTCCAGTTGGATTTTTACACACTGAGAATGGGCCCTATTACCTGGAATAACAGAAAATCTGTTATCCAATCGTAGAAAGTTTTCTTTGAACAAGACCAAGACTTCAAATAATTCAAATTCTTAACCTGACAAAAGGAAAAGTGAAGTGCTTAAATTAAACTTTGTTAGCATCTCCAGTATTTCTACTGTGTGAAGCCTTCTACGTCTGTGGCACCTGAGCTGCTCCAAACTCTGTAAACTGTAAAAGCTCGTGTTATATTTTTTTATTTCATTAGAACATACACTAGTGATACAGAAACTGTTGAGTGAACTCACAAGGCCTGTTTACAGCAGCATTCATATTAAATGAGCATACATTTCTTCTTGCATAGGAATCTACTCTCTGATTTGGTGCAGCAAAGACTTCTGCATAGATACAAAAAAACAGAAAATGTCTACTTTAGGCAGATGTATGCAGCAAATGGCCGGACCTCTAGAGTAAACATAACTCACTTCTGCCAAAAGTGGGTTAAACTCCCGATATTAACTAAGAATTTAGCTACAGAAATCAATCTAATGTTAGCCTCTTGTACAATACTGGACATCGAGCTGATATTATCCTCGCTGTAAAGCTAACTTCTAAACTCTCTGGGCATGCATCTCAAATTAGTGTATTTTTTTCCTTGTTTTTCTCTGATGCTCCTCATTAAGCTGGGTCTGGACAAACTAAACAAATACAATTGTTCATCCTGAAAAGAGTCCAGATCCACACAGATACAACCAGGATGCATTTAAATTTGCCTGAAAAAAAATTAGTGGCAATTAAAAATATAATTGGACCAGGATAGTGGAAAGCTAATTTAGAATAAATTTAGGTGGTCAGGACTAGGGTATCACTTACCAAAAGTTTCCTGTGATGCTTGGATAAATCTTGTTTGTCCAGTGGGTGCAAACTTTTTTATCTCTATTCTCCTTACCATCTTGTGTTTGGCCTGGCGCAAAGCACTTCAGTTCTGGGTTGCTGGTGGTTTTTTGCTTTAACCATTTCCTGCCCTGTTAGTTTTCAAGTACTTTGGAAATAAATGTCATCTCTTATTAAGAGGACTGCGTATGCCATCTTCCTTAGAATCTAAAGCCAGTGAACTGAATCATCATGGTTTTCCTGGAATTGCCAGGTACAGAGGATATAGATAATTCCTTGAACTACCTGCAGGAAACTTGCTGTGTAAATTTTCAAACCAAGATGATGAGAAACATATTACTACTCTGTAGTCTCATCCGACTAGCCATAATAAATTAAGATAATATAGAAAACTATCTTCCACTACTATCTTCTGATAGCATCATTTTTTTTTTCTGATAGGAAATAATACCTATTTATTACCAAATGGACTATTACCTGACAATCTTTGCTCATTTAGTTTAGATGAAGTTTTCCTATGTCCTGAACAAGGCCAAACAGCTTTTCAAATTAAGTGATCTTCTTTCAGTAGTGAAGTAGCTGAAATCCATGCAAATCTGTACATAAAGAACTGAGAATATAACATAAAAGTGGATGAGAGGATTTAATAACAGTCAGCATCACAATTACCAAATAATGAGTTCCTTTAAAATCTAATTATGTTCCATGAATAATAGGGAATCAAAAATGGGTTTGTGTAACTTCCTTGCTTTTGTACTTTAATGGTTTTCCTCGCTGAAATAAAAGGACTCCCCATTTGATGAAATGTAATTAACTACAAGGAAAATACAGTTTTTTTGAAATTCCAGAGAGTTGCCACTTAAGAGAAAAAGAAGAAGACTTCTGGCTACCTTCATTCTTATAATGAATTTCATTAAAATCAAAGCAAGATAGAGCTGCGCTGCACTGTGCTAGAGACCTCATCTCCAAGGCGGGCCCTGGCCTAGCCAACAAGAAATACAATTAAGAGGTTTTTGCTGGAATAAAGAGAAAATGTCACTGGCCAGGCAGACTTGTTAAGCAACGTAAGAGGAGACAGTGGCAGGACAGGCAGCACTGTGGTGCTGTCAGTCTGCTCGGCTCTGTGACTTCTCTTAAGCACTTACAAAACAGCGACTTAAATGGACGGCACATCTTCCCATAGAGATGATTGGTGTGTACTCCAGAAAAGAGACAAAAAGGTATTAATGAAGTCGTTTTTTTATTGCGTTTCCTTTTATCTGAACAATGTCTACAGTGGGTCAGACACTATCTAAATTAGGCCTGCAAACATATAATATTTCTTTCACTTTGGGAGAATTTGTGGTATGATAAGAAGGTGAGAGTTGGAGCACCCAGTTACTGTAGGCTCCTTTGGAAGCCAAGATTGCCAAACCTGAATTCCTGAGATAGCATTACTATCTATATAGTTGAAAGAAGAGTAATTTGTCACATTTCTGAAAGTCTTGCCTTTTGAGATTTCATAGCTGCAAACTGGAAAAATAAATCTATTTCCCAGATGACAAGGCATTCTCCAAATTCCTTACTGAATGCATTTCCAGCAATGAAAGTGTATTTTACAGCTGAAGTATAAACATTGTTTCAAATAGAGGAGACAAAGTTGGAAGGTTAGGTCCCTGAAAGTACAGTCTATAGTGTAAGGAACCAAGGAAATGCCAAAACCCAGTCCACCTCAGCATCTTAAGGAAACAGTCCACCTGGAAAAAAATTACTCTTCAGGATGTAGAGTGAGAGGTGAGGAAGCTGAAATATAGACTCACAGCATGAGTTAAATGTAGCCATGGACAGAGGCATAGTTCCAGTTCAACATCAGAGAATTTTCCTTCTATGAGCTTTTGCGTGTTTTTCTCACCTGAAAATGTTCCAACTAAGGGGACAGGTAACATAAGTAAAAGAGATGCCTTTTATAATGGCTGCCTTCACGTTATGCTGCTTTGCTGGTGATTTTGTAAAAGGCTGAGGATATTCTGCTATAATGCCCTTGTCAGAAAAACTATGGGAAATCCAATCATGGACAGAACAGGGGTTTGTGGAAAAAAGAGCTCTTTGCTAGCATTCTTGAAAGAACATGCCCATTACTGTCACTGAAAATAGTTTACCCTTCTTTTCATCTTCCTCTGTGGGCTCCCATCTCTTTGTAAAGCTAAATATAAACTGCCTAGCTGTGCTCTTGCACTCTTCTCAAAGCCTGCTCATGCCCTACTATTTACCTCATGAAGTACCTTGGGAGCTGTGGCAGCTTCTCAGTACCCTTCAAAATTTCATTGTAGGAGGATTTCTAAGGATTGTTAAGACTGAGACTAGTCAGATGAGGACATTCATCCCATCTGCAATTATTAACATCTACATAACTACCACACTGTTCTCAGATCTCCCTTTTGCTGCAGTTCTTCCCAAGTCAAGCTGCTGGGATAACACAGCAATTCTTGCCACACTAATGAAGTTGTCCCCTTCTTTTATGTCATCTTCTGACTTGTCTGTCTATCCCTTGTGCTTAACACTCAAACTGGATGCCCTCTGGAGCATGATGCTTTATTTTGGTCTGTCCATAGACAGCTATGCAGCAGCAACATAGGCAAGGTTCTTAACCACAACATCCAGCAACTTTTTAATAGCAGGTCTGAATTTCAGTCATGGTTGGTGGTTGATCTGATTCTCTTTAATCTTGAGATCGAATGGGTTGTGGAAATGTGTTAAAGGGGTCTTGAAAAAGCACATGTGTGTGTGCACACATGTAATAGCCACAAGGGGAGACACCATCCCTTAAGTCAGCTGCAACTTCTGAAGTAGCTGGAGCATGGTCAGCAAGTCAGAGAGGGCTGTAGGAAATTCTTACAAATCTCCAAGACCTATGGAAAGTTCATATGACCAGGAATAAGGAGGCCAGATCTATGGGTTGCAAGTGTTTTGTAACGTGAATAAGGGAGAGAAGACCTCGATGGTGGCCAAGCCTCCCCGCTGTTGGAAGTCAGGCAAGGCAGGCTTGACCCAGGCTTTCAGCCCCAGCCACACTGGATTTTTTAGTGTTGTTTTAAGTGTTCTTTCTACTCTGGAGACAAGAGGGCAAGGAAGAATCAGATGTATATGACGCACTTGGATGATTTAAAAACCCTTGAGAAGAGCTGAAGAACAAAAATTAAATTTTTCTAATTTGGACAAAACATTCAGCAATCTAACATTGTCTCTTAGCAGTCTGTGGTCAGTCTGGAAGTCAATCAAGATCTTCACAGTTCTCATAAAAGTTGAAGCCACTTAATATGGGCTCAGAATTGTTTTGGTTTGTGGGTTGACTTGCAGTTATTTGCCTTTTTTCTGGTTTTCTATGTGTATGGTGTGCTCAGTCTACTCTGCTGAGCCAGACATAGTCTTACATCTGTGGCAAAGATCTTTTCACTAGAAAAGGTTCTAGTTAACCTTTCTCATGGTATGAGGCTAAACTCTGTAGGCTCCATTGTGTTCTGAAAAGCTACTTCAAATTATTGTGGCTATTTTCCAATTTCTGGCTTTTCTCCAGAAGCATGATTGAGTTTTGATTTTTAAGACTTCTGAATTCCTCTCAAAGGCATGCTCTGATATTAAAAAAAAAAAAGTATAAAAACTGTAATAATTGCCAGTAATGAAGGGAAGTGCTTGAATTAGCACAGAAAGTCAAACTGGTGTTTTTAACATATAAGTCATTCTGCAGTCAAGAGCAGACTTCCTGCTTTGTCTTTGTTAATTTTGATAGAGGTTATACCTGAGGGTGTAATTAATAGAGTTCCACAAGTGCAATCAGAATTCCTGCTGTAGTTAGAGAACACTTGGGTTTTCATTAGCTATAATACAAATGCAGAACAAAAAAGAGAGAGATTCTGTTATAGAAAATATTGATGACTATGCAAAGTCTGCATTTAAAAGATCAAAGATACAAATTTATGAATAATTTGGGGGATTTATTTTCGTGCAACTATTCCTTGAATTAGAGATAAATTATAAGCAGTCTGCATTTTTCCTGATTTGCCTTACTAAACAAGCAACAGTTATTTTCTGGACTCATAGATATTGCTTATTTAATAATGCATAGCTAAACAGACATTTCTTAACACTGTCAAGACAGTGCTGCAGTAATAGAAAGTTTATTAGTAATATATTGGTGTTGTAAATACAGAGTAAGTTTTCATTACCAGAGTAAATTGCTTCGGGTGTACAGCAGCATATGATGAGTTCAGCATTAGAAAAATTTGTAGGAAAAATATTCTGGGGCCTTTACCATCCTTCACAAAGCTGGTTATGATTCTACATTACGTTTGCCTAGTATCTTTGCTTACAGAGCAACAGAGCTGGTGGAGTGGTTAGACCAATACCAGAGGCCCATGGTTTGGCATTCTGCATGTTGCTAGGTAGTTGTTAGGGATGTAACACTGCCTAGATACAGTGCAGATGCCATTTCAAGTGGAATCTGTGCATTCGTGAAAGAGGAAGTTAAGCAATGAAAGAATGAAGAACAGAAAGATGGTATGTGAGCTCAAAATTTGGAGATGCAAAGCAAGCAGAATGCATTGGACTTCTGCATGGTAATATTAGGGCGTATCACTATGCCCTAAACATAGTAAGAATGACTACAGGCTAGCTGGAAACTTACCCAGTAGCCTATGCCACCTAGTAGAAGCAAATGGCAAAACATAACAAAAAAAGCTTACAGACTTAGGACACATGAAATAATTTAGTTGAATGGTAGCTCTCATTTAAGAAACAAAACAGTGAAGCTATGGATAACAAAAACCTGAACTTTAGCTGGTGTAACAAATTGTTTCTTATTTCCAACTCTTAAAGCAACATCTTTAAACACCAACAATTTTATATTGGATTAGAATTTTCTAGGATGTAACAAAAACCCTGTTCATAAAGAAAAACATAACATAATCAAGCAGTTCCAACTTAAAAGTTTAAAACAAAGGGAAAACCTGTAAAGTGCTACTTGACATAAGCAGTAAAAAGTTGAAAGATTTGTGAGTTTAAAAGGAGAGAAATAGGAGCACTTTATTGCTGTAGTCCAGCATGCAAAGACCTGCGTGTTGTTGCAGAGAATATTTTTTGTGATGGAAGTAACTTCCCAAAGTGTATCATTAGACAAGTGAGGTTTTGGAGCTAGCCTGTAGAGCTGGCACTGCTGGAGTGGTTAGACCATTATCAGAATATTTGCTCCATGGCTCACTACATTCATCATTGAGCACTATGTAGGAGAGGTCCATGGGCCAAGAAAATGCCAACACCTGGAAGATGTCCTCCTGTTCCACCTCCACCCAAGAGGGAGGAAGGTGACTGCTTTGGGGGCCTCTGCCTACGGAGGACCTGCAGGGACAGCTGGGACCAAACTCTCATGGCCAGAGACACCACATTCAGCTCCTCTTGCTTGCTGAGAGCTCCGCTCCTTCCTGTCCGCAGGAAAGGTGAGGCACAGGCAACTGCTTTTACCTGATTTGAAGTGTTCTTTGCAGCGTTAGCTACTGTTTCACAGAGGCAGTAAACACACAATCTGTTCTTCCAGTAATGGAGTAGTAATGACATTGTGCACTTTATCCATCCTATCCATGACACTGCATTTGAAACATCTTATACAGGAGCAGCACCTCACCACAGATAAAACTCTGCTACTGCATAGAACTACATCAAGTGTAGGACACTGCTCAATGTTATCATTTACAATGCACTTCCCATAAAATTTATAATTTCTGGACTTTTTTTCTTGGGTGGTTTTTTTCAGGTTGGTTGGTTGGTTGTTTTGGGTTTTTTACATTTTGGATTTACATGGCCTCAGCTCAATCTGAGAAGCATGCAGAACAGTCAAGTGAGGTGAATATTTACAACCTTATCTTTTAGCTCTAGTTTTGAAGGCAAAAGTTATTCAAGTGATTTATCCAGGGTCACAGAGACAGTCTATGAAACTGACGCTGAATCTCCCGAAACATTGGGCTGATTCCTAGGTTGCCTCTGAATCTTCTTTTTTTCACTTGCTTCATGTTCCACCTTCTTGCAAAGAAATGTTTCATGAAGCTATCACATAAACAAAACAGTCTAGTTGGGGCAGGATCTGTCACTGCTCTAACATCTTAACTTGCAGATTATTCATCTCAACTCAACTTTCAAAGCCAAAACAAATGACAGACATTAAACCTACACTGACCTTTTGGACCTTTGTGTTTAACAGAGCAACTAGCATGCAGACTGTTGTGGCTCTCATATGTATTATTGTTTCTGTTGCCTTGAAAAGATATGTGCATGTTCTTTCACAAATATTTGGAAAGGTCATTTAGACAATGCAGACCTCTGCATCTTCTGTTCATAAGCTGTCCTTAACTTCCTCAGACCACTTTCCTCTACAAATAATTGCATATTTAATAATATGGGAAGGTAATTTAAATATATCTCTAGGTATTTTTATATGCATGTCTGACAGATATACCAAAATCTAGTATTGTCTCTCCATCCTCATGTGTAAAATGACATCAACAATCTTCATGTAAATTTTTGAAGGAATCCCATTCCCTTGGAATGAAAAATACAAGCAAACACAAAGTGGCATTATGGTTAAACCCATCTATGGAGAAGGCTAAAGCACAACATGCTTTTATTGCAGCAGGAAGCAAGTGGAAGCTGCATGCCTATCTCCTCTGGTCTCTTTTGAAGACCCCAGCTTAAAAGGTTCTATCTGAACCAGTCTGCTGTAATGCAAAACCCTTCCAAGAATATTTCTTCTTTTCCCAGCTAGGCATTTATTTTCTTCTTTCCCTGTGCAAGTTTACTGATCGTTTCTCCCTTCACATGTGTTTGATTTGGAAATCAGACAACTTAATTCCTTGTCTTTTCTCATCAAGATTACTGGACAGATATTGCTGAGACAAGAAACCTTAATCCTTCACAGCTGGTCCTCCCAGTGCTCCTGCTGTGGAGTCCCAGACAAAAAGTAGCAAATGAAGTTACATCTCATAAATAAATTGTACAGCCTTTCCACAGTGCTGAACACTTCTTAAGAAAGAAAGCATCCTGCAATATTCAGAGAATAAGAAATAAAATATTTCCCAAAATGAATTTTCTCAAAATCAATAGTAATGAAAAAATAGTGAGTAATGAGACCTGGAGACAAAATTACTTCATACAAATAAATTCTGTTCAGGTGACTGCTCTTCTGTTTGACTTTGACCACAACTTAATGGCTTTTCTGTGTCTTGATTTCCTTTTCTCTCTCATGTTTAGCTGCTGAGCCCTGCAGTGGAGGGATGCACAGTATTTAAGCACAATGGGGTCAGGATCACTCTCTGACATTCTCACAGTTTTTGCAATAATAGTGTTATCTGCTTTTCTAGTGGCAGACTTGTGTAAACTGTGGCTTTATTAAACTTGAAGCTTTAGGGTTTTGCTGCCTGTTGCCATTGATAATCCTCAGAAGGACCTGCTGGCTTTTTTCTGTGTAGCTGACACTGTTTCATTTTCATTGCATATAGAATTCATAATTGGATTTATCCCACTGTCAGCCTGTATCTGTAAAGAAAATGGAGCCTGGACTCTAGCAGAAGATACATGTGTACATTATCGCTTCACTCCTCTAGAGGGAACTCTTACTTTAAATCTCTTCATGCATTTCTCTGTAAATGCAGTGGGCTGACCAAGATGAGGGAAGACCTACAACCTCTTTTGCCGGAATGAAACTTGGCAGAAACCAGCAGTGGTTGTCTTCAGGTACAATGATATTCAGTTTTGACAGAGCTCCTTTCTTAGCATGGCCTGGCACTTCCATCTCCAAGAAACATGCAGGACAGTCTTAAGGATGGCCCAGAGAGCTGAGTTTGGATCTTTTCCAGTCCTGACACTGCATGTGCTACATCAGTTCTTCAGGCTGACAGGAGAAACTTGAATTCTGGCTTCAGACAACAGAAAACTTTGTCCTGAGGGTTTAATGTAAGAGATTGCCTGGGGTAGTGGGGAGAGGACTGGAGAGAAGTGCAGTGTACAGCAACTCTTCTGCAAACACTTCTAACCCACACCATCCATTTGTGAAGCTGCCCTGTTAGCTGCAAAGGCTGAGGCCCATTTTCAGACCTGAATAGGTTTCAAGATCCATGGCTGGCAAATAAAAAGAAGAGGATTTCTCTGTGGGAGGAATGACTTCTGCATTCAGAGGAGTGTGGAGAGTAGTCTTGTGGATATCATGAGGTCTCTGTTTTGGGCTGAGCTGCTCACATTGGATGAGTGCAGTCCTGTCACAGGATCTCAGAAGAGAGACTGGATAACAGACCAGGCTTCCTCCCACTACCTGCTCCAATTCTGCGCCTTCCCCAAAGACCAGTGTCAATCTGCCAGCTTCTCTGATTACCCTTATATGGAAAAGTAATAAATCACCACTTCTGTTCACATTGCCTTGGTGCAGTGCCAGCCTTCCTACACTCCCCAGATGTCTTTATAGGGAATAAGCCGTGACAGAGTGCAGATGCAAACCCATCAGTGCAACATTGACTAGCTTACTTCTAGGAAAAGGGACAGCCATGGATATAGAACTACGTTCTGACTCAGCATCCTCAACAGCTGGATATTATAAGAAACAAGATGGAGAAAAGTGAATAGCTAAGTCTGCTGGCACTTAATACATTGTCTGCATTTTGCAGAATTCTCCAGTCCACTAACTTAGCTTTCTGGTGTGAACTGCTTCCAAAGTTCTCTAGGAAATAAAGTACAAGCCTGCTCATAAGTTCAGTATGAGCAGTTTGCAGCATCCCTCACCCCCACTGGATAGATCAGTTGTGCTGAACCCAGAAAGGAGAATAACAGTAAAACCACAGCATTTTGTTCTTTTCAAATATTTAGGTTAAAAAAGTTTTGCTATAGGTAGGAATTTCTAGTTTACCAGCATTGGTTCATTAGGGAATGGCATCAAAACAAGTTAGCCAGGCAAGAAAAATATGACAGATCAGAGAAAAATTGCCCATGTTCCCTGTTGTTAGGTAGCCGTGAGGACTGTGATTCATGCCAATACTGCCAAGGGGTCTAGATATGTGATAAATTCAATTGTAACCACAAAAGTAATCTGGAACAGGAACTAATCTGATTCCATGAACCCTTCAGCTGAATAAAGTGAATGATCAAGGAGTGGGTAGGGTAAGGGTTATTCTAAGCCTTATATATAAACCGTATAAACCATGCCTAACAGCTCAAATTTTCTTCCTTCTGATTCCCAGCTTCTGTCTCATTTGTTTCTTCTATATGGGTCTCCTGAAGATCTTGTGCATGTACCAGAGGGTGCTCAGTTCTCTCTTAGTGCTGAAACCACCATTCTTCTACTCTGCTTCATTGCTCTGAGATAATTCATGACAGATAAATAAATGCCAGAGGAGTATGCTCTTTTCAGGGAGCAAAAATGGATTAACAGAACAAAGGTGTACCAGAAAATTGACAGTCCAGGGGAAAAGTTGCTTTGTCTACTTCCCTTCTTCTGCTTTAAACTGGTTCTGTTCATACTGCCTTTACAAACAAGGATAAGATATGAACCCCAAACGAGTCCCTAGCTGGTGTAGATTCAGTATTTTCTGCATGGAATAGTTTCATTCACAACATATATTGAGACCTTATCCTCAGGGCTTCTCAAGCAATTGTTTCATTATTTCTACTGTATTTGCTCTGGGACAGCTATTCCTTTTTATGTGCCAAGAAGGCCCTTTTTGCAGATCATCGTGACAATGCCATACTGTCAGGTAAGTACACTTGTGGGGGAGCAAGAGGCGTTTGGGCATGCAAGTCTGCTGAGACAAAGCTGAACGACCCTCAGGTATGTGCAGTACAGTGCAGTGCAGTATACACAATTTAGAACAGACTGTGATCTCAATAGCTTATTTTGAGAGAGAAGTGCAGAAGCTCCATCAAATGTATGACATGTTCAGTGAGGGCTTGAGCCCAGAAGTGAAATGGGAGAGAGCAGAGCAGTCGAGTATATGCAAGCTGCTAAACCGGCACTAGCATACATTTGCTTCTCCATGTCAGAGGGCAGCTGGCTTGTCTTTTTGCAATTGCAGTTTCTCTGGAAAGCCTTGCATAAGCAGGTGACACAGTGAAGTACATGTTTTGCAGCAGCATACACAGCAGCCATACATGTCACTTGTGGTTTGGTGCAATTAACTAGTTGTTAATTGCATGGATGCTTGCATGGATGTGCTTTCCTGAAGTTTGCAGCCTACCTCTAGTCATGGTCCTTTAATGAGGACTTCTGATGGTAAACATGGCTGGCTGCTGTCCTTGCCTAATTGGGAGAGAAACGGAGGGGGGAAAGTCCTGTCATTTTTCTGTTTGGACAACCCCATTTGGACAAATGCAATTGCAGATTGGAAGAAATTCATGTTCTTCAGGACTTTTGTTCTTCTGACACAACGTCTTATCCATCATCAGAGCACCTTCCTTCTCTAGCACAGGGGAAAAAGAAACCGGAAAAACAGAATAATCTGCGAAACCTAAGGAAATGGAAATATGCTGGATTACGAAACCCAGGTTATCATGTGGCCTGCTTCTAGGCTGCTGTACAGGATATTATCCCTACACCTTTGCGGGGCCCAGCAGCTCTGCCTGCTGGAATTAGAGGGGAAGAGGGCATCTCTCCCATGGTAGCACCTGTTACTTGGCACTAAGGAGAAGTCTAAATGTACAGCCTTTGGGACATAATGACTCCAGAAAAACAGTGCCATTACCTCAGGAGCAATATTCCTTCAGCATGGAACAAATGAGAAAATTTTTCATGGGCTGAGAAACCATTAAGCCAAAACCCACCAAGTGTGAAGACTGAACAGCCAATTAGCCTCTGTCAGTCTCATCACTGTCTTGAAATATGAGATCCTTGAAATCCTTGTTTACCCAGAAAGATCCTTGGGCTGTGTCTACACTGTAAGACAGAGTGGCTCTCACAGGGAACCTCGGTACACTGAATTGCACTGTAGGGCCAAGAGAGAGAAAACCAGTTAAGATTCATTAAAAAGCCTTAGCTTAAAATCTAACTCGCTCAACATGTTAACAAATGAACATTCAAGGACTGTGTACCTTGGCCTTCAGTATAAACAGTTTAGCAATAGATGGTATCATTTAACATACTTTGTACCTGCATACAGTTGATGTATACCCTTAGATACAAAAAATTTACTTCACAGTTTATCCAGAACTCTTCAATTTTTCAAACTGAAATCTTCACTGTCATTACTGAAAATTTTTAATTTCTATTTGAGCAAAAAGTATTTAACTTGTTAGAACAGAAAAATCAAAGTTGTTGTGTATCTACCCTCTAGCAACTCTCAGGTTTTCAACAAAGAAAAGAAAAAAGTATCAAAGGGCTCACCTACCGCCCTCTTCTAATCCCAATGAGCAGAGAAAATTTACACACTTACAATTGATTTTAACCAACTCCTTAGGGTAAACCTGAGGACCAAGACATTAAATAAACCTTGTTTATGTGTACTGGAATTGCTCTAATTTGAAAGGTGAATAATATGTAAATAGGACTATTGACTAGAATATGTGAGAATGTCTAGACCAGGCTAGAATTTTACCAACTGGTAATCCTTCTCTGACAGTGATTAGATTAAGCACCTGCAGAAGAAAGCAAATGTAGCAAGGATTTTAGAAGATGCTTTCCCAGCCCCCAGTCATATGATGCTCAGTTATTTCCAGTACTACAGGCAGTGTTGCTGTGCATGACAGGCCTAGACAGGCTTTTCTTCAGAAGTGATATCTGATCATTTCTGAGCCACATAATCTTGTGTCAAGGTTTCCCGCCTTTAAACTATATTTTTTTGTGAAATACATCCCTTATTTTGTCTTCAGATTTTGGTTATATCACAGATACATTGCTGTCACCATCTGGACTGTAGCTGTAAGGAGGGAAAGTTTCCACAGCTATCTTCAGCACACCAGGCTACATTCCAGACTGCTCCTTGGTGAACCTGCTACGTTTGTTGGCCACATGGCATGGATATTGTGTATTATAGAGAGTAGGATCAGAAAAATATGTCCATTTTTCCTGAGAGTGTGCTGAAATGTTTTCCAGGCAGGAGCTGCTCACATAGCAGCAGCATGGCTGGGAATGACATTGTGAAAAGGCACATATAAGGAACTTGCAGATCCTTTTCTTTACCCCCTAGGACTGCAGTCCTGTGACAGTCTTGAGATCCAAGATCTCACTGCAGAGCTGTTGACCTGAAACAGTGGAGCAAGGACCAGGAAGAAATAGGAAGACCCCCTGTCTAACAGTGAGATTACCAAAGAACCTGCTCAAGTGTTAAGCCTAAATTTCATTCAGAAATTACCTCAGGCACTGTAGATGTGCTATTCTGCTCTCCTCAACACTGCAGGGTTCAGACTTTCAGACCCTGGTTGATGGCTTTAGGAAATTATGGAGTCACACGGAGTGAGAAAAATGGGAAAGACAGGTCTGTCAAACAAGAGTGTTCCCTGGTCTGTCCCCTTCTCTTCTATTTCCTAGGACTTGCTCTTGAAAATAAGAGCATTGTACCTTCATACAGTGATCCCTGGTTTTGACACACTTGGATCTGAGGTGACTGCAAAATTCTTTTCTCCTCTTAATTACATTTGAAGAGTGAGACAAGAGAGAGGCTAATGAATTAAAGTTTATGAGCACCGAGAAAGCTGCTTACAATTTCTGAACTGTCCATGGTCTGTGTAGGTGAGTTATTTAATCTACCCCACTATCTCTGTTCTGCATTTCTTAAATGTACCTATTGAGAATAAAACTTATTAATGATTGTTGGACATAAAAGATTCAGGAGGGTGTGAGCCCACAAGAACGTAGATAACAAAGTGGAGGGGAAAAAATGGAAATAATATACCAGTCAAAACCCATCTTAACTAGCAGTATCTTAGAAAAAAAGGTAGTTTTTAATCTCTGTCAAAAGTTTTTCTCTCAGTCTGCCTGTGTCCATGGCCAAGAAAATCCTTTCAGAAATGTTACTCCTGAAGTCAAGTGCTCAGAACAGCCTAGCATCTTCCTTCAGCATCAAACCTTGTGTTCCCTCCTGCACAAGGAGCTGTCACATGCAAATAGCCATCCTGGCCCTGCAGCAGGAGTTTGTCCAAAACTTACCTTTCTCCATTGTTTAATTCCCTTCTATGTTAGTCTCATGGTGGGCTGCTTTACAGTGGCCGTCAGGCAGCAGCTGTAACAAGGGAAAAGCTAAGCAGGAAAAGAAGTTTAGACAAGTCATTATGCAAATATATATAAATATGTATATGTACATTCTTATGGATTACATGTATATGTTGAGGTTTAGATGGGGTAGTACTGCAGGCTGCTGATCTCAGAGACTTGAAGCCTTGTTTTCCCCTGGAAGCAAAGAAAGGTTTTATTTCCATGTGGGAAGAGATTGTCATAGGTGCTTTGACAGGTATTTGTACATCTTACTCTTTACTCCTCTCTGTTTTTCCCCATGTGCCTCATCCTGGGAAAGCTTCTGCAGAAAAGAAACAGATAGCCTGAAGATGAAAGTGGGTTGGATTGAGATCACAAATGAGAGAGAGGTCAGGAAGGCACTGGAAAGAGCTAAGCATTTATTTGTATGCTAGGCACAGGGGACAAGATATATTTGGGAAGGTGGGTAACATGACAGGGATACAGTGAGTAACTCCTCTCCACCCACACATTCCATTTGCATACCATTTTTGCCTAGCCTATATTGCTTTCAAGTTGCTGTCTCTTCCAAAGCCATAGGTTGCCCAGTCTGCCTGCTGATGCTTGCTGCTCCATGCCTATCCACACCAGAAGGGGAAGGGAATATCTGCAGAGGCTGTGGTTTCCCCAGGGTTGGCAGGTACCACTGCCACTGTTAAAAAGAGCAACTGGCACTTTAGCTGCTTTTACACCTCTCAGACAGCTCTAGATCTGTTCTTTGAGAATTTCCCCTCCTTCTAGCTCTCACCAGCTTATCTTCTCACCGTGGGGCCTCTGAAAGAGACAAACAAGTCTCCCAGGAACTGATAATGTGTAAGGGCCATTTTCAACATATGGTCAGAGGGAGACATGAAGCCTACCCACAGCTTTGTAGAAATACCCCAGGCTCAGAGCCTCTTTTCTTCCTGTGGGAAATGTACAAAGGAGGTCTTCTAGGGAGCTGTAATCAAGGATTGATCTCTCCAGGAGAAGTAAAGACTTCAAAACCTGTCGACCTGATTCTGCCATTTACCAAGAGAGCAGAAATTACTCAAAATATCTGAAGCAACCCACTAGCAGTTCTGTACAGCTTGAAGAGCTGTACAGAGCTGTCAGGAAATGGATGTACATGTGTGTGTACATTACCATATATGCATTGTATAGTAATTGAGCAGAGATGTGATGAGAAGTCCAGCAAAGAAGACTGGCAATCCATTCTTCTCATGTCAGCAGGACCTTACACATCCATAGGGATGTTACAATGCCAGGCTACTGGCCCACCTCCAAGGCTGTCTATGCATATCCCTGGAAGCATTCTTGGTGATGCTGTAGAAGGACATTTTCACCCCCAGTTTTATTCTGAGGCATTTTTCAGTCAAAGATAAATGCCCTCTGATCCTAGAAACACTGCCTGTCAATTGAAATTTGTGAAAAATGAAAACAAGAAAAGGATTGGGTTCCTGAGTTTACTGTTACGTTGTTCATGCTTTTAAAGAAAATTAGGTTTTCCCTATGCTTCCTGAGGGTGAAGAGGAAGATCTGGGGTTAGCAGCAGTCCAATACAATATGTCTGGTAAGGGATTTGGTAAGAAGTTGAGGAACTCTGACGTAGCTGTTCTGTGACTGAGTAAGAAGGACGCTGCCTCTGCTTTGCAAGGCGGGGAGGGTGAGTATGCATCGTATCCCTGTACTGCACAGCAGTGACTTGCTTATCTTCAGCATTCAGTCTTCAGGGTACTGACTTACTAGGAAAGCTTTCTTAGCCACTCCCCGCCCCTCTTCCTCTCTCTTTCCCTCACTGTTTTTCAACAAATGTGAAAGGTGCTGATAAATACTGCAAGTGAATGATACAGTATTTACTTGTTTACGCTCCCCTTCATTCGTGAATTTGTCTCAGCATTGTTAAAGAGCAAGGATCATTCTTTTTCACACAACCATGCCTGAAGCCCTAATATTGATCAGGATCATCTTCTCCTCTCCGTTAACTCTTGTTGCTTCAGCTGCTCAAAGTTTTACACTGGACTTTCATTTATTTATGGAAGATTTATTCTGAGATTTGTACTCTGTGGTTAATTCAGCAGAGGTAGCAGGGACACAGCCATGTCTCTAGTCAGCGTCCATATACTAAAGAGCTATCTGCCTGGCTACTCTACTTCACTATGCTTCACACCTCTCTACCTGGTGACAATAGTATTGGCAAGTTTTCTTCTACAGGAGGAGATGGCATGGAACTGAAGTTACAAAATCAATGAAAATGCTTAGGTAAAGACAACAGAAATATTGTTAACAGGAATTTCCTTGTGATGTGTTTCACCTTGTCAATCCTTAACAGAAATATGTGGTTACACTTGGTCCTGGATCCAAGCTATTCCCTTCTAAGTTTTGCATCCACTAAATGTTTTCTGAGATAGCTACTGTCAGTTTGCAGTCACCTTTCCTTGAGGCAGAGAGCTGTGCAATGTTTTCCCCAAAGCAGCCCCTGAAATCCCTGTGTTGAGTGCTATATCTGTGATTTAGGTGCTCTCAGATGTCAAGATCACTTGTTTTTGACTGGCTGAAGATGTGAAGGTTGGGTACAGCTTTGGCTTCAGTGACATGGTGGAATTTAGGATCCTGCATGGAAGAAGCAAAGCAGCAATCAGGACTAAATTTCTGGAGAGCTTAACTTTGGCCTCTTCAAGAACCTGTTTGGAGGGATCATATCAGCTACAGATCTAGAGGAGAATGGGGCCAAGAGAACTGGGCGATGTTCAAGCATCACTTCCTCCAAGCTCATGGTGAATCCCCATGAACAAGAAATCAAGCAAAGGAGGCAGGAGACCTGCATGGATGAGCAGGGAGCTCCCAGCAAATTTCAAATGGAAGAAAGAAATTTATAGGATGTGGAGAAAGGGACAGGCCATGTGGAAGGACTATAGGTACATCTTCAGAGTACACAGGGATGTGACAAGGAAGGCCAAGGCCTGCTTGGAATTGAGTCAGGCAAGGAATATCAAGCACAACAGGAAGGGTTTCTTAAGTATATCAACTGCAAAAGGAAGGATACAGAAAATGTGGGTGCTGCTGCTGTATCATATGGGTGTCCAGGTGTTGGAAGACACAGAGAAGGCCGAATTATTGAATGCCTTCTTTGCTTCAGTGTTCACTGCTGAGAACAACCCTCAGGAATCCCAGACCTCAGAGGTAAGAGGAAAAGGTTGGAGAATGGAAGACTTGTTTGTAGAGGGTTGGGTTAGAGATCAGCTAGGCAGATTAAACACCCATAAATCTACAGACCTGATGGGATGCACCCATGTCTGCTGTGGGAGCTAGCAGATATTGCTAAGCCAGTCTCCATTATCTTTGAAAAATCATGGACTGGGAAAGATGCCTAATAACTGGAGGTAAGCCAGTGTTACTCCCATCTTCAAAAGGGCAAGAAGAAGGACCTGGGAAGCTACCAGTCAGTCAGCCTCACCTCTCTCCCTGGAAAGGTGATGGAGCAGATCATTCTGGACGTCATCACCAAGCATGTAAAAGAAATTTATTTCATCCTTACTCAGCTTGTTTATCAACACCTTGAATGAAGGGATAGAATGAACCCTAAGCCAGTTTGCAGATGATACAGAGCTGGGGGGAGTGGCTGGCACACCTGAAGGCTTTGCTGCCCCTCAGAGGGACATTCATGGGCTGGGGAGCTGGGCACAGAGACACCTAATGGGGCTCAACAGGGGCAAGTTTAGAGTCCTGCACTGGGGAGGAACAGCCCCAGGCACCAGCACAGGCTGGGGGTGACCTGCTGGAGGGCAGCTCTGTGCAGAAGGAACTGGGAGTCCTGGTGGACAACAAGCTGTCCATGAGCCAGCAGTGCCCTGGTGGCCAGGAGGGCCAGTGGGATCCTGGGGACATCAGGAAGAGTGTGGCCAGCAGGTCAGGGGAGGTGATTGTGCCCCTCTTCTCCACTCTAGTGAGGCACATCTGGAGTGCTGTGTCCAGTTCTGGGCTCCTCAGTGCAATAAAGGCAAGGAGCTACTGGAGAGGGTCCTGTGGAGAGCTGCCAAGAGGATTTGGGGCCTGGAGCATCTCTCTTATCAGGAGAGACTGAAAGAACTGGGCCTGTTAAGTCTAGAGAAGACAGAGAGGGGATCTCAGCAGTACATGTAAATATCTCCAAGGTGGTTGCCCAGAGGATGGGGCTAGACTTCTTCCAGTGGTGCCTTGGCAGGGGGCTTGGACTCAATAATCTCCAGAGGTCCTTTCCAACCCTAACTATTCTTTGATTCAGTGATATATATTAACCACGAGATTGGAGTAAGGGATCTTAACTCTCTCTGCTTTGATGTGATGGCCCCTCGCTGCTTGCTTTTATTGATTCTTTCAAAGTCAAAATGCATAGAAAGTCTCAACAGGACTTGCATCATATAAAAAAAAGTGTTCAGGAAAAGTATTGTTGGAGTTGTACTCAGCTCAAATGCATCACTCTCCGAGCTTGACCTGTAGGGAGCTCACAGGTAATACTCTTCTCCTACAGCCAAACAGGTTTTAATATAGTTCTGTGGATTTATTAATAAAATTCCCATTCCATATCTTCAAGCATTTCTTCTACAAACAGTTAAGTTTATTTCCACTCACCATTAATTTATGTAATGTAAGAAAGTCTAGTCTGGTGAAATGGTAGGAAACTTGAATTCAATACAATGTTTATTCTGTGGACTGTCCTTCCTGCCATCCAATACAGAGTATGCTACTTAATTGAATGAGAAAAGTGTTATTCTTCAAGGATTTAATGTTCTTTGTGCCATCTCTAGAAAGATAAAATACTGAATTCAAATACATCTATGTAAAATATATTTTTTGGGATTTTTTTTCTGACTAGCAGTAGGCAAGTTTGTAGAACTGAATCCTCCCAGCAAAACTTTGTAGAGAGAATTGTGTTAGTGCTTAACAGCACTATGTGTACATCAGCACTGTATGTACATCAGCAACGAATACTATAGAAAACAGGATGTGGAATAAAGATGATTATTTTTACAGGATACAGATCCAAATCCTCAAGATGTTATCGTGGTACAGAGGAAAGTCCAAACAGGATATTTCTACTATTTCTTTAAATGGACATACATTGCAGTTGAGAAGACAATTCCACAGCTAGGTCCATGTATGCTGATCAACTTATGGAGCAGTTTTGTTATCCTGATACAGTACCTTTTTCTCCCCATCTGTGGGGGCTATTAGACCACATGGTGGGGTTACATGAAACCAAATAGAATAGGCAAAAAAGAAAAAAAAGTTGTAGGATCCTTAGAGAAGCAGCTGATGCAGGCTGGTCTCTATCTGGGTGGAGGCAGGGCAGCCTTGCAGAGCAGCACAGATTCACCCGAGTCCTCTGCAGTCATGGGACAGGGAGTACAGGGGTGTTGGTAGGAGGAAGGATGCTGAGTTCTGCAAACTTTGCCAAAAGAGAAATGAAAGGAGAAATGGAAAACAGGATTCAGCAGCAAGCTAGGATAAGTTTGGAGAGAAGGTCATAGAGACTTAGTCATACCTACACAAAGATGTCCAAGCATCTGGTCTAAGCTTGGTAAGAAAATACAAGTTTTCCTCCCTGGTTATGTAAAAGATACTTGTCAGAGCTCTTTGCCAACTTAGCTACACTTTGTCTGGAAGAAAATGCTCCCATGTAACTGCACTTATCCCTACCCCTAAGATGCCCAAGGAATCCCTGAAGGCAATAGGAGTATTACCTTGACAGGAAAAGGGGTGCCTTCATAGGGATCCTGTCAAAAAATTACTAAAAACGGAATGATGGTCAGGGACTAGTCAGTCAGAGGAGGCACCACGGAATAACTAAAATGTCTCACAGAGGGTTGTTATAACACTGACAAGAAGACCCAAATAAACTAATATAGAAGTTCTGCCCTATTTCCCTCCCTGATGCCTCCCATGCAAATTCAAAATTATGTTCTCAAATTCAGGAGTGAAAGAGGGACATGATACCCAATTTTGAACATGACTGAGTGCTTCAGCCTTTCATGAAAAAATATCCTGCCACAAAAATGCAACTTTTTTTAGTTTTACACAAAGTATGCAAGTAAAATTACGGTCAAAAGAATGTTCCCCAGCATTTCCCTGATTTCTCCCCAGGGTCCTTAAATTCGCTGATGTTAAAAGAAAAACAAAGAACTACCAAAAGGCACACCTAGCTCTATAAATAAAAAAAGGAGGGAAGAATGAAAGCATTTTTTTGTATTTTGAACCAGCCATTGTGTAGGCATTTGCTTACTCCATCACTGCTCTATGCTCAGGACATTAGGAGAAGACTGATAGTAGAAGGAGTCTTTTTACTGCATTGAGTCTGACCTGAATTTGCTTTCTAAGGCCTGGGAAATAAAATCAGAGAGATTAAGATCTACTTTTTACCCTTGTACTGGAAAACTTCACTAGCAAAGGGCAAATTTTTTTCCAAGATAAACAAAAAATTTGGCTTAATTTTGTGTCTGGGTTATAAATACATTAGAAAGGGGGAAAATTAGTCATATGAGCATATAAATAATAGCTCAATTACATTCAAGAATATGTGGGTGGGTGTTCTGGGTGGAATAATTTGCTAAAGCAGAGTTCTTCTTCCTTGCTTTTCCTCTTCCTCTTAATTTATTCCTCTTTCTGAATATGTGCTTCTTCTTTTTAACCTTTATTTATATCTTGCTTTTTGTTCTTTAATCTTGGTGATCTTTCTATAATGGATCTATACACATTTTTCTTTGGGATTGGTATTTTCAATGGATACCAACACTGTGTAAAGCGCTGAAGTGTGTGCCTAGTCTCTGGTACACATTTCTATTTTCCTGATGTCGAGAAAATATATGTGTATAAATAAATGTGTATTTAAAATCAAAGGAATGCTTAACAGTTCTGCTGTACAAGTCTGGGTATGGCTGTTTTCACCATATTAAAGTGCAGTACTGTACAACCTGCTGCAACATCAAAGACCCCTCCTTCCTTCTTGCTTTTTCTTAGACATTCCTGCTCTTGCTTTTCGCTGCTTGTTTTGATTTTGGTCTGATTTCACTCGAAACTGATGCTGACACGTAATAAAATTCTCCAACATTTAGATTTTTGTCAAGCCTCCTGGCTGATCAAGGCTGTCAAGCTGATCTGCCTATTGATTCAGATCCAGGAACCAACCACTCCAGCTACGCTGTTTCTTTTTGTGCAGCTTGGCAGCAGTGAGGAATCTAAGCATCAGTGTAACCATGCCTGGCTTCAGAGCAAGGCTCAGCAAGGATCTGGAAGGACCAAACCACCTGAGACGTGTGGTTACTGCACCAAACAGAGCAGTGAGCTGGAGGTGTGTGAGAGCATTCCCGAGGTGTTCCCACTGCCCATGCTTGCCTGCAAGGGAAGCACTGGAGTTTGCTCAGGATTGTGCTGGTCTCATACCTCCATAGGTGATAAATGAGGTACTGTGTGCTGTGCATGCCTTTCTCTCAATTCATTTTTTCTGTTAGTTGATTTGTTTTAATTTTTATTGGGTGCTAATTACATCACTGCACTCATGCGGTTTGTTCTGGTCTCCCATAAATAACAAATATTTTTACTGCCAAGAGATGCTGGCAATACCTGTGAGAAGACATCCAGAGCCAATATTTAACTGAGTGCCTGAGTGGATCATGACCTGACATTTATATGCACTCAGTCTGAAAACACTGCGTAACAGTATCAAAAACAAGAAAGTTGTAGCTGTGCTTTCGTTTTAAATCTGGGATCTTGTGCTAGGTGTTAGGAAAACATTCAAAATTTTCCAAAATGTCAACAAAAAGATTTTTCCCAGCCTCAGTGGAGTTTTGATTGTGTCTCTCACTGAAGGCAGGGTTGGCCCTTTCACCAGAAGCACAGGACTGGCAGCCCTCTCCTTACACACACAGTTATGCATGGAGAGGTTTCTAATCCAGAAGATTAGAAGTGACTCCAAAGGTAGTTTTGCACAGCAGCAATTACTCAGGCCCTGGGAGCAAGCCTCAAAAACTCCTGAATTAAGCCTGTCAGAGGAAAAAAAGCAGGGGCTGACCAAAGCCTGAGGACCTAGCAAGCAAAACTTCAGAAGTCTTTTTTTTTTCAAAGTTTCTTTTGAAAAAGTGTGAATATTCTTAGCATCTTTTCAACCTGTTCTAGCATAGGAATCTGTTCCTACTGCTTCTAATTTCCATATTTTGTGTCCTTTCACTATTTAGAACATTCCAGGTTCATAGCTAATTGTGGGTAAAAAAATCCTTTGGTAGATGGAACAGCATGAGATACACTCTCACTTCCTGGCTCTTTTGAGGACAGTGACCCATGGCCAGGCAGGCTGTCTCACTTCTCACTGAATGGTTCTACATGGTGGGGTGATGCACAGCAGCAAATCCTCTCCAGTGTCATTGGCAAAAAGTGGGACTGATGATATTGGGTCACTTCCCACAGGAAGGGCCTACAATTAAGGACATGGTGTTTATCTGACATGAATGGCTGGGAGATGATGTCATTGAAAATGCACTGCACCACCACACTAACACCTGCTATATCCAAGGTGGTCCCCATTTGGCATCTGCATTTCTGATGTGGATGCATTGTTCTATCTGAGTTAACTTGAGCTGTTTTAGGAAAGCATTCTGAGTGTTGCTGAGCAGAGATAGCACCACACACGGATATAAAAGCATTGTTATGACAAGCTTTATATGGGATGTTCTGCCAAATGGTTCCCTTCCCTTCCTCTTCTCATTTCCTTGTTCTCCTTTAGCCGCTGCAGAATGGTAATCCCTTTATTCACTTATGCGTAAACTGGTGACTTTCCAGACCTGCCACAAAAGACATTTGACTAGATGACTTCTCTGGAAAGATGCAGCAGTAGGAGATGGAAATATCTTCCCTGAGGATTTTAATACAGCTCTGTTTGCACTGACAGTCAGAATACGGAGAACTTTGCACTGACACCTGTAAATAAAAAGGAAAATACTACAGCTAGTTTCATTCTTCCCTCTAACATAAACTTTTTTTTCAATATCTGTTTTTGACCTTTAGAAACAACACATGCACAATGTCTTGCTCATCCCAAGCAGCAAGCTTTGACATTTTGTTCTTAACACACAAAAGAGCAGGCACACAACTTTATCTAAATGGAGAAAGCATGGAGACACTTATGGAGAGCAAAGTCGCTGCTGGTTCCAAAAATTTCAGAGAGTTAAATATGAAAATTAAAATCTAAGCATTAGAAACCTGAGTCATTATTTCCTCATCTTGCAGATACACTGGCTAAAATCCTTTTTCTTCAGTCTTTCCTTCCAGCCAAGAATGTCTCTGTCTGTCTGTCTGGTTGACTGCTGGACAGCCTATCCCTGCAGCCCATTCCACATTCCAGGGACTGTTGGCAGCGTGAGCAGGGATCATCACCTTTTCTGATGTGGCTAGGCATTGCAGAGCAACATGCAAGAGTAAAGGAGCCCAGGGGTAGCTCTAAAGATGGCTCTAAATACTCACAGGAGACACCTGGATTCTTGTCCCTCCACCACAAACTATTTCTCTGCTTTACCTAAGAACACAATTAGTATATTGAGGCTGCTGTGATGTTAAAAGAATAGTTGTACCATGGTGTTTTTACGAGATGTGACCCCAAGCCCTGTCTTGTACAAGGCAAGTAGGAGTCCTAGTTCCCTAACCCGGACACTGACACAGGGGATGAGCAGTGGCCCTAGAAACACCCAGTTTCAAAGCATTCCAGTCTGCAGATCTGGTTCTTCCCTCTTCCAGTGGAAGGATTCCCTTCCCTTCCCTCTCCAGTTCTTCTTTCATCCCTCCCTCCACTCAGGCTCTCCAACCATCCATTTTCCACAGCATAGCTTCCCTCTGCTTTCTCAAGGAATGAAGCTCTGCTCTTGCCAAAGCGCAGTCATCTTTCACCAAGGAAGGCTGTTGGAAGCAGAGTTCCCCAGGTCACCTGGGAGCTGCTCTAATTACCCCTAATGTGATCCCCCAGGTGCATGTCACTACAATTCTCCTCCTTTCCAGCAACCCCTCTCCATTGCCTGGGTGGAGCCTTGCTGTACATGACAAACTGTTCTGGTGACAACCACTCTTGAGCTCAGCTGCACTCATAACAGATGGCTGAAAGTGATTTTTCAGTTACTTCCTTAAGCAATAGTGGTGGCAAGAGTCTGGTGCTTTCCTCCTGCACCCACAGGGTCAGAACATCTCCATTTTGGTAAAATGTGAAGCAGAAGCATAGTTCTGACACCTGCCAGAAAAAAAAGAAAAAAAAAAAAGGAAACAAGCCCTTCAAAGTAAGGACAGTTCTTGGACTGTTCTTAAAAGGGCCTGAAACTCGAAAACCACAAACTGCAGGTGAAAAGCTACTTCTTTTATGATGTGGGATACTTTGTTCCACACAGTGATTCCTTGGGGTCTTAATACATGACTTTTGCATTTCCCAAAATTATGTGGGGGAGAGTGGTGCAGAAATCACACATTCCTTTTTTTTTTCCAGTGTCTCATTCCATCTTTTCAGCCCAGAATTCAAGGATAGGCTCTGGCCTTCACATAAAAGGTATACAGCAGATGGTTTCATCAAAAGGAAAGTAGTGACTTCATATTCAGTTTGAGAATTTTATTAAAACCATAGGTTTCTGTTCTATACAAAACTGAGGAGATTTCAAAAAAAAAAAAGTATTAACGACATTGGAAACAGTGCAATGTAAGTGGCTTGTTGATAAAAAGCTCTGAAAGGTATATACAGGATTAATACTACACAACTGTATTAATGTAGAGACTGTCAGCAACTTTAGCAATATATACAAACTACCTTTACACTCATAAATATCTTATTTACAGCTAATAAATAACATGCAAAGCTAAATCATGTTTCCTTATGAAAAGAACCTTCACTATTTTGTATCCAAATTTTAAATGTGTTTGTATTTGATCCTGTATTAAGAGCTGTCCAGATATTTTGCTTCTGAAGAATTTGACTTTCAAGAGAAAATTGCAACAAAATGTGGAATCTATAGGGAATAAATCACTGTATTTATTTTTAGAGGCCTCAAATGCAGTGGCTCAATACTCAACCCCACCCTCAGTGACTCATCACATCTCTGCTGCAGTTTAATCAAATGTGAAATCAAATGTGAGCAAATTCAGAGCTATTAATATTCCAACATATTGCACTATTTAAGACTTTTATCCCCAAATATGCTAGCAGCTACAGTTGGAAATAAGAAACAAATTGTGCACATAAACACATACATATTTTTTCTTTGCTTTTGAGATGGGATGACATTGAAGAAGTCACCATCTCCATGTTGTCTTGCACATGCAGGAAAAGACTACAACACCCAGCATCAACAGCTAACATTACACTTCTCCAAATGTCTACCTTAAAGCCCTTGTGCCTCCCCAGCATTTTGCTTACTCTTTAGAAAGTCAAAAGAGGGCTACTGCACCTTTCAGCACGCTAGAAAAACTACGTATTACTTAAAAATGAGGAAGCAGACTGCCTCCAATATACCTATTTTTTTAAACTTGCAGCACAGCTAATTTGAGAGTTTTTCAGAGCACTCCTTCTTGTGGAGCACAACCAGGCTGCTTTTAATTGGCTCAGATCCTGCTTCCTGCTGAATTCCATCTCATGGCAGAAAACTGTGCAGCTCCTAGCACTGCGCCACAGCCAAGAAACAAACTGAGGTGGATCACTGGCAGTCACAATTCCATACAGGGAAGTACGAGCATCCTTGTCAGCTGTCAAGGGGATTCACTTGCACTGAAAACTGCACACAGCAGCCACGCAGCTGCATGACTGACACTTGGTGCCAAAGAGCAGAGAAACTGTGACAGCTTTGGCAAACGTGACGCAAGCAGCAGGGAGAGGGTGGAGGGTGGGGGGAAATATCTGTTTCCTGCATTTTCTGGTAGCTCAGTTCCTCTGCAGTTCCATTTTCACAGTGTTGAAGGCTAGACAGTTTCATTTGCAATAACTGAAAGCATAGATAAAATATTAAATGTCTAGATAAGACACTGGCATTGCTGCCTTCTTCTAGAGCTGTTATTTATTCCAGGGTAAGTGGCATAGAAGTATACAGCTTAACAGATCATACCTATTGCTAAGCAGCACTGGCATCTTCCCCCAATTAAATACATTCATAACCACAAACTAAAAAATTCATCCCCATATTAAGTCAGTCCCTGACATCTTCTAGTATTACACACAGCAAAGGTGATTTTTTTCACATGTGAAACCTACTTATTTGCTAAACACACACTTGAAAAACAATGAACTCTCTCCACTGAACTGCCTGAAAATTCAATTTGCCAAGATACAAAAAAAATAGTTTCAAATGACTCATGAAAAGAACAAAAAAAACCCACTAATCAAAAAAACAAAAACAAAAAAACCCCAAAACAAACAAAAAAAAACCAGCACGATAAAATAAAACCAAGTACAGGGCTTTGTTTCTTTTCAATAAATATTAAAAATTTTCTGATGTCAAGAAACCTTGTCACAAGGCACCATGATTAAGCAAAATTACCTATATCTTTTCAGCACTTCAAACTTTGGCAAGTAGTTTTGCAGGTTTCTTTTGTTTTTAACTATTTGGATAATGTATCTTTATGGTTAGTAACTTCATATGCTGAGACTTTTTTTTACAAAAAGTCTCTAAAATAGCTAGGAATAGCAGGCAAAAATCCAGCAGCAGATAAATATTTCTATATATTTGGTTCTGAACATCCAGTCCACAGGGATGAACAGACTCTTCTCCTCCCCAGTGTGAAAAATCCTTGTTCTTGTCACTTAAGCAGATTCATGAGCAGAATTTTCTTTCGAGGCTCTCTTGGTACTGTGGAGAAAAAAATAAAATATAAAGGTGATGAGGAAGATACTTGTTCCCTCTTGTCTTATTTTTGAGAATTAAGGTTTTAAAACCCCCCACTTAACAGGAAGACAAATAACATGCTTAGGCTTCTTCTGGCTTCTGCTTGATTTTATGTCAGATACACACACAGAGCTCTCAAGGCCTGTGCAGGTCATTGCCCCAGCCTAATGCCCGGCACATGTGCATTTTTATGCAGAGCTAGATCTCAGTCCAGAAGCGTCCCCATGAGACCATTCACACACAGTAATTGAACTAAAATAAATATAACCACTTCTCTATCTCAAACTTTAGTGGGTAAAGTCCAAAGACTGTCTCCACATCTAATCTGGGTCAGGGAAATTATTGATAGAAATATTAAAATGCACCAAAGGGCTATTAAACAAAGGCAGAATCTCTGACCCATACAGATGAAACTCTCAGGAATTCACCCACCTGATGGCTGCCATCAGAAAGCAGTGTGCTAAGAAGAGCACCTCCACACACATGCCTGCTCCATTCCTGAACCAGCCCCATGTTCTGCAGCCAAGGGAAGTGCTGAGACAGAGACACGCTTTCTCTGTGTGCTAGTCACGCTAGACACGCTTTCTCTGTGTGCCTCGTCTGTAACCCTCCACAACATTCCCTCACACCTGGCCGAGTGACCGTGGGAGGCAGTGACCAGAGCTTGCTCCTCAGACATGCCAACAGCCACGCAAGGATGGCTACCAGAGGAGCAAGCCAAGAGCTTTCAAGCTGCCAAAGTGGCCATAAGCAAACTCTCGTTAGTCTGAGCTGTGATGCTTTTGAAGCCCTGAGAAGACTAGTGCAAAAGTCAATTAAAGAACAAGTTTAACTACCACTCAAGTGGTAATAAAGCAGTCTAAAACCAATAGTGATTACTCGTACCCTCCTCTCTTCCTGCTGACGGGCTGCTGGGAGCATTTCACAAATATTGCTGCCTCTTCTCCCTTACTGAGATGTGAGGTGCCATCTCGAGAACAGAACACCACTCTGTGGAATAAATAGTGGAAAAGTCACAAGACTGAGCCAAACATCCCTTTTTAATCTTAGAAAGAAGACTGGTGCTTGGAAACAGTCTTTATACTTTGTCACGTGGGGCACTGCTACTTTGCAGGCCTGTGAGAAAGTTATTTTTAAAAGAGAATTCTGTAACAAAAGAAACGCTGTGCAAGAACTGGTAAATGAATTATACATGGGCATCAAAGCATAGCCATAACTTTCACTGATCCTTTGCAAAAAAAACCTTCTTGTGGCTAAGATAGCAGAAGTTCTATCCCAAAGTCTCTTGGATCTTTATTTACACCAGTCTTTACGTGAGATTTTGTCAGGTGAATGAACTTGGAAGAAAGCCATACTCCCTCACATGTGCAAACAAAGTAGGTTGCAATTTCCAGAAAACATGAGCACTCACTTTTCTATTTATCAGTACTTTCCCCACCCCTATATTTGTTCAGCTCTGATAACTGTTCTTTGATCAAGTGACTGACCTGTTTATTCAAAGGAGGAACTTATTATTATTTACTATACCATACATAGGACACACATACTCTGTTCTGGGCCCATGTTCTGCAAACAGATCTCATGTTTAGTGAATATGAGTATTTCAAAAGATTAATGTCGAAGCACTTCTGTTCAGGCCTTGACGTTTCAACATCCACGCATTAGCAATGTCCTGCAACAGTCACGTGTTTCAGTTTTCAACCACCATTCAGGTATTCAACCCCCAAGGAAATCCAACTTGACTAAGCAATAAATTCTTCTGCAAACACACTTTTGGAAGGATCTCTAAAAATCTCCATCTAAGCATGCTCTTTGTGACAAAAGCTATGCAAGAACCCAGCATGAAAAAGGAGGACAGAAATTACGAACACAATCACTGATGCTGGTTCATGGAGATACTCTCCTGCGTATTATAACTAACCTTAAGTAGGTACAACAGTTGGATACAAATTAATTACATGGGAGGAAGACTACAAACTGCAGATCCCAGTGGAAGTAAATGGCTGAACCTGGCTGATAGAAATGGTGGTTTGATACCACTGGAGCCCTGATTATCATTAATACTGTACCCACTTGTAACTGCTTAACATGTTTGTCCCAGTCTGAGATACCAGAAATCGGGGAGCACTGTCAATTAGAATTAATATAGCTTATAACAAATCAAAACAAGTTACTTTTTCTGAGTTTCCCCTGACTTCATTCTGATTCTCTGGATGTCAAATGAAAAGGGAGTCCACCAATCAGACCAGCTAAAGAAGGTGTCTTTTTCCCACTGCAGCTTCACCATAAACAGATCTCCAATATCCACTTCTGTGTAAATCAGGAAGGAGAAGGTCTTGTTTGAGGAGATTTCAGGCCTGTGGGGAGGAGAATAAGAAAAAGAAAAAACAAACAAAAAAACCACCTTAAATTCTTGAACAGACAAAGAAAATTGAGGAGAAATAGAACCTGGAATTTTGGTACTCCAGAGAAGGAAGCAAAAACACTTCTACCTTTTGTAGAGGCAAAAGGAAACATCCTTCTCTACCAAGGCTGTTAAAATCCTCGGACAGTCTGCCAGGCAAGGGCTGTCCTCACCTGTGCTCTCAGAAAACCCAGACACCACCACCCATAACCAGTTTACATTTGTCAGAGCAGGAAACAACTCCATTCCCTGGCAGCCTGTGTCTAGGGACGTACACACAAATTTCTGCTTATTTGCAGAGCTGTGAAAGCAAATCCCAAGTGTCCCTCAGCTTCTGCACTGAGACCTTCAGATGCATAAGTCCACTTTTAAGAAGATTTAACATGGTATAAAGATACTGAGAAAAAAATAAGAAAGCACTAGAAACACTCTTATTAAGCTGTGTCACAGGTCAGACTTCATGTTTCCATATTTCAGATGTCTTATCAAGAAGAGCTCCTGTAGGATTTGGTTCATTAATTTCCAAAGCAAATGCAACTCCTTGATCAAGGACAAGAGCAGATTCTGGGACCCTGTAAGATTAGTGCAGCTGAAGCCAGAACAAGTTTTTCAGTTGAGACTTTAACAAACTAGGCAAGACAGTACTTTGCAGTTGTTTTTGTAGCTACTCACAGTGTGAAAGCAATGTTCTCACTCTTGTCTAGAGTGCCATAGAGAGAGATCAGGAATGGCTGGTTTGTCTTGGTCATGTTAGTCTTTGCAAAGAAATGAATCTTGACCTGATAATGAAAGACTGAAAGAATACAACAGAAAATGCCATTAGGAAAACTCAATCTCCTAAGAGACAGCTGGTGACAAAACCACCCTGCCTCACCTCTGAAAATTCTAGGCTGGAATTTCCCAGCTTCACTAAAATTAATATATTTCCCTGCAGGTGTCCAGGGTACTATTTTTTTGCAATAATGTAAATATTAGCAAGCAAGGCAATTGCCATTAAAGAACACCTTTGCAGCTCTTGCAGCTAAACTTTGCAGCAAAGCTGCCACTATAATACTCCCAGAGTGTGCAGTATCATCTTCAAACCTGCTGTTGAACATATAAGGCTTGCTATACTTGACTTGAAACAAGTGAGCTGTGCCCTTCTCTTATACAGGAGGCTTGGTAAACGGAAAAAAAACCCTAAAAAACAAAAAACAAAAACAACCCACTGACACTGCAGGTCAGGAATGAGCCTTTTTGATTGCTGGTCCATCACACAATGCACACTATAAGAATACCATGGCGTACAGGCAAAGCTAAGGAGGAAAATAAAATAGTAAAATCCAACATTATTTTCCTAGCTGTAAGGAAAATATTCTCCTCCCAGTTTTCTTGGGCTTTGTCATTCTCAGACCTCCCACAGCAGCAATTAGAATCAAGAAGTGCTGTGATGCTTTAATGAGGGCTGGTCCTCCTCTAGCAAGTGCACTACCAAAGGCATAAATCTGATGCTTCCATATCTTTAATTAAGATGGTCAGCAGACTGAGTTCTGTCGATTATTTCCCCAGCAGAAAGAAGTAATCATTCAGATGAAAAACACTGAAAAAGTTCCCAGTTTTGGATTGGGCAGCAGGAGTTGTCTAACTTTTGCTACTGAGAAACTTGTTACAAAATACCTTTCTTTTTGCACTCTACCCTACACCTCGAGTAGGACAACACTCTTCTCGGAGACTTGGATTCAATGGCAAACCACAGGCCAGCTTCACCCCTGCTCACCACAAGCACCAAAGCAGCAATATCCTCACCAGCAGCACATGCCCATCATGACACAGCTGGGCACTAGTACCACTCTTGCTCACCAGTAAGCAAGGAGCACCTACCTTTATAGGGCATCTGAGCACGGGTTTTCAGATACATTTTAGTGTTCCTCTTTGTTCTCACTCTGTTGACCTTGTAACCCAAGTTGTTGCAGCGGTTCTTGCGGCAGCTCAGGCAGAGGCCCTTCTCAAAGGCCTCCTTTGTGTTGCAGCGGTAGGCCATGCTTGGCTTTTCTTCATTGAGGAGAGAGTCGATGAAGAGGTGGATGGATCGTTCATGGGAGCATTTCACCAGCTGATCCACATCTTGAAAGAATGAAAATGTGTAACATGTATACACATGTGCATATAATGATATTAATCCCTAAGCAATGCTGTCAACAGGCATGATCCACTATGGCAGAACTGAGCTTTACAGTATGACTTTTAAAAGCATTTGAAAGAATAGATTCCTGCGCCTCTCAGAGCTCTTTCCTTGCAAGACACCTTGCAGGGCTATTCAGGTTTCCCTCAGAATGTTATACTGTTTGTTTCAGAGCAACCTCACCTCCGAGCCCTTTCTCAGCAATCAGACGCAGTGCTTCTCCCAAATTGCAGCCCGGCTGGAAACCTCCACCGTTGGGATAAATATCAATGTGTCCAACAGGCTTCTGGATCCCAATGCTGCGGTCTGGAGAGCCTCGGGTGTAGGTGTGTAGGACATCCACAAACTCAGCATCATCCGGGGAGAGGCGAGTGAGTTCATCAGCATACTCAAAGGTAGGACCGGCAGGATCCAGCCCTTTGTGGGGCGAACCACAAAGAAAAATTGATATTATTATCTGCCAAAGATACTGACATTGATAACAAATGCCAAACTCAGCTGCCACATTGGTCTAAAATACTGAGTTTTTCTGCAGACATTAGAGATGGATCACCACTTAAATATCATGAATGTATACCGGAGAATCAAATGCACTACCTTGAAAATTGTCACTGTTTAAAAAAATAAAAGTGTATGCAAACACATGGAAGGAAGCCCAGCTAACTTCCTCAGAGCTTTAGCATTTCCAGTGGATGGGAGAAACAAGCTCGTAAGTATTTTCTCAATGTCCTTCTTTCTTGTCAAGAACTGTACAAGTTGTATCTGAAGTGTCTGAAGTATGGAAAAGTCTTGCTGACAACTCCATGCCAGAGGAAAAGTGGGAAACATAAGTGAGGGCTTCACTGTCTACACACCTAAGGGGAAGGGGATTACTAGGGTAAACTGTCAAGCTGCAGCAACACTAACATCAAAAAAGCCCAGAGCTACTCTCCCAGTGAACAAGTACCATCTGCTGTTCAGAGAGCCCCTGAGAGCTGGCTGAGGGGACACATCCTTTCTGCAGCCCTCAGCTGGGGACAGGCACCTGTGCTGCTCACCCACTGTTAGCTCCACACAGTCTGAGCTGCCTCCCTCTCAGCTGTGAGGGCTTCAGGGGCCACATTACATTGTTCCCTGTGCTTTTCCCAGGGAACAGTTCATCCTCAGCACCAAGAGCAACCATGGAGGAATAACAGAGGGTTACTGACATGTCAGTGATTTGGCAGACTCAGTGAAAGCAGCAAAGCTGCAGCTTAGAGAAAGGAAGGGCAGGAGGGACTAGCACGTTGGCCTCCTGACTTTAATCTGCCACCTCTCAGGACTTGACCTTTCTAGATGTGGCTGCTGCCTGGCCCACCTCCCAGCATGCCTGTGGATCTGGGATCACAGCCAGGCTCAGGTGAAAGTGCCAGGAGCTAGGCTCCCTTCTGAATGGTGCTCCCAAGCTCTCTCAGCAGCAGAGACACCACAGATGAGCAATTTTCTTGGCTTCATTTGCTCATGAAGGCAATTCCTTTGTCAATGAGATCAGTGCTAGTGGCTCAGCTCCCAGATGCTGGGTTGTAAACCAGCCCCAGAGTTGTCACGCACTCTGCCTTGCCTAGCAGATTTCTCAGGCTCCAAAATTCACCTTAAGCAGACATAGCAACAGGGAAAATACACGTCTTCCCCAAATTCTCACAGTATTATTTCCAGACTAGAATATTTCTTGAGACTGTTATGATAAACTTTGTAATAATCCACATTGGATCTCTTCTGGTTATCTGTCCAGTCTCCCTTTGAGCCCATATAAACTTCTTTCATCTACATCACCCCATGGCAGAGAGTTCTGCAGGTACTAAACTTGCTGCAGCAGAATTTACTTCCTGTTCTGTCTCAAGGGCTCCCATCAGCTGCAAGGAATGACGGCCTAGATAAAGACAATCCACTGAATTTCTTATGCTGCAAGAGATACTGTGACCTTTGCCAAGCCATGGTTTGGTCAGTCCCCACCACAAGCCCCCAGACTGCTTCTTTATCAGGGCCTACTCACTCATTTCTTGTAAAAAAGCAAATAAAGGCTTTTCACTCACCACCTTTGTTGTTATTTTCTGAATATTTTTCCAGTTCTACCCCAGAAATATTGGGCCCTGCTGTTTCATTAAATAATGAATACATAACCAAAGTACTGCCAGCAAGCAACAATTATTCTGGTGATTTTTCAGTAGAACATAATATTTCAGTATGGAAGAGATGCAACTCTCCACTCTACAGTCACGGGTGTTCTTACCAGTAATTCTGTTCACCTTCTTTTTGGTCAGATTCCCAGCAATCCCAGCAGCATGGGCACCTAGACTGTACCCCAGCAAGTGGAGATTGGTGAGAGGATAATTAAATTGCTCCTGCAGAAGAGAACAATTTGTTTAAAGTTCAAAACCAAACACAAAAAAAACCATAAGAAGACACAAAATAAAATGTTTTGTTAACACTGGAATTTTTGTTGGAGGCATGAATAACAGAAGAGACACTAAACAGTTATCATAATTTTGTGCCATTGTAAATTTCTTGATCTAACCTATTTATGGCCAAAATCAAAACTGAGAGGAATGCAAAATAAAGAACAGAACACAGGGCTGTTTATTTCATAAAGGTTTTCAGCCACCCTCTCCCCACCAGTTTCTGAATCTTCTAAGGCAGGGCACATTTGCAATTCCCAAGGACTGGCTTCTGTATATAGGAACCTGTCTTTCATAGCTACCTTTCACAGAGTCCTCAGAAATACTCTAGGCACACAGGACCCCACAGACCACAAGGTAAAGTCTCAGGAATGCAGTACAAAAGGCCTCTGAGTAGGAGACAGCCAGTAGACCAAAGCTGGGATTTTACCAGTCCAGCAAAACTTCTCTCTGCAACAGTTTAACTCCATCTACCCAACACGAGATGATTAACATAGCTGCATCATTGCTGTTTTGTCTCCTGTGACATCACATAGAATATGAGATGTGTCTCCATGTCTTACCTCCATCCAGTCAATAAACATAGCAACATCCTTTCCCACCAGCCTGGTGTAGGCAGCCGACACCGGGTAGTGCTGCTGAGCTCGGTCTAGCCAGTCCACCACAATGACGTTTGAGTCAGGCTCCCTCTTGTACAGAGCATCCACCAGCTTTGGGACCCAACTTTCATACATCCCTGTCACCTGTTTGGTTTTGGTGATTTTAATTAAAAACGGAGATGTATATTAATATTTCTGTGAGACGCTTCTGCTCAGTTTATCTTAAGTGTGGATAAAAGGGAGATTCCTCCCACTTTGTCTTACCGTCCACCCATGGATCACCACAAAGGTTTTACTGGTATGATTGAAGTGGCACTGTGCCAGGCTGTTCACCTGCCCAGGAACCAGGTAGCAGACATCCTCATCGGGCTCTGCAGGCGTCCGTAAGGAAAACTTGCTCTCGATTCCCTCAAAATTGTTTTCGCCTTCCTCTATAAGAGCACAAAAAACATAGCAGTGTTTTAGGAGTACTAGGACAAAGTCAGAAGGCACAGGTGCAATATTGGAGAGATATGTGGAACAGTCAGGAGATATCTGGGACGGGTGTTTTTCATTTCCTACAGCACTCAGTGGACACACAGCAGCTGTGTAAAGAGGAAATCAAAGGGTGAAAACTGCTCCCCTTCCAAGGTCCTGATAAACCAGTAAGAATCTGCTGAGCTGTCAGAGAGGTATGAACACATTTTGAGAGACAGTATTTTTCCCATTACATTAAGCAGGAAACCTCTTAAGTATCACAAGAGTACAGAAAAGGGCGCACGACAGTCACAGACAGTCATCCAGGAGAGCAGAGAGTTACTACCATACTATTACATATTTTGGTGGTGTATCTTCCACATCACGTCACCAATAATCACTGCTTAACAAGGCCTTTTATAACTCTGTGTAGTTGCAGTGCATTAAAACCTGTGAAGTCACCACTGTTTTACAAAATACTAGTTTTAAGTTTTGACCAACAAGCAGCAGGTGAGGAGATCAGACACCCATCAGAGAAACTGAGCTAGCAAACCAGAAGTCTATTTTGGAGTACATTTTCAGGTCATCTGATAACCTACAGAAAAATAAGCTGCCAAAAAATATCTTCCTCTGCCTGAAGCAGAGGGAAGGAGGATGGGGAAGGAGATGCCAATCTTGTACTGGAGGTAACAAAGTATGTCGTGGTCTGCAAAGACCACTCCCACCAACTTCCAGCTTCAAAATTGAAGTACTCCTTTTCCTGCCAAGTGACTTTAGACTTCATATTCACCATTTCTTTTGGGAAGAAATTTAAATGTCTCCTCTTTTTATGTCTGATTCAACTCCTAAATGCCTCTATGTACAGCACACCCTGTAATTAGCTTTTCAAAACCCAGCCCCCAGTTTGGCAACTTGAGTAAGGCAAATACTGATTGCCTGTTTTTCAAGTGCAGCTGAAGTTAGGCCAGCTCTGTCCTGCTCCATTAATGAATGGCTCCATACCACCATAGGGAACACAAATGGACAAGATAAGGACCTTATGCTAGGCATGCAAAACAGATTTCCACTCCCTTTTCCCATTGCAGAAGAGGTTTTCTATAATTGGCAGATTTGCATTTCCTGCCTGAAGTCGTGCTGCATTGCTCAGGTGATAAATAACTAACAATTCATTTTTTTCCAAAACAGTTTTTCTGGTCTTCTCACTCAAGCTACCATACATAACAGAGCACTGACTAACTAACCTCGGGGAGCTCTAAAAATCCTGGAAAGTTCTTGCTGTGCTTGGAGGATCACAAGAAATCAGGGTCTAACCTCCCTCATCACGTCTAAAACCAGCACAGAGCCTTGCAACAAATGCTTACACAGCAGTCTCAGAGAAACTTGTCAGCCATAATCAATGGCTTAAAATTGCCCAAGTTCAGCAGGATTTCTCACCTGTCAAAGCACATGCAGGAAAGCAAGAACCATTCACTGAACAGAGGCAGTACTCAGCTTTAGGTTTCAACCTTGACTGTGCTAGGCTAGCTAGCTAATCCAGGATAATTACCCTGAGGGCCCCCTTCCTGCCTCCTTCCTCCTAAAGAAAGGTGTTTTTCATGGACCTTACCCGCCCTTCTACCAGTACAAGCATCCACATAATGGTAAATATAACATTTTACCCACAAATGAAAGCTAAATTTACCAAACTAACCAAATGTCTGCACTTTTTCTCTATTTCTGCATATTCAAAACTTTGTCACCAACTGACAGTATAAAACATTTTTTTGGAAAAAATCTTTAGACCTGCATTATTTACTTTTTAGCCAGAGAAAGAAAAGTCCCAAAGGCAGGTTGGTTAAATATCAGCTATAACTTTTCACTTGGCTATGAATCACTAAAACCTTGAAAGGAACAAGAACAGCTTTCAATTGTAAGGCACACAATGCCAGGACTTTCAATTATGTATATTCCCTCCTAGTACAGGAAGGCGAAAAAGAATTGTCCACCTGCTCACTAGTTAATAGTGCTTCCTTTCATACCTAGATATCATTTCCCTTCTGGATTAAACTTATCTGATAATCATCCAAAATCTAAATTACATTGATATCCTGTCTTGTAGTGTGTTTTCAATTACAAACACATGCTAGAATTTGCATGTAAGTTCAGACCACAGCTCTTTTGAAAAGAAGCTCATAGGAAATTTGCAATTCAAAGTGTACCATACTTAAGGGTGCACTTGGAAAAGTGCACAAAGCTTAGAAAGATTGCAGTACAGTGGCACCTGCCACTGAAGATGTGTTAAGTGCTTCACACGTATTTGCGTGTTTCAATCTAATAATCTTTGACGGCGATTTGAGAACAGAAAATCACTGAGATACAGTCAGCACCAAGAAAGAAGCAGCTGCAAAGCAACAGCCCATGAGTTAGGGAAATGGCAGGCAGCCACTTTTCTCATTTAACTACGTTGTATGAGGATTAGAAAGTCAGAAGAAATTACTGTTATCATCTTATACCCACAAAAAGCGTCATGTTATCTTATGTCCACATATGGTCAGTTCCCAGCAGGAAGATACCCTTTGTATGAGGAAAGTGTGTGTGTAGTGGAGTTTATTACAGACTTCTTCACGGTGGGCTCATCAAGAAGATTTCCTCAGAATTTGCCTAAGTTTGGCTTTGCAAATTCTATACAGCTCTGAGCACTCACTCACCATAGTTTAGTTAATAAGATGTTTTAACTCAATTTAATTAAACCATGGAAACCCCCAGCTCTGAGCAGAAGATATCTTGTCTACACCTAACGTTGTGCTGCACACAAGCTGCAGTACCACCTCACATCCCAGCCCCTGCAGAACACAGGAACACAGTCTGTACACACTCACCACACAGATCAACACCTACATGTACCATGGCCTTAAACCTGAAGCAGAGAAGTTCAGCAGATCACTTCAGAAAACAAGCATTTCCTGCTTCTGCTTTCATACCTCATTGTATTTCTTGGCTTATTAAACAAATTATTCAGAACCGAACTTTGTCATTCATAGATTTTTGCCACAGACCTTTTCCTCAGAGATTTAAAGGGAGAAGTCTCCTTGAATCATGTCCTGAGCCAGTGAACCATAGGGCCTCATTCCTACAGTCTTACACAAAGAAGTGCAAAGACAGCCAATGTAAACACTCACCATAGTTTAGTTAATAATATGTTTTAACTCAAGTTATTTAAACCATGGAAAACCCCAATATAGGTAGTTCTCAGCATGTTTCTGAAAGGTGGACAGAAATTTATCTGAATTAAGATTGCATTTTTCATAATGTAAATACAGAAATTAGATATCAAGAAATATACATACGGATATTGAGATACTGAAGTAGGTTTTCATGACAAGAATGCAAGTCCCATTTCTAAACAAGGCTTTTGAATAAAACAGACTGGAAGTAAACACATGCAGACAAAAAAGAAATCCACACTTTTACTGAAAACTACTTTCCCAGCTATAGTTCAGCAAAGGTACAAAGGCATGTGTTGTGTATTGCCAAAGCTTCCAGGCACATAGTTACAAACACAACCACCTGTTGCAAAATAAAGTTTTCTGTCTATGCTATGTGCTCACAGTTAGCATGACCTACAAAGGGATTATTTAGGGAACTGAAGCAGAATTAAATTACCAATTCCAGATGGAGCTGGCGTTTCAGGCTGCATCGCCAAAACTTCACCGTTTTATCATGCTATACAAAGTTTTCTGATGCTTTTCTTACACCCCTACTTGCACAATATGAATTTCCATTTTTAAAAAGAAATAAAAAGCTGTCATGTGCAGCAAGGTATAAAACCTCACAGACCTCAAAGAAAGTGAGGGTAGGGGGGAAGCTTACAAACTGGAAGTCAGTAGTTTTGTTTTTCCTGTCCAAAGTTTGTGACACTTTGGACTTGCAACTTGTGAAATTCCGTTCAGTTAGGGACTCCTGTCAATTATCAATTTTGAAAGCATCCCACTGACTTTAGGCATTCTGACAGACCAATCAAGAGGATTCAGTCTCAAGTTTCTTTCACAGGAAGCCCAGGACAACTTGCCTTGACTGTGAAACTGTTTACCACTGGTCAGCTGAGTGGAGAATGTGCGTCTTGAGGAAGTAACAACATCCGGAATATTAATCAAAAGTTAAACTGCCCACATCACACAGATTGCCAAAATATGATAACAATGCATTTGCCAGAATGAGTGCACCTAAGCTGTGGTTTTAAAAATGGAATCTTTGATAAACAACAATTTCCTAGCATTATGCACTCAGAAATGGAAATAGCATTAGCTAGGTGCAAAGATCCTTAGAAAGTATACTGCTAGACTGTGTCTTCTACGGCCCACGGAGACACGCATGCACACACATGCACAACAGCAAACATCTGCACATATCAAACATTTACCAGCTGTAGTTAACTGGGCTAAATCTTCCATCAGCCAACACTCAGCATTAGGAACACCCATCAATCAGTCATACTGAATTCCTAAGAGTTCTGAAGCAAACTCACAGCCAGCTGTAGCAAAAGGCCTATATCACAGAAATGGTTATCATTTAATTTGATCTAAACTATAAACTGAAAGCATACTACTGTGTGCTGCAATCCCAGGAAACCTACCTCACGAGTCAAGTTATTGTTTAACCTTGCTGCAAAAATATTACAACTTCATGTTTATTTATGTATTCCTCAATGGCAGAGCCCTGAGAGTACGTTCTGCTTCACTTCGCAGGTAGGGCTAGTGGAAAAAGCAATACCTTTGGAAAGCTACTGGGCACAAGTTCAGAAGCTAAGCAAGAACCTCCCAGCTCAAGTTTTGCAGCTGGCAAACTGCTGTTCTCTCACTGTACACAGGGATGCCCACCCCTCTCCGTGGTACTCCCTCACAAATCTTTACTCAGCTGCAGCTGGGACACTTGCAATTCAATCCTGCAGATATCTAGCCACCCATCAGTCCCTCTGGAATTGCTGCAATTAGCTGAAGAAGAAAATGCAACCACTGTCAGACTTTGCAGTAATACAGAGGTAAGGATGCATGAGAAACTCCTACCATGCAAGTACTTCTGCACAGAGGAGATTCCAGCAAACTTTTAGGAGCGCTAGTGATCATGCTAATCTCCAGCACAACTTGAGGCCTGAGAGCCTCACCTCTGTGCCCTGTCAGAAATGCATTGTTTCTCAAAAGGCCATGCCACAGCTGCCCTGGTATGTCTACTCCAAACACAAACCATAGAAAAAGCCAGCAGCTCACATCACACAACAGGGTAAATATGCTGACTCTGGATTTACACTGGTAAATAAGGATCTGAATGTATTTCTAGCAATGCTTTTATCTTTTCCAGGACCAGCATCTTTTTCACCTAGAAAGTCCTTTTCTATGTTGTTTTTTAAATACTCTGGATTCTTGGAGGGCTGGATCACATATTTGCTGTGGTTTCAAAAAACTTTTTACTGTGTTGTGCATGGAAAAGTGTGGAACTAAAGGCTTGAATTGCTTTAGGATGAGCACACAACCTGCTTTCATACAACCTTTTTCTAAGAAGAAATAATGAAATTATTGGTAAGTCTGTGTCAAATCAGTTCCTGCAGGGATGAAAGCTTTCTCTGAGAAGACAGTTATTTTACTGTATAGAACTTGGATACTGTGATGAAAATTGGTTTTGATTGTCTCTGATGGCACAAGATTGGATTCAAAGCTAGAATACATTCCTTTCACTGTACCCTAGCACCCCATCCTCTTACTTTTGAATAGTTCCCTTCAACTTCCTGTACACAAAGAAGTAACAAAGGGACGCACAGCAGAAAAAAACAGAAGTTTTTATATTCCAGTTTAGGATCACAGAGCAGCTCTAGGAGCTACAGCCACCCTTTCTTCTAAGGCCAGAAACTTTTAAAGACAGATACTATGTGTGGGAGATCAGTGTAAAAAAGTAAGCCTGAGACAGGGCACTGCTAACAATATTTTAAAGCTTTTTTAAAGTTTGAGTAGTAGTGGTCTCCTAAAGCTAGTCAATGTGTTCATAACAGCTTCAGTTACATTGTGATTAATTGAGATTAGTAAAAATGTAGCACCATTTGCACATCTTCCACTTCCCATAGCTTGGGCAGGATGTCTATGCACGAGTGCAGGTACAACAGGCAGAGTGCGGACACAGCCGTAAGCGAACGGGAATAAATCACTCAGTTCACTTTTCCCCTAGTGGATCCTGTTCATTACAGGCTTAACTACATCTCGAACACATTACCACGATAGCGATGAAACTCAGCCTTGCCTTGTCTGGGATCAAGAACTGTACGAAGCTGGGATGCTGGGATAGATGAGCCCCACAGAAGAGGAAGCCAAGGGACCTTACCGTGGTGCTACTGCTGTGCAAATCCCTTGCTGGGGCAAGGAACTCTCGGAAGCCACCTTGTCTCTGGGAAAAAAACACATCCCAAACCTCAACAGGTCGCGCCACCAGCCCAGCAGGTTTGCCTGAGTTTCGGCTGGAGAACAGGCTCCAGGTCTCTCCTAACAGGATGGAGGTTCCCCCCGGTGTCGCTCTCCAGCGCCTTCCAAGCCCACTCCGCGACACCCGGGTCCCGCAGCACCCCAAGCTCCCCGGGATAGCTTCACAAAGGAAAGATTGCAAACTCCCCTTTCCCGCCACGCTTCCCCCAAGCCCCGTTTCCCAGGAGCAACAGGCGGGCCAGCAGCCCGCTGTCCCGGACTCACCGCCGAGAGCAGTGCCCCAGCGCAGGCAGAGGCACACGGCGGCCAGCAACGCCTTCCTCCACATCTCGCCTCCTCCGCGGGCACGAAAGTTTCGGCGCGAAAAGAAAAAAAAATTAAAAATTAAAAAGTCAGTAAGTAAGTAAGTTTTTTTTTTTCTCTGAAAACTTACGATAACTAAAACAGAAGTGCGGCGCCAGCCCGCGGAGCGCCCAGCACCACGAACGCCGCGCCCGCCCGCCCTTATGTCCTGGGCAATATGCAAATATATAAATAAATATGCAAACATGCAAACGACCCTGCGCGCCCATTGGGCGAGTGCCGAGGGACGGGGCGGGGCCGGCGGGGCGGGTTCGGGCCCCACAGGGCGCGGGATGGAGCGGCGCGGGCCCGGCTCGGCACGGTGCGCTCCCTTGGCTCCGAGCCTTCCCTGGGCCTGGCTCCCACCGCCTTCCCAGAGCCGTCTGGCCAGCTCTGTCCCCGCAGCCAGGACGCGGCCCCCGTTTTACCCCCGAGGTCCTTCCTGCCTGTGGCGACCTAGCTCTGCTATGCCTCTGGAGAGGTCTTCCTTCCCATTCCTGCTTTTGCACCAGTAAGCGGCAGCTTACTGCATTTTCTGTGCAGTGCTTGCAAGGGGCCTTCTGCTGTTGCCTTGAAAAATCTTTGCCAAGACCTTGTTTTGCCAGCACTCGAGGGGATACAAGTTTGGAGAAAAAAATTAATTCGCTGGAGATTGCATCTGTGCTCCTGAGAAATAAAAAATTGCTTCCTTGAGCTCTTCACCTCTCTCTGCGCTCCTCTCAGAAATGTGGTTTGCGCTGAGATCTGTGTTGGCAGCCACTGGGTGAAAGATCAGTTATGTAAGGACATTAATTTTATAACAGTACCGGTTTTCATTTCATTGTGCAGTTTGTTGCCAAAGGCGCAGCTTCATAAAGAAGCTTATTACACAGGGAATGAGGACTCCCTGGGTTTTGCAATGTGAAGTAAATGGGATTCACTTTAAGGGTAACAGATCTTTCTCATACCAGACACTTTAGGAGACTAAAACATGTCTGGTTATATTAGTGAGATTGTTCAATAAGAGATTGCTGAAGTGTAGAAGTAGTACTGGGTCACCTTTCCAACTTTAGGTTCCACTAAAAGACCACTAAGATCTATAAGTGAGAGTACATTTTCCCTCAAGACACTAGAGTTTCCTCCATCAGCAATCCCTATTTATAGCCAGAAGGCATCAGAAGAATTTAGCGAAGGTACAAACTGTTCATGCTGAGACTTTTTGAGACAACTGAGTGGCAGGAAGAGGAGGGGGCTAACACAGTGGTGAGGCAGGGAGACAGGCTGGGAGTCCAAACAGGTGATTGGAGATGAAGAGGCAGGAGAGACCAGCCTTCCTCCCCAGAGGATGGTGGTGATGTGAGAAGGGAAAAATGTGATTTGTGCTGCAGCATGCTGTGTACTGAGCATATCCTCTGACAGTGTTTGAGACCCTCTTGTCAAAACAATAGCAAGAACTTTTTCATGTCTTTCTTTTCCCCAAGTGTGGACTAAACAATGCATTTCTCTTGATCTAATTTGGTTGAAACTGTATAGAACAATTTCCTCCAGAAATTACCCTGACTCTATCTCAGGTCAGACATCCTTCCTAGAAAACTTCATTCCCTGATGGCAGCATAAGGCAAACTAAAAGAACAAACACTTTGAGGCAGGCTGCTGTTAGGAAGACTGTCAGGTCATCCTAATCACAGGTGATGCTACCTACCCATCAGAGCAAAACCGTGTATGAAGTCTTCTGATTTGTACAACTACATTCATGCCTACTGCAGGGGGAAAAAAAAAAGAAAAAAAAAAGCTTACAATATTATTTATTACATTAATTTTGTGGGAAAATAAGTGGTGTCATTTTAACTGCTTATAGGATCAGGTAGAAAGGAGCAGTGGCAATGCTTGACACACCAGCCCTGGACAGATTGCTGAGTTGCTGGCTCTGTCTGTAAATCCACGGGCTGTAATCAGACTCAGACTAACAGTTAATTCTCCATATAGTTTGTGAAACCCATCAATAGCAAGGGCAGGCAACAGATTTACACAGAATGAAATCTAATTTGTTACACTGAAAAGGCTTGTTTGCATAATTTTTTCTTCATGGCCGTGCCTCAATTTAAGACATAGGTACATATTTAAGAAAGGGCTATGCAAAGTGTCCAACAAAAAAAAAAAAAAAGGAAATATTAAAAACAAAATGCTAGAAAAGCCCTTTCAAGTGATGAAAGATGGGGAAGAGGACAATTCTAGTTTCTTGGATCTTGAACAAAATTGCCTATGTCTGTTGTAAATGCAGATGTAAAATAATCTGAAATAGATGGGACACAGCGCATTTTCCAACATTTAATAACCTTTTCCCTTGCAGATAATCGTGATTAGATGGAAAAGAAGCTTCATGGCATCAACTCAAGGTGCTTCAGTGCAATCATTAACTGAACTCGAGTTCCTCTTCCTCTGTGAAATACATAATCCCAGATGGGAAAGCAAGGCTCTGTCTGTAACACAGAACCTGATTTATAGTGTTCATGGACTCCGAAGTGGGTAGAAGGTACTATAGTGAGAGCTGAAATACATTGCTTCTAATAAGGACTGGGGAAAGCCTGGACAGTGAAGAGAGAAGTTGCATAATCAGATTGGTGCTTGCACCCACAGACCATGTAGAAGGCTAAGGCAGAGACAAGCCCAGAAGTGTCTCCAACACAACGTGGGCGGCATTGCGGTGCAGCTGTGCTAAACCCCCAGCAAACCCACTGGCCTCACACAGCAAGGAGAGAACAACCAGAAAATTTCATTTCCACAACAATGCTCCAAAGACAGCTTGAAGCACAAGGAGAAGGGAAGGGGGCTGACACAATGTGACACTTTGAATGTTTTTGTACTGCTTTAACATAAAAGATTTTATAACTGAGGGTGAGAAGTCTTCCAACAAAAGTATCTGCTTAGAAACAAGCAGAAAACATTCTGGTCTCCTTCTGACTAGGAAATACGAGTAAGAAGACTTCTCTTTTTTTTCTTTCTGTAAATATTTGAATTTTTTCTTTCCCCACCCAGAAGAAAAATAGTGAAAATAAAGCCAAAACCTCAGCATAAACTTCCAGATTATTTCTGTGCTAATAAATTCAAAGAAACAAACAAAAAATGATCCTTTTATCCTACTTCTATTTTGTTCAAAGATATCAGTGAAAAGTGTTTTTTCAAATGTGTTTTTTCTGAAAATCAGCCATTTTCTCTCCAGTTTGAGAATAAAAAAATTCCTCTTCCCTTCTTGTTTCAATAACCACTAACTGGGCTGCAGTTACTTTACATGCAGCGAGTCCTCTTATCCTAAGCCTCTTTGCTTCAAGTGAGGAGCAGCACTACATCAGGACACCCAGGTGCCTGAGGGTGACTATTGAGCCTGTCCCACCTGCGCTCATCAGCAGGCCCTTTGTGCAGCTCACTATCGGCCTGCTTTTCCGCACTGGCCGTGAGCGAGGACCACTGGTACCTTTCAGAAGGGGAGGGACAGCCCAGTGAGAGGCAGGAGCCAGGCAGGTGAGAGCTACAGCTGCACCAAAGCCTGTGTGTGGTGGTTATCCTGAATCTCCCTAAATGGGCAGATGGGAAAGGTGGCAGCAGGAACAACCTGGGTGTCTGCTTAGGAACATAATATGTGTGCCTTCACTAGCACCTGTCAGTACGTGGAAGAGCCCAGCTGAAGGCATGGAAATACAGGGAGCTATGCAGCAGCTGCAGCTCTGACTGCAGTAGACAGGGCACCTGTTCCTCCTGATAACTTTTCTGTTCTGCAGAGAGGTTCTTCCAGTCTTTGGTGTCATAGGAAACAAGAGGAGGCTTGTGTAAAACAGTCTTTAGCTGTTATGTCTTGCCATATTTTTCCATTCTATTGCTGTGATATCACTTGCTGTTCTGTTCCCAGATTGTCTTATCTTACAGACAAGGTCCTCTTACTGATTAGCACAAGGATTCATTCCTCTTCATCCCACTCCAGTGCACTATGAAAGCTACTAATTCCTTTTAAAAAAATAGAGATATGGAAGCATGCCTTGCTCTGGTAGTGAGTTGTGGATCTGGTTGTGATGCAACCTCGTGCTGTGATTTTCTCAACTGCTCTTTAATTAATTATAACACTAATTGCAGTGCCTGCCAAAGTCAGCTAGCTGTCTTGCCAGACACATCTTTCAAAATGCAATGCCAAGGGAGAGGCATTCCAGCACCCTGTTTGGGGTGGTGTGTAGGGGAGTGTAGTCCAAGTCCCCCATTCATTGGCCGTGGGGCTGGTGTTCTGACCAGCTGTGGTCTCTCCTCGCTGTTCCTCACGTGGGTCCCAAGTCCTGCCTGCAGTAGGTTAAAGATGACGTGGTCTGAAACTTTTGTGAGGTTACGAAAATGTGCAAGGGCATGGGGGAGAAGGAGAGAGAGAAGAGATTTTGCCTGGCTAAAAATGCTCAGTACTAGCAGTGCTCAGGTGTCTGTAAGGGCAAGTTCCTGCATTTTGCTAGCAGTTTGCGTAGTGGAGAGACTTCAGCATCCCCTCTTCTCTCATGTTCTTCTCCTGCAATTTGCTACGTCTATATCTCTAACCCTGGGAAGAGAGCCTTCTCACTCAGGTCCCAGCCTGGCTGCCAAGGGGACCGTGAGTAGGATTAGAGAGCAATGCACAGCAACACCACCACAGGAAAATGAATCCGTCATTTCCATCGCAAGGAATGTATCAGGGAAGAGAATCCACTTCTCTAGCCTCTGGGCTATCCAACGAGGGAGAGAATAATTGCAGGCTCTCTGCTCTTCCTTTATTTTACTCTACAAGGGTGACAGATGGTGTGTGGTGCAGCCAAGGCTGGATTCCAACTTGTATCTCCTTTAGTAGCTTGCAACTTACTGAGAACAGATTCATCCTTGGGCTGACATTTCCATCTCATCCCAAAGGGGATTTGTTTTAATTTTCATTTAAAGTTTCAGCTGACTTAGCATTGCTTCTCTGGAATTTTGCAAGTGGTAAGTAAAAACGCCCCCTTGGCCCAACACTCCTGCTGTGGACATCCAAGCCCAGTGCTCATGGAGTGAGGGGTGCTCCCCAAAGGACAGCTCAGCCTGCTTGCAGTCAAAGCACACTCTCGCAGTGCGTCCAGGAACTACAGAGAAATCCTGCAATGATTTTGTGTCTTTGCCTTTATAAGTATCGATTTTGCTTCTCATGGAGGTTTAAAAGATTCCAAGCAGAGCCTGAACTCAGTTAGCAATCTGCTTTCAAACTATGACCAGAAAACAGGCTGAGTTTACATACACACAGTAAAATGTCCCTGTCTGATCTATTCTATTTGCCATAAGTAAGCAAACGAGAAATAGTATTTATTTCCACCTACTTCTTTCATTGCATTACTTCACTATCTTGACAAGTAGGCTAACATTTTCAGGAACACATATAGCTGTGGTCACTGCCCCAGAGATACTCCTGCCAGAACTAAGACATGGCAACAAAAAGGAGACACAAAGAAGAGGAGAAGGGGAGAGGAAGGACAAGGGCCACAGCAATAAGATCTCACTGTTCATCCATCAACTCCAAACACAATGCAAACTATGGGAGAAACTTGCAAAATGGCAAACCTGAGTCCCTGGTCATGGAAGTCTTCAGATCCCACAGACAGGATTCTCCAGACTGGAAAACCACATTCTTCCTAGGGACCTTTTTTTTCAAGACAGTTTGTGAGGGAAGTGGGAAGTACATCAACTTGGCCTTCAGGGCTCCAAATAATGCCATGGTTGTCATCTACAGCCACAAACCTGGCAAAGCTTTTTTCAGTTTTTAAAGTTGCAAAGTGCTCAGTTTGTCACATTTACTGCACAAGTCACGTGCCTGTCATTGAAGGCATTGCTACATAACACACCACAGAAAAGGCACGTTTCCAGCTCCTGCTGGAGTCCAGGGGCACCAGCTCTGTGTACCAAGGGCAGCCTTGGAAGCAGGAAGTACAGCCAGTCCACTTCAGGGTCCTCTCCACCAGCCAGAGCAGACACAGAGCAGATGGAAACTTGGCTGATCTGATGGTCTCTGACACCACCTTCCTCCTGACTCACTGTGGCTGTGCCTCAGCACTCCCGTGGGATGCTAGCAGGCAGCAGAGGGGATCCGGGTGAGAGTAAGCCACCCTCTGCAGCCCCTAAGGCCATTTACAGGAGAGTGAGAAGCTGAGGCACCAAAGATTGAAAAGGCTTGTGCCAAGGCTGTGTACAAAGTGAGATGTGTAAAGAAACGCAAAGCATAGGCTGCCCTCAGCAGGGCAAGCCCTCCACTTATGTCCTTCCTAAGGGATATAAAACCAGGAAAAGAAAACAACAGAAAAGAAGGGAAAGTATTTTCTGCCTCCATCTCCTCTGGAAGTCACAGATATCAGACTCCACCACTACCTTAATCTCCTCCACACTCCCATCACCCAGAGAGTCTTGGGTAATTTTTGTTTTCACATATAGTGGTGAAAAAGTAGTCATCTGTGTTTATACACAAGTCTGCAGTTGTGCAGATGGTGGGACATCAAACAAAAATGGTTATTCTTATACACCTTCCTGTTTTCCTACTATGGCAGCCACCTGACAAAATGTCCCTGTGTTTAAAGTTATAAAGAGGCCATTCAAGGGATCACTAAAAGGCCTAGAAATCTCCAAGGATCAGACTCCCGGCATGAATTAGGTAATGGTCACATTAGCAGAGCTGTTTTTCCAAGGCAGCTGATAACATTGTAACTACCAAACTGTGACATAAATTTGCCCCAGGAAACAAGCAAAATAGCTCTGTGGGTTGTTTCAAATTACTTATCCTGCGGGAATTTTAAGAATTCCTGTTAAATAATAAGGGACATGTGAACTTGATTTTTGATCTGTCTGATGCCATGAGAACTCTGGGAGTGCAGGTCTTTTAATTTATTGGTTCCTTTGTTATTGTTATTATTTCTTCCTCAGATTTTACAGCGTTAGGATTTAAAGTTGTTCACATCCTTAGGTATTATTTTATATTGGTGTAAGAACTGAGGCTTCCAGTCCATTGCACGCAGGAACATGAAATGCATTTTTCAACCTAAGGCAAACAAAAAGATGTTTTTTTTACCTAAAACTCATGGGTAAATAAAATCACATGAAGTGCCCATTGAATATAGTGAGGGGACTCAGACAACTGAGGTGGGTTTTCACAACAAAGCAGTGAAAACTCACTTTGGCTCAGTAGGAAGGTTCCAGGAATGTGTCTGCTTTGCTGTTGGAAGTGGACCCTCGCACGAGCCACTCACCAGTCCTCCCAGACCAAAGCTGAGCTTTGGCAGGGCACACCCAACAGAGGCTGGGTGCTGCCCCAGCCAGCACAGCCATGGTGCACCACGGCCTGTGTGCAGGAGCTAGGCTTTTCCTCTCCAGTGAAAAAAATTATTAACTCTCCACTGCTGATTTATATATTCCTCCAAGCACTTCCCTGAGGCTTTCCTGAAGCCACTTTGATGCAAACCTGACAAAATTTTCTTTTGGACAAAATTTCCCATATAGTGCCAAACAGCCTCAGCCTTCTTGGTGCTCAGTCTTACTGCTCAGCTCCTGTTGGATGCCTTAACTTTCCTCCAGTCCAGGACCAAACAAGCACTTTCCCATCCAGGAGCTGTAACACAGACTCTTATGCAAAACGCACTTTCTATCTCTTCCACATGCTCACATTGCTCCTAACAGAGGTGGATTTTTCCAAGGAAATCTGCATTTACCAGTCACTCTGGAGATGCTTGGCTGCTTGATGCTTGAAGGCCAAAATGAGGACTCTCTTCAGTAGCAGTCTTGACCTAGATGTGACCCTGAGTTCAGCTCTTGGAAATGTCACTAAACCTACACTAAGTGCTGCTGCAGAAAACGTGATGAGAGGCTGGGAGTGGGATGACACCGCTCCTTCCCACTGGAGAGGCTGGCTGTGCATGGACCCAGCCCATGCATGCCTTGTGGTGATCCACCCCGAAGAGAAGCAGAGGTGCATGCAACTGTAGGCACATCCTGTGGTTTTCTAGAAGTCCTATGGTTGAAGTATGGGGTTGAACTGGAGGAGAAACTGCAGAAACTACAAATAGCAGAAACAATGAATACTACTGAGTCTAGCTTAAAAACTGCTAGGCTTTCTTTGTTTTGTTTCAAAAGGACAAATGCTAGGGTATTTTTTATTTGCCTTCCGGTCTTTAAGGTTTAACATTCTCAGCATCAAACCCTCCTTTGTGGCCATGAAGGCTAAATATTTACTCATCTGTAATGCAAGCTCTGAGTTGTAAGCAATTGCGGGACTGAAAGGAGGGTCTTACATAAACTACTTGCTTCTATAAAATATGCCCTCATTCCTGAAAGATTCGACTCCTTTTAGGACTAGTGAACAGTTCATAAGCTGCCACTGATTTTCTCTTGTTTGCTAATCTCCCTCTTTTATCATTTATTTATGTTGATGAACAAATTAGTGGAAAGCCACTCTCAAATTCCTTCAGTAGTTCATATCTGAGTATTGTGGCTTGTCATCTCAGCCAAGCATGGTTGGATTTTGTAAAATTGTTGCATTTATGCCTGTATTTCTTTTCCTTAACTGTCTTGAGAGAAAAGAATAAAAAGAAAAAAAGAAGAAAAAAAAAAGTCTGAAAGGAGCTTCCATTAGTGAACATGATAAAAACAGTTCCTGTATAAAGTTTATAAAGTTTTCCTTTCACAAGGGAGATCTTAAAAAATTCTTTCCTTGTGTTTTAGGGGCATTACAGGACTTTGATTAGAGGGAAAAACTACCCTGTGAGTTGCTTTGCAAGCAATTGAAGAGGACAGTCCTCCACTGTTTGGTTCTGGGCTGTCACCTTTATTCCTTCCCAAGATAAAGAAGAGACAGACAACAGAGCAAACAAAGCTAATGGATTAAGGCAAATTTGGGGCTGATTAGGCATGGTAAAGGAAGGACTCAGTGCTCCATGGATAATTCCCAATGAAACAGCTGCAGGCTTCTCTTTTGAGGCAGAAGTAGAGCTCAGCAAAGTATTTTCAGCCTAAATAGTTCTTGGCTTTGAAAAGTTAGGCTATGACTCAATCACAGTATTTTGCACTTTTGGGCTGAATTAACTAAATTGCTCAAGATTAAAAAGTAATTCCATCCAACCTTTTCGTTTTGACACTTTTAAAGCAAAACAGACCTTTTTAAAATTTTCTGATTTATAATCTTCTTTTAAAATTGTTTTTAAAGAGTAAAAATGGAAATGATCACCCAACCCTTGAAATTAAATTTGAATAGAGAATTGTTTTTACTTAATTTGATTTTATTCTATTTTGTTTTATTTTATTTTACAATTTTATTTATCACTGGTGGTTTTAAGAAGTATTTGTACTTGGTATTAGGCAGGAATATAAATTTTTTTCCTTTCCAATTGTCATTTTTCTGAAGGAAAATAAAATGGTAGCATTTTAAAATATTTTATCAAAATTGAAACATATATCCCCAAAAAGTAATTTCTACAGTTTTATAATATCAGCATAAATTTCAAAGTTTTGGAAACCAAATCTGAAAATGCCAATACATGAAAAATATAAATGATAACTTATAAATTGGCATCTGTGTAATTGTTTCATTTACTCTCTGTGAAAAAGTATTTTCTTCTGGAATAAAACACTAAATACCATTTAAGTCAGCTCTAATTAGCTACTAGTAACTTTGCAATATGTGGCAAAGAAGGTTTCCTTACAGTGAAACAAGACCTTTTGCTATATGGCTTTTTTCCTGGCCAGATTGCCCTCCTTCTACAATTACAGCTTTACATGTGTGTCTTTACTAAGTCTGGTGTCTCCTTGAAGAGGAATTACTGATTATCCCAACAGAGTTTGCGAGGGAGCAGGCTCACTCCTCCCAGCCCAGCCTGTGGATAGTTTTGGTACTGTTGAAGCACAGGGCTGGAAGCATGGATGGACTTGAGCAGGGAACAGTATTAGTTTCCTACTGGGGGCCTGCTGAAATATGTCAGTGTGTGTATCTGTGCCTGGTGACTCTTTCTGCTGCTCTTGCTGATGCTCAGTGGGAAATGCCTTTCCCCAGTTTTTTTTTATCATGGCTGGATGCAGGCATAGAGAACAAGAGACTTACAGCAATGATATATTTCCTCACTACCTGCATCCACAGCGTGCATTGTGGAAGCTAAGTTTCCAGAACCTCTGCAGGCTAGGTTGCCCCAGGAACAGGAAAAAGGAAACAGTCTGGAGGAAGAGACTCTTGCATCCTGGAACTGCAAGTGAAGTTTATAAGGACAATTCCCCCAGAGATTACAGCCTCCAGGATCACATGAAGTGTGTAAGAAGCTGATGAATCCCGTGTGTCTAGAGGCATGTATTCCCTTGTGTCAGCCAGCTAACTAGTGTTAGTCAAGTAGAGGGATGTATCTGCCAGACTCCCCCATTGCACCTGTTCTGGACGCAAAATTTTGGACTGTACGGAGGGCGGTATAGCCTGGTCCATCCCTCAGCCCTGCTGTTTACAGCACTCCTGTAACATCCAACCCAAAATTCAAAGTCCTGAGATGCATATGCCAACCCTTGTGAAATGTGCCATGAAAAAGAGATTCCAAATTTCCAGTAACTCTAATCCCTCAAAAGATTCATGAGATGGTTGCCACTTGCTATGACAAATAATCCTTACAACATCTGTGTACCACAAAAGCAATTCACTAGTTTTGTATGTAATGGCTGCACAAGGTGGAAAGATGTCTCATCTTTTAAAACACTCCAGATACGTGGTCAAACCAGGGGACATGAAAAAAGATTTGTTTCTTGCTAATTTTAAAATCCTGCTGAGAATAAAAATATATACATTGTAAATTCAGTTTTTGAGTTCTTCCTCATGTGACAGCCTTTTTAAATCTGTTCTCATAGAGGTCTGTATTGCAGGAATACACCCCTTTTTTTAATCTTTTCTTGTGCTGATCACTTTTTTCCTGCCTCACTCTCACTTAAGAACATCCTTCTCTTTCAACGCGGTAAAGCCAAACTTGTGCTTAAGGGTCTTTGCCCTTGGATAAACCATCTCAGTACATAACTGCATAACAACCCAAGAGGAGAATCAGGCCTTTTCCCCTCTAGCCTTGAACTTACTTAAACCCCTGATGTTTTGTTCCAAGCCTGATGTTTTGTTCCAAGACCTTACACCATCCTTTCTCTATCTACACCCACATTCATTGGAAAATCAACCTCTTCCCCAAGGATAGAGAAGGGCTATCTTAGTCCCTTGGGAGTCCAGTCATGAGCTTTTTAAAAGTTAGAGGCCTTTCCTGCATGACACAATACCCTGGAGAGAGTACACAGTTGGAATTGCATGAACTGTGCTTGCACTGCAGCCAGCCTTGCCAAGTGATTGCTAAATGTAACTCAACATCCACCGCAGATGATTATCTACATCCTGCAAACACCATCTCTCCATGGTGAACCTGGGAACTGGCGCGGCTTTGGAGACAAGTATCTGAGGCAAGGCTGATGAAGATGCACAGACTGAAAACACTCCATTGTAAAACTGCTCCTTGAATACAGCTGCAGCATGTCCTCACCACCTTCTGAGACTTCTCATTAATTTCTTGGGTCAGGGCATTTTGATTATCACAAGTGTTTGTATCTGTTTCCACATAGGCTTATGGGGACAACTCACTTGGTTATCAGATACCTTACCTGTGAAAGAAACCTCATCATGTGTTTCAAGGAGGGCCTTCACAGTGCTTCATGCTCTTACTCAGAATGACCTGATCCAGCACAGACTTACTACAGCAAAGCATTTCTGTGTATCCTGACTGGAAACACATCAACCTTGTAAGACTTTGGTTGACTAAAGACCAGCCAGTGAAGTCTGCTGAGACTTAAGAAGAAAAACTGTCCGAGTATCCTGTCTTGCATGTTTTTATCCCTCTTTCCCCACAGAGGGCCAGTACTTACCACTTTAAGCCCCTCCAAGCCCCAAAATGTCATGGCAAGCAGCCAGCACTGCAGCCCTTCCCACTCACATGGTCAGCCCTGCAAATCCCGAGAGAGTCAACTGGAACAACACTCTGGGAGAAAGATGACTCTGCTGCTATCCCTCCACCTACTCAAGCCCCTACCACCAACTTTTGGCAGTTGCCTTCTAAATTTTTCTCTTGCATCTTGTCCCCCAGGAATAAAACTCAACCCCCAGAAAGTCAAACACAAGCTCTAATTCAGCGAGAGGAAAGTTCCAGTTGTTTTTCTTAGATTACGGACAGGATTTGATTAATTGGAAAACAAAGCAATTTTAGGCCCTCATCCAAATCAGAGAGTTCTCCCACTGTACTCTTCTGTGTGAAATTGGATGTCAAGACACAGATCTCATACTGAGAGACGAGAGGTTTCACAGTTTCTTAGGGAAGCCCTTGACACATATTTATTTCTAAGCTGGGCACCTAAATCCATCAGCTATTATGGATGAACTCCACATCACTAGACAATATCAAAAGCAAACAGGCCATTAAGGAAGGAACTGTCTGCAGAAAAAGCACGGAAGCTCCTGTATATTCCAGTCTGGGTGTTCCAACATGAGTGTTAAAAGGACATACAGCTCTGGAAAATCTGTTACTGACTTTCCATACCCTCGACAAGGAGCTCAAGAGCATTTCTGTTATACCAGGTGAGAGCAGTGGCAATACAGAGAAATTAAAAAATAGTGTGCAGCCCCAATACATCAGAGCATTTCTGTTATACCAGGTGAGAGCAGTGGCAATACAGAGAAATTAAAAAATAGTGTGCAGCCCCAATACATCATTAGCTACAAAAGATAAAGGAGGAACCTTCTTGGCAGCTACTGACAAGACAGCACGTTAAAGGCAAAGGGGTGCAGGCATTCCCATAAGTCTGTGTCATAAGAAGTGAAATGTGAAATGTGAAAGAAGAAACAAAAATCTTCAGACAGAAGACCATCATTGTGCTACAGAAGTATCTAGACTGTTGTGAAAATTCAGGAAAGAACAGCATGAATTGGTTAATTTTGCAATAGGACATAAACTCCTACCATTCATCCCTAGTGTACAGTTAGGAAAACAACATTATTACACAAATTACGAAACATATTGCTAGTCCTGATCTATTTTAAATTTTCTTAAGTATTACTTAGATTAAGTGCAAGCTAAGAAGTTCAGAAATATTTCTTAATATGTTTTTGCCTCAGGAAGGTCATCTGCTGCATGAGAATGTATTCCAATGGGGTTGATCGGTACCTAACACACACAGTATTAGAACAATTTACCATTTTACATCCTGTAGTTCTCTTTCAGCCATCAGGTTCTCACTATAACCAAATTGAGCCTAGATAACCTACTATATGTGGATAGAACAAAGGTTAAATTTTAAAGCTATTTGAAGAAAGAAATCCCTATCCAGAGCAAGCAATCCCAAATCCTACCTTCAGTTCAGGTATCATGTTCAATATTGAACATGATATTAAACATGAATTAAAATTCTCTGGAGTTACTCTATCTCATATCTTTTCTCAGAGGCATCCCTTGAAGGCTTTGGTTATGGGCATTTCAGGCCTGCAGGAAGAACAGATGTGGCTTTTCAGTGAATACTGGGTATTATTTTTGTGGTGATCTGTTGAGGAATTTGTGGCCCTCAGGAACCAAAATACATTTGTACAGTCCTAAAGAGGTGCTGAAAGACTAAATGACATGACCCTGGAAGGAGAAAGGTTAGCATAGGGCAAATCTTAATTTCAAACTTAATATGAAAGACCTTGCTAAAACATGACACACATGCTGAGACATAATGTTCCTTATAGACAAAAGATCTTGTACCACTTTCTCCCACTCTGGGGCCACAAGCAACACCAAAGGAAGTGAAATACTTCACTATGCCTCAGTTTCCTCCCTTGGGTCTTTCACCTGCCAAACTCTGTGGGAGTCACATTGAGATCCACAGCACTACACAGCTGAGGTTCTTGGCCAATTGGAATCTCTAGGAGAAGAGTAATCACAGGCATATTCAATGTGCATCATTGCACTGCTCTGAAAACACACAGTTCCTTGCCAAACACAGCCATGGCAACCTCTTACCAATAGCTAACATGGCCTTAGAAGGACTTCCTCCTGAACTGGAGGAGAAAACCCTTGAAAACCAGTTCAAAGAAACTCCATTGCTCATGTCATGATTTGATAAGAGGTTGGGTCTCTGGTTTTGTGGTCAAGAAAACTAGACCTCATGGACATTGAAAAGCTCTTCCACTATGTGTCTAGCATGTGAAAATAGTAGAAAGAGGACTCTGGTCTCAGATAGCGCCTCCAAGTTCCAGCATGGCATAACCAGCAGCATCTGACACAACTCAGGTCAATGCCAGTGTGTGGTAACAGGCTATAAATGGAAGAAAAGGTTTCTGGAATTCATTGACTAGAGGTACAAAAAAACCCGAAGGCCCTTCCCTGTGGTATATCCTGACCAGTGTCTTCTTTCTTCTAATGAAGAAATACCCATTGGCTGCACATGCAATAGTCACACATTCTTTCAGAGACACACAAAATGTTAGAACAACTTGTCATTTCATATCCTTTTCTGCTGCTGGGTGGGGTTTTTTTTTACCTTTCAGGACTCAAGAGAGGTCCTGAGGAGCTGTGTATCCTGGACACATCAAGCAGCAGAACAGGCTCCCAGCCAAGTCTGAGGAGAAAATCTCATGTGTTTTGTGCTGCTGCTGCCTCAGAAGGACTCTCTTAAGCAAAGGAATAAGCCTGTCCACAGCAGACTGACCAGTGAGATTTGCAGCCTAGACCATTATGGCCACAGATGGAGGAGCTGGATTCCCTAACTGCAGACAAAAAAAATGGGCATGACATAGAATATGGAAATGATGAGCCATGGGGGCTAATTTCCTTATAAGTCCTCCAATGTCAGAGGGAAATATGCAAGAAAAAAAAAAATATATATCAAATGTCTAGCTACCAAAGCTGTATCCTGCAGTCAATAGTCTGTGAATACTGCGGACTCACAGGTGCCACACCAGATCTACCTATTTTGGGAGGAGAGTTTGGACACCCTAGGAACATCTAAAATGTTGCTGGGTACATGTGTTTAGGAATCTGAATCACCCTCAAATTTTCTTTGAGAGTCTGCAACCAAAAATGGAAAAGTGACTACGTAAGAAGACAGTCTGAATCCACTCAGGAGAACATCCCACAGCTTGTCATACATCACTTTCTGAGAAGAATAGACTCCAGTGCTTTGCCACAATTTAAAAATAATCATGAAAATGTAATGTAAGTAGGCTCCTTAGAAATTATATACAATGGATTCAAAAATCTTTTTAATTCACAGTGAACATCACCTGATGCTAATTATATTCGTCACTCAGGAATCTTCATTCTGGAACAAAGGAATATTTGATAGGGTATTAAATAATGGTCATCTGATACGGAAAGGTATTCTGCATGCTTTGCTCTTGCTGCACAGCTGATGTTCAGAGGCCAAAATCATCACCTCTAGTCAGCAATTTGAGGCAAGAGGTACAACATATAACCTTTCAGGTATGTGTGAAGAGAAAAAGGTCCTAAAGTCACTGTATGTGTCCTCAGGAGCTCCTGATGGGGTGTTTCCCACACGGCTTAGGTTCCAATGCCAGATAAGCCACACTCCTCCTCTATCAAGACCAAGAGTGGAATTCTCACTGGGATAGATCAAGGATCCCAGTGTCACAGGAGAGACGACACAAGGCCTGGTCCATTAGAGCTATTTGAACTCCTGAAAGAGCATTCATGCACCCCAACAAGCCATTCCTAATCAGAAAATAGGGACAGCATGTAGTAGGAGAAGATCACTGTAGAGCCAGGAATGGCCTGTTTGCCTTTGCCATGGGCAGATTGCATGATATGCAATTAATATTCCATATTTTCCCAACATTCCATATTTGTGTCAGATTCCATGCATAGTTCAGAAAATAGTGGTCTACCTGCTGTGCAAACAAAGGCAGAGTCATCCTGGGTACTAGAGCTAGAGCACTGGCATATGGTGCTGTGCAGTGCTCCAGAGCCAAGCTGCTCAACATTTCTGTCACTGTCCTCTGGCAGCAGGTGAACCACACAGCCTCTTCTCAGTGTGCTCAGAGCATAACACATGAGCAGGTGCAATGTGCACATCCCAATCTGCCATGTGATGACACAGAAATGGTTGGATAAAGGTTGTTCCTAGACCTCCACTTCCCTGAGCCAGCATGAACAGCAAGATGGGTTAGTCCCTTGCTTGAGACACATGTCTAGGGTGATCTTGGGCATGTCACATGTACTATCCATTTCAGCAGTCTTCTCATGAACAGAACAAGAATATGTCTTCTGCTCATAAATCTAATCTGGTGGTGCTGAGCATGCTGAGTCCTCAAGGAGATTCCTTGCCCACAGAGAGATAAGAGATGCTGAAGTTTACCCTGGAGTCATGTATGTGTCTGTGTAATTTTTTTCTGGATGCAAGACAACATTGAAAGCAGTTTGCATTTAGACTTCCAATTGCCTTTGTGCTGCTTGCCTTTCTCCTCATACACCACCCCTCTCCCTCTTCCTCTCTAGGAGGCTGTAGGGAGTCATCTCCTGTGATGACACCACAGCCATTCCCAGCCTACCAAGCTGTCTTTCCTGGAGTGCTAGTTCTCAGCAAACCTGCATTTGTAGTGCCAGGAATTTTCAACATCCACTTGGGAAAATCTCTCCAGACTTCTTATGACAAAGAGATGATGTCCCATGTGATATATTTTCAAGACAGGAAATGGTTATCCATTAGGAGAAAGATGGCAAGGCCACATCTTTGTCAATCTGTGCCACAGAGTGACACAACATGATTGCAATCAGGGTTACAACCCAGCACAAGATGGAGCTGTAATTGCCAGTGGCATGGCTCCATTGAGCAGACTGCATCAGCACACCACTGTAGAAGTGCCAAGATCATGGACTAATGTTCTATCATTCCATAGGTAATCTTACCATGCTACCTTAAATTTAACATGGTATGGCATAAAACTATCTAGTTCTTCTGCTCCTGTAATTTCACCAGGGAAGCACTAACACAACTTCATTCCTCTTGGGGCTACAAACCAGACTGATTTCCAGCTAAAATTTAGATGCTGGATTTGGAAGCTGTTGCACTGTTGGGAAAGGCCATGACTTTCCAACTAGGTGCTACTTCTAAAGGCTTGGCCAAATGTTTTGCTTAACTTTTGGGCATTTAAGAGAGTAAGCAATGCCACCTACTGGCATCAAAAAGGAAAACTTAACTACTCCAGTGGGTTGGTGCAATGGGAAGATCATAAAGGAGAAGGCTGTCAGCGTTCTTCAGACAGTCTTTTGCTGCTGAAAGTGAGGCAGAGAACAACAGGAGCTTTTCTCTTCACCAGTGTTACTTGGTTAAGCTCAGTAGGAAACATTTGGGTTGAGTCACTTGCTTTCACCATTTGAGAATGAATAACAAGCAAAGTAGCAACTAGACCTAGTGTTGATGTGGAGCCTGCAGGCCAAGGCAGTTCCTGAACTTCCCCAGAAGGTGAACATGCAACGATTAGGTGAAATTACACACTTGCCTAGCAATATTTGTGGATGAGTGCAAACTCAATATTTGTGAATGAGTGCAAACTGGGTGTAAGGAAGCCTCTGAGGAAGGCAAGAATCTCATACAGTTTCAGGGACTGAAGGATCAGGACTTCATTTCAGAAGGGGAAGTCATAAATGGAAATTTTAGGCTATGTCTCAAACACTTAATGGCTTAGTGGATGGGCAGGTGAGTAATTCCACTCTCATAATAGCATGGGTGCAAAGAGATTTGCAAATAATAGGCTTAGAACACATGAAGAGAAATAACAAAGCCTGTAACTAAACTACAGGATATCCTTGAGGCAACCACCACTGTTTGTGTGGGTTCCCCCATCCTGTATCCAGCTGTAAGGTGTACTGAGGTAAGCACTTACACAAGAGTTAATGCGTCAGTGGAGAACACTTCCAAGGTGTTGATCATTTCCCAGTCCTGCTCGCTTTGTCATCCAAGGAGTAGAGGATGCAAAAACCCAAGAGACTACTGGCAGGAGCCAAGCCAGAGAAGGTCAGCTGCGTCCTCTGGCAAGGCAAAGGAGAGCGCCACAACTGAAGAAGCCCTGGGAGGGCAGACTCCCTACTTTTCCCTCAGCAGTGGCCATCTTGCTTTTACGGGACTGTGTTAAAGGTAGCTGTGATCATTTTGTCAACTCCTGTTCTTGCAAGCACAAGTCGTGCCACAGACCCAATGGCACCACTGGCACCAGAGCCAGTCCTATGCCCCTGACTGCACCCAAGAAGAACTTTTCCCCTGGTTTGCCAAAATTTCCTTTCCTCATCCTCCTTTATGCCCATGGCATGGATAGTCAAGTTATAGCAGGCATATACACAAAGCCAGTATGTGAGTACAGGACAAGAATGGCTTCTGCATTCCTACCTCTGACTCACTGGCTGAGTGAAAGCACACAAATATTTGTCCAGTTTCTGATGAAAAAAAAATAGTGTCAGGTCTAGAAAAGGGTGTTCTTCTTTGCCTATCTCCCATCTTCCAGGAGATGTTGCTCTCTGTCTCCTTAGTACATTATCATAAAACAGGGCTTTTGGTGGGTGTATTAAAACAAAGGATACTGGTGCTGCACAACCATCCCCTCTCACTATGCTCCATGCTCAAACAGAGACAGGCAGTACCATGCAGTTTGCAAAGATCAGAACAACTGGAGTCACACGGGGAAAGGGGCTGCAGTGACTGCAGGGCTATGACCAGACTGCTTCAGAGGTGACACACAGAGCACAGCAGTGCCTGGACTCAGTGATCCTAGAACTCAGTGATTGTAGAGGCCATTTCCAATCCTAATGATCTTTTGATTCTATGACTGCTTCGAAAAAGATGTACCTGCTTTTGTCCCTCTCAGCCACAGGCTAGAGAGCACTGGCCACAGCATGCCAGAATTCCTTACTCCCCAGAAGTCCTGGGTGGCCACCATTCTTCAAGCGCCTTCAGGTCCCCCTGCATTCTGTTACTGTCACCAGACGGGTGACATTGTCAGAGCTACCTAGAACGTCTGGACTAAAGCAGCAGCCAACAATGATGTACTACCACCAAGAGATAAACGGTTTCCTTATGGTGAGCACTGGGAGTTCACAGCCTGAAGAGCACTGCTTATGAAATCTATGATCATGAACCTGTAATCCATCCTCTGTGTTGGCTCCTCTGCCCCATACTCTCCTTGTCCACTTCGTTGGTCTGGCCAATTGTACAGCTAGAACAATCAGTAAAAGTGCTGCTAGGTCTATGGAAAATCTTTCTTGCTGCATTTTAGACATGCAGAAGATCAAGGCTTACAGCATCTTGCTAATGGTTGCTGGCATTCAACATGCAACAGGAGAAAGCCCTGAGCTGTTGCAAGTAGCAAACTCAGAAGCACATAGAGCAAAATAAAGTACTCAGCTGTGACAATGAGGTGGTGCCATGGAAGCAAAGCAGAGCAGCATGTGGTGCATGAGACCCTACTAGCTGCTGTCAGTCCCTGCAGCCAGTGTATCTTTAGCTGCTGCTCTGTCCTGAAAAATTAATGATAGAATTAAAACACCAATACTTCATAGGTACAGGTTTTCTTCTCCAGTACCCTGGCTGGATCCTGTCCTATGCTTTTTCATAATTTTTCTGCCTGTCCTTAATAGAAGAAATGATAACATGAGCACTGAAGTAAAACTGGCCCCAAGGAAATACAGAGAAACACTGAGAGATCCCAGTGACTAAAAAGACAGAGTAACACATATGACGTTACATCATTTTACACAGTGCAGTGTCTACCACAGCTATAATTTAATAAACTGAACTCGCAGTTGAGTGCATACAGATGGTTTGTTGTTGCTGAATTCCCTTTTCAGCTCTTGTTAATATTTTGTGATTCTAGATCCTACACAAGTTAATAATAAATTAGAAGAGACTACAATTAATTGCTGTTTAAATGGCTGAGATTGAAGACATCTCTATGGAAGCATTCACCTTCTTCCCTGCCACCTGTTCCTGAAATAATTAGCTGCAATGAGAAAAAAATTAACAAGCAAACAAAAAATACAAAATCTGAAAGAATACAAGTCACAGCTTTGCTAAGACTGCTTTATTTTCATGCCAGCTTCAGTTCAAATTCATTTAAGCACAGGCTAAAATTACAAGCAAAAGGAGTTGAAGTCATTCAGAATCAGCAGCCAGAATCATTGTAATAAAATAATTTATCCATGACATGAAGTGGATATAAGCAGTGGTTTAGAAGAGATGGATTAATTTTCCTTCTCTGCCATATTATTTCCTGCATGGGCTAATATTCCTGGATATATTAGGATGTATATATAACAGCCTATTTATTTCAATGCTACATCAAGTCATTGGTGGTGCAAGATGAACTGTGCCTAAATGTACTGCTTCATTTCCAGTACAGTAACACCTTCCCAGGAGATGGACTGGGCATCTGACTACAGTAATGTCATAAGTCACCTAAACCTAAACTAAGACAATATCATACAGAGAGTGGAGGTTAACAAGTGTTTGCATACTGCCAGGACAAGAAATAAAGTAGTAGAGTAGTAGAGAAAACCCAGACTAAGACCCTCGTGAGCAATGGAGACAGCATGCCATCAGAGAAAGCACAAAAAGCTCTCCCTGGATGCAGGGGGAAGAGGAGCAGAAAGATCCCCCTTTTTCTTGCCCACAAGACAACCTGGCAGACCTGTGGCTCACTGGAGCTGCAGCAGAGCCCTCCACTCAGCATCGCCATCCAGGCTGTGGATGATGCACCTGACACACACCAGTCTTCAGTGAAGGCACTGACTCTCAACTGTATTCAGGCACAGGCTCCACACATTTAAACAACTGTCTCTTTCATGATAGCATGTCATGGGATAACCCAAAATGTTGTTGGATTCCATACCTATCTGTGCCCAAAATTTTTAGTCTCTCTAAGACCTTGTAGCCAGGAAATGGAACAGGCAGAATGGTTGGAACTGAGTGGGGAGAGGGGGCTGGTATTGCAGGCACTTTAAAAGTCTGCTCAGGCAGGCAGTTCAGCTTCTTGTGCCACATTATTTTTGCTTTTTCACTTATATTTACTCATATTTGCTTCTATTGGTGAAAGGGATTGGCTGAACCTATAAACGGAGGCAGCTCATTTGAGACCGTTCTCCTTTAAGTTGCCTAAAACCAAGACATAGCATTATGGGCATGAAAGCCCAGGCTATTCCTCCAGTATTACCTCTGCCCAGCTGTTGTGCTCAACAGTCCACCAGTTCACCTGTGAGGCTTGCCAGTGTACTGCCTTGTCGGACTCATGTTTATGGATGCATTGAGCTGCTGACAGACTGAGCACAGCACCTACTGCAGTTCAGGAACTCACTTATGATCTGGAAACACCTAATTAATTCCAGGAGATGGGAGATGGCATCAGCTGCAAGCTATCAAGTATACATTGCCAATGTAGAGACTGAAAATCATGCATATATGACACCAAAAATCGTGCATGCAGAGATGTCTCCAGACCAAACTGACAGGCCATCCAGCCTTTACAAACAGCCAAGCATGCATTTATGCTGATTGTTTCACCACCACATATTTTTCCTGAATTTGGGAAAATACTTATGACGCAAGAACAAGATCTGCATACCTCAGTTCTTTGGAAAAAAACAAGGGATAATTAATTCAACACAGTGCCAGCAGAAATAATATCACCCACACATTTTCATTGCTGAGGGCAAGAAGAATCTCAGGGTCATCCCTCTGGAGCAAATTCACCCAAAGGCCACCATAGAGCCCAGAAAAAAAAAATGCAATGTTCTGTTCTGGCTATCAGCACCAACTATTAAGAGCAGGTTTTTTTGCCTCTGCAAAGCTCTGCAGAGAGGCAAGGAGCATGACAAGAATTGTGCTTCTGCACCCCATGTGAAGGAAACCAAAGATGCAATAACTGTGTCTGAGAACACTGTCCTTTAATGCCCATGAGTAGGAACATCAAGAAAACTAGAATAGGCATTTGAGGCTAAAATCAGAGCAGATGCCTGGTACTGAGAAAGGGTGAGAGCTCAATCTGTTTAGCTCTTCAAGAAACTAAATAGGCCATGACTGCACTGCAAAAGCACCTCTGCAGGACAGAAAATTCTGGATCCTGACAGGCTGTTTATTCAAGCAGAGAAAGTTACAATAGAAACCAACGGCTGGAAACTGAAGTCCAATATTTACAATGGGTTTAAAAATATTTGTAAAATTAAGGTGAAACTAACCATTTGTGGGAGGCAACAAGAGCAGCACATTTAGACCCCTTCTGGGAGTGCAAAGCTTGCTTGGCTTATCCATTGTGCTGACATGCACACTATTGAGGCAATGCAGGCAATTGTAGTGCAAGTCTAAAAGGTATCACAGTACCTCCATTGCACCTTCCCCACCTTTGATTTCCTTCACATTAGGCACCACAGGAAGTGAGTGAGGCTGGACTGTTCAGTAGCACCATTACCAGCAAGCTTCCCTTTAGCCATTACAGCCCACTGTCGCAGTTTTCAGTTATAGCATGGTATCTTCCTTATGGGAATTTCTTGATTTCTCTTCTTGCCTCCTTTTTAAAAAGGATAGAACACCTCCTGGAGCCCTGGAATCTTACCCATGTGTTTTTTCCTCATGGCTCTTGCTACGCTTTCCACACTTCTGCTCTTAGGAGAGCAAACCTTCATTCCCAGTTCAGCCCTAACAAGTGAGAGAAGGACACCTTCAGCTAATTTACATCTAAGTGAGCATTTGTCAGAGTAAAGAATAAAGGTCTTACTGTGCAAAATGGTTCCTGTGGCAGCACTAATCAATAGTTGCTTGATGGATTGCCTGCCAGGAGTCTTTCAGGCACATCATCTCAGCTGCTAGACTTTCTGCTTGCTCACTGCTTAACAAAATAAATAGACATGAATCATGGTATTTAACATAAAGCTCCAGCTCAGAATCAAAGCTGTTTAAAATGCACAGTGGTTTGCCCCACTCCATCCCTCCATTCCTTTGCTCACAAACAATGTTAAGTCCCAGCTTTTCTGGAACAGGCACGAAGCTTGAATGATAATCTCTTCACCAAGGACTGCCTTTTCTTCTGCAATCAGTGACTGCATTCCCTAAACAGCATTCCATTCCTCATTGCCTCCTGAAACAGGAGCCATTTGGAGAGAAAAGAATGGAGATGTATGTCTGTGTGGCTGATGGGAGGCTGGTATTTCCCATATGGCTTTCTTAGCTGCTGTGATGCAATGGCACAAACTGTTCCCTCTGCTCCTGCACCCATTGTGCTGCAAATCTGAAAGCTCCCACCACTGAACTGTCCCCACGTGCAACTGCATCAGATTTCAAAATATAAGAAGCAGCAAGGAGTCCAATTTTTCAGAAGCAAATAGCTTCTCAGTAATAATGAATAAGTGTTTGGCTCTCTAGAAGTTCTTATTTCTATTCAGAAACATAGTTTGTTTCAGATTTTTCTTAATCTGACTTTTAAATGGATAATGCTTTTCTTGAAACCCTGTACGCCTACAGACTACTAATAGCCTCAGAAAGGGTGAATAATCATAGCATCAACTTTTTTTTGGCCAAAGAGCAACATCCAGCTCCATCTAGCAAGTTCTGCCCCCTCTTCTATCTTGCCAACCCCATCAACACCCTCTGGCACAGCTTGATCAGGTGGGAAGCTTGAAGTGATGTAGGATGCATATTCAGGCTCTGAGTAATGATTCATGTCTTGCTGGCACCAACACCAACAAAAGACTTCCAGGCCAAGGCTTGAGGCAATGGATGGAGATGCCACCGTTCCTCCCATCTACCTCCTGCTTGACCTTGCCCCTGCAGTCTTTGTAAACCTCCCCTCTCACTCCCTCGTCCTCTGACAGCCAAAAAAACTTGTCACATTCCTCTGACCCAGATTTCTTCACAGCACTGAGTTTTGATTCTTGCCCACTGCTCAGTCTTTCAGCCCATTCTGCCTTTCAAGCCCTCTAATGGCAGATTTCCCTTGCCACTCTCTCACAGCACCACCATCCCTTGGACTGTGACCAGGGTTTTTGTATTCTGTCAGGACATTTTGAGCTCTACTCTGGCCCATTTAAGGGGCTCCTGCCTTTTCCCCTCCCTCCCCATGGGCATCCATGGCTGTAGTCACTAATTCCTCAAGCCAAACAGAACCATGCAGCCACTCAGATGGGAGGTCAGCTCTTCATCTACCTCTGGAGAGTATTGCTCACAACTGCTCTGATCCTTCTGACTCTTCCAGCAGCATTAGCAGAGCAGCACAGGCAAGTGCCAGGCAGGGTACTTATTCTGTGAATGGTACAGACCATACAGTCCCCTCCCTGGCAGCTGAGCATGGGGGAGATTTCCCAGTTCTATGCAACTCAGGGCACCCAGGAGGGTGCCACTAGTGGGAGAGCTAGGACGGAGAAATTTTGGGTGCTGAATGCTGGAGCGTCAACAAGGATAAATCCCAATAATCTGGGCTCAGATGAGACCAGATGTCTAAGCGAGGCAGCATTGCAGCTGTGTACCCACAGAGAGAGTCCAGGTAGCTGGGAAATACACAGGAGAATGATGAAGAGTGAGTTTGATAGAAAAGAGGTGCCGCACCCTGTTGCAGCTCAGTATTTTGGAGCACAGCACTACATGCTGGCATGCTGTGAGGCAGCAGAAGCACAAAAAACCTGGACATTCCTGGGACCATGCATGCTTAGTGCCATGGGCAATGTCACTTTGGAAAGTCAGAAGGGAAATCTGACTTGGAAAAGTTGTTGAGTTACAGACATAGTTCAATTCCATGAAGAAGCAAGAGGGACTTTCAGCTTGAAAGCTCTTCCTCTGCAACCCCACTTCACCATCCTCCACTTACAAGGGAGGAAGTCTGGGAAAGCACATGGAAAGCCAGTAAGAGCACAGCACTGGGAGATACTGGAACTATGCACCGTCATCCGGCTGGACGTAGTTCTTGTCTTACTTTAGACAATGGTACACATACCTTGAGGCTACACAGCGCATGAAGAGCACAGCATGGCACCTCTTTTTCAGGTGAAAAGCAGTTTAACTAGGCACAAGATGGGTCCCTTGAGAAATTTCCATTGGGGCTTTCCAAGATCAAATGTGTGGGAACTACAGGGTGATGCTTTCAGGAGCAGCCTTTGCAAAAGCTGTGACTGCACTAAAGCACACAGTGCAGTCAGTCAACTAATCTGTTGTCATCATGCGATGACAGATAAGTGCCAGTAATAATAACCCCATTGAGTGCCTTGCAGACTGAGGAGTGCTGGCTCTATCACATTATCAACAAGGTCATTCCTAGCCATAGTATTAGGAATTATTTCTTATTTGCATCACCCAAGGAAAAATCTTGCATTCAAAACATTTTGTTATGGTTTTGGAAAATCCTTCGATTTCCAGTATCCATGTCCCTCTTCTTCAGCTTAGTTGTCATCTAATGTATTCATGTTTAATAATTTCTGTGTTAAAATCTTTAAATTATACATAAGAATTCAAAAACAAACAGAGAAGAACTTGAATATTTCATGTTAAAACTAAATGCTTTACGATTGCTTATAGAGTGAAATTAATAAGGAAACTGTGCCAATGCTGTATAATTTACACTGTGCTTAAGCAGAAAAACAGGAAGGCTCTAGGGCTTAGCTCTCTTTGAAGTTGTGCTTTCATTTTCTTACCTGGTAGGATGGAAGTGCTTGGACAGCACTGCTAGGGCAGAGCTAACCTCTACCCTCAATCAAAAGAGCTCCTATTTTTGTTTATTGTGAGTAAAATCAGCTTTAAGAACAGTTAACAGTAACAATCATCTGATCAGAGGCAAATAGTCACAGTGTTTCTTCGTCTTTGTTTTTCTCTCTTTCCTAACTATTTTGTCTGCTAATCTTCATGCTCTGCAGCCAGTGCACCCTGACCTTACTAAAATTTAATGGCAAAAAGTCCAATAAACCTCCACCCCTGAATTCAGTTTGGGCATAAATCTTTGGAACAAATCCACAGTCTGGAAGTATGGGAGGCCTACACATTGCTTAGCATAGCAGAACTCTGAACTCAGATGATGACTGCAGCACAGGTGACCACAAATACATCTATTGAGTTCTACTGCTTGCTCCAAAAATGGGGTTCTGCACTGAGCTAAGATAGCTGCACATATAATAGAGGTGTTAGTCAGAATTGCAGAGATTCAGCCAGTGGCTGAAGTCTTCCCTGATGACAACTCATAACTAAACAAGCTGAGAGCAATAATGAAGGATAAGACTAAGGATGATCTTCATAAAGGAGGTAAAGCTGTCAAAGTACTGGAGGCAGCCAGAAAAGGAGTGTGACACAAAGTAATTCACCGCTTTTTCTGGAAAAGGGGAATTCACCATCCAGATGTGTTCATAAATTCCTGTGTGACCCAGTTACTTAGGCTTTATGTGCTTTGTTTTCCCTGTAGAGGACATAGAGACAACAGCTCACAGAGAAGATACAACTTCATGTGGTCAATTAGAACAACAATAAAAGCACTAAGGGGCACAGATAAGCAAAGAATTACATATTCCAGTGACACCAGTAATACCAGCAGGCAGCACAGTAACAGCAAGAACCACAGTAGCATTACACCATTCAAGATGAGACAGTGCAAGCACTGCAGAAATTTATCAGGCCTCAAGGCATACATGCTGAGGAAATATGGAATAAAAGTTGTACTTCAAGAGGAGGTACCTGAACAGAAAAGAAGGGGGCATGGGCGGTTTTTGTCCCTTCTCATTTTAGTGCCCTGTGGCAAAATCAGGGTTCCCTGGAGCTGAATGAGAAACCATGAAAATCCCACTACTTGGTGCAGGAATTGGTTTCCTTCATTCATTTCTGTCTTTTTAAAGCCATTTAGATGAGAGACAGATTGGAGCAAATTAAAAGGGGAAGTTTTTGGGGTTTGGCACCCCAATGAATCAAGTTTTTTTCCCAAAATGCTCAATTTTCAGTTGATGAAAGTTAGTACATATTCTCTCTCCTTAGCACCCAAGTGATCTTTCCTTGAATTTCTGGAAGCTGGGGTCAGTTGCTCCAATTGTGATTCCAGCAGCTAGAATTTTTAAGTCAAACTCCTTAAATGCTTGAATCAAGTGGATATTTATACGCCTCAAATTCAAGGAATCAGCCTTGGTGAGTCACAGGGAAAAGACTGCTCCTGTGATTGATCACATTAGTGACTCAAAGCCCAAGTACATTTGAAGAAAACTAAACTGTCCCCAGGGCTCATAAAACACTGTGCCAGGTATTTTGCATTAAAGTCATACCAATCTCTGAAAGCCAAGCTGTTTGCAAAATATTAGGATTAATGTTTATTGGTATTGAATACACATAGCCAAAGCCCCTGCCCTGAAGAGTTTGCAGTTTAAATAGTATAGGCAGAACTGGCAGAACACATGCAGCTCTGGCCCTGGTCTGCTCCTGGGGAGGCTGAGGGAGCTGGGGAGCCTCTCAGGCTCTTGGGCACAGAAGCAGATCACAGTGCAGCTGTGCTGGAGCTGATAGCCCGCACCAGGAGCACCGGGCTCTCCTCTGTAATCATGAGAGGTTAGGCCCCAGACTGCACCATCAGCACATAGGAACCCCTGAAGGACTTTTGCAGCTCCTAGCATTTGGCAAAAGAGGCCCTGTCAGTCATGCTGCACACTGAACTAAGCATCAAGATATGTTTGATGATTCACAAGTGCAGCAAGAACTCAGAGGGCTGCAATTTTGCAGCCTCCAGAGACTTGTTTGTGCCAAATTTCTTAAGAAGTTTGAATTAGCTAAAGATGTGAATCGAATTGCTGTGGAATTTGAAAATGAGATTGAGCTTCTATGTCTATATTTTGAAAAGGGAATAATCTTGTCTTGCCCTGGCAGCTACATGGAGGCCACCCTGCCTCTGAACTGGGAGGTCCACACCAGTCATCAGTGCAGTGCATTTCATCCACTTTAAAAGCAGAATTACCTCACTTGAGGAGCAACTATTCAGTACAACCCTTTGTGGTGACATCAGACATGGGAGTGGGGTAACCTTGACTCACAGTGGAGCTCAGCCATTATGTTCATGAAAATTGTCTCCACTGAATGCCATTGTGGGTTCAAAGGTTGGACAACTCATCATACCTTCCTGACTGAGTTTAGTCGAGCCCTAATAGAAACAAGGAGAAACCAAAAAAAAAGTGAGCAAGGAGGTCAGTGTAAACCAAAGGTGCCCACCATGACAGACAGATACACATATCCTGGGAACACTGCAACAGTCCCCAGTCTTCACACACATGGCAGTGTAAATGCTACAGCTGTGAGATCTAAGCACCACATTCATTAGAAATGTGATGTCTCAAAATCCCCAGTTCCAATGCTTGTCAGGTGGATGGAGCCCACTGCCCCAGGATGGAGAAAGGGCAGAGCAGCACACTGAAGTAAAGCCATACTGTCATAGATGAAGTTCCCAGAAAGGCTGAAGCTGGACCAGAAGCATGTCTTACTGGCTGACTGGATCCTTCAGAAGAGGTATCCCATCTCCATGCAAAAATTCCCTTTATATTGCTGAAACCCAACATTTTGGTCTCTCAACCCCTTCACTCAGAGGGCTATGTGCTCATGTGCAAGGGAACAAGCAGCTAGGGATTCTGTACCTTGAGCAGCTACCTCTGTGGCTTCATGCCTCTTTTCAGTTCCCCAAGCTGGATGTTCAGACCCCAAAAAGGATCTAGCAAAGGACAGCCAAAAAACTAGCCTGAAAGGAGTTTGGAGAGAGAAATAAAGCAGAGAAAAGGAATACACAGCTCTGTAAGGTTTCAATGTACCAAGTCCCCATCATCTGCCTACATTTTGCCCACACACCATTTAATCAGAGTGCCAGGGAGCCTGGCTCCCTGCCAGCGGGAATGCAGATTCTGACAATTTGTCCAAAGTGCAGTCAGAAATTGCAGCTAAAACGAAAGAGCACTTCATTTTTTAATTCTGCGTGTGTATGTATATGGGATTTTTTCCCCCATGAAACAATTACAACCTCTGACTGCCACCCACACTGCAGTTGCCTGAGAAACGCAGTGTGGGTATGGCTGTGGTAACAGGACTTGGGTTTTACACCATTCTTGCTATCACTGGCTGGCTGCAAGGCCCCCACCAAACTGTGCCAGTAGCTAGACATGGAAAGTATTCCTGTCCCAGGCACAGACCACTGCAAATTTCTGCCAAGGTGAGCATCTCTAGTGTCTTTATTGCTTAGGTAATTATGCTGCGAATGGCATTGGCTCCATCCACCCCCGTCTCAGTACTTGCACTTTCAGAGTGCTTAGGACAGTTCAGCCCAAGATGGGATGGAACAGGAAGCAGAGAACACCAAGACCTACGCACCCACTCTCACAGCAGCATCCCCACCACCACTTCAATCAAAATAATTTCTTCTCAAAGGACAGGGCATATGTCTGTGCTGAAGACTGCACTCACAGTAAGTGTTCAGTGATGCACGTCTTGGTTTACAAGTCCTGACTGGAATTACCCTGAAAAGAAGAAGTGTACTTATTTTACACTGGACATTTGGGCAGAGGAGAGGATTACCCGAGCTGACTAAAAATATTCACCTTCCAAAGAGTTGATGGGGCATATCTACACTTCCCTTTTGAGGTAGAGCAGAAAGATGATTTCTGGCTGAACAAAAAGGATTTTTTTGGAGAGGAAGAAAGCAAAACATACCCACCCCCCTAAACCACTTATTTTGAACAATCTTAGTATAGTAACAGTGGAAAACAGGCTTCAGATGTGTTTTGGGTTTTCTTTCTGTCCCTTCTGCAAAGACACGCCACATCCAGCACAGTGTGCAGGACCAGGCATGCTGCTGTCTTTCAAGCTATCAGGTGCAGGAAGGAATATCTACCTTGGCTAATTCTGAGAATTTCACCCCTGAAAGCCAGTGCACAGCATGCTTTCCTGACCCTGGGGCAAGCCCTGGCAGCATTCAAAATGTCTCCCTCTGCAAACAGTGGGGGAATAAGAACTTTTCACCAAAGAGCATGCTGGTGAAGGGAGTGGTTAGGGAGCCTTCACAAGAGGCTGGTCTTTTTTTATTAATGGATTGTCTTTTACAAGTAGTAAATTAATCTGCCTACTGTTCAGTTGCCTCCCATGCTTTTTCTTTATAGTCTTGTTCAGTTTTTGTCTTACCTCTGGTTTTCAAACAAATGCTCTCCCTCTGGGCAAACCCTCCTTGAAATCTTCTTGTCCACAGAGTTTCCAGTCTTTGATGCTATACTCTGCTCTCTTCCACAAATTTTTAGCCATCTGTACATTTCCCCTACATTTTAAGACTGCATTATCATAAAGGCCCTTCAGTACCTTTACACATGCAGACAAGCAGTATTAGCTGAGAAAACAGTGCTTGTACACTATGAAAGTCTTTCCCTGAGATTTTAACTCACAGACCTCACTTTCCCAATATGTCATTTCTACGCTGTTTGCATTCTTGAGATTTGTGGCCTGGGTCAGTGACGTAATTCAAATATTTACAAACATTCCTGCAAGTGTCCTTGCAATGGTCAATGTGTTGTGGCTGAAGCAAGTTAAGACTAGGTAGGAAATGTTCTTTCCCTCAATATAACTGCTACTTCAGGAAGAACCTCCTCCATTTAGATTGCAAGGTCAAGATGTAAGTGTTATAACAAAATTACAGGCTTTAGTGATTAGGCAACACGCTACTAAGGAACTGGTCAATCTATCAAGTAATCAATATACTGATTATCAAACAAACACACCACTACTGCTAATATGCAATTATACTATTTTCCGCCCTATTACACACAATTACAAAAAGTGCTTATTTCACACTCTTCAATCTTATGAATCACATACATCAACTTACACTTCAACACAATGTTCACTTACAAATCCATCAGTTTACCTCTTTATATGACATATCACCACAGTGGAAATCTGTCTCTCTGAAGCCCACCCTCTCAAAGCAAGTTTTTCAGATACAGTCCTCCTGAAAAAAAGGACTTCCTGGCAGATCAGGCTGCATATCAGCAACATATCTGTAGGTGCCTGCACTCCTCCTTTCAAAAGGTTGCCTCATCTTTTGTTCTTTATCTGATTTTTTTGCTTTATTCATTACTGTTTCTATTTCCTGGAACAACTTTTTTGCCACTCTTCTGCCTCCCCTTCTCTGCCCAGGTTCCTCCCTAAGACACACCCGTTGTTAGTTTATCCTCACAAGCCAAATTCAACAAACAAGCCCCGAAGTCTGAACTTCCCAATGTTGTTTTTGGGGCAAACTCAGCCCTTCATTACACCCCTCCTGGGAGGAGGGGACAAAACCATACCCAAAAACTTCCAGTTCATAATAGCAACACATTACCTCCCCATTCTTCAAGGCAAGTAAGTCTACTTAGTCTTGATTCCTTCACCTGATCCCAATTTAGCTCTTTGTCTTTGCATCTTATTGTGAGGACCAAGCCATCAAAACAAAAAACCTGCATCATTTATGTATTGATCTATCCAAAAGATCAATGTGGAATGGGACCAGAAAAAAATGTCCTAAAATGAATGTGACCATGACACAGAAAACCTGGCAAGGTGAATAGCTGTTTTGCAGTAACTCATGTTTTCTAGGATGACCCTTTTTCTGGGAGAAATAGTTAGCATAGTGGCTGACATAATTTGAGAACCACCGATTTAGTAGCAAACATGGAAACAAACAGATGCGATGTGCAATGACCTGAAAAATGAAAACCTGGGTTATCATCACGTGATTTCTCTTCCAGCTCTACCTTAAAAGCCACTGGGTATTTCTGCCCTTACCTTGTAGATTAGGAGGCCACTGCAGTACATCAGTGCTCTGATGGGTAAGAACTTTCTTCTTATTTCCAATCTAGAGATAATCATGACAATTTCAGACCAAACTGTGCATTACTTTGGGCTAAGTCTCTTTCTCATGCCACATTATTTATGAATACCCAAAGAAATGTGTAGACTGTGACTGCTGTAGACTGTGGAGGTTTCTCCTGCATACACAAACTAGCCTTTTTAGTCTTACTTGATAATTATATTCTGTACTTGGAAATTTGAACTGAAAATGGACAATGAAGAGAATATAAATGCATTTGTCTTTCAGTTTGCACTTGTTCTGTCATTTTGTTCTAGCTCACTGCATTGTGAGCAACGTGATGTGACTAATGATTCCAGGTAGAAAAACCATCAGAAAATGCTCAGCGTTGACTCTGTCAGCTAGGAAGAAACAGTAAGAAAAGATGTGGTGAGCAGTACTGACATTAACATTCAGACACAGTTCAAACATTCATTTGGGCTTAGAGGAGGCTTTTAATACATCTTTGTAAAATACTCCCACCCATCCTTACCACCACTTTGTTTAGTCTTTTCATTAAAAACATATTAATCCAGAAGTCTGCATTGGAATAAAAAATCCCCAAGTCCTTTGAAGAAATGCAGGATGGTGTAACAATGAAAAAATCTGATACTCCAAGGCATAGTGTGAAAAAACAAACAAACAAACAAACAAACACACACACACACACACACACACACACACACAGTTATCTCAAGTGTGAAAGTCTTACCATTCATCTAAAAGCAACATGCTGAGGAAAAATATAAAGAAACAGTCACCTCAAGATAGTCAGTCACAGAAATCTTGGTAAGAAAAAACATGTCTTCCTTTCTATTGTTCCAAGTACAAGCTGCTAGCCCTGTTGTAAATCTTGGGCATGCCCCATTTGTGCTGGACACATCCTCTCCATCTACCCTGTGACCCACCCTCCACAAAGCATGCTAACTTCTCATGTTGAGCTATGTCCAGCCCAAGAACTGCAAGCACAATGCTATTTGCTGTGTGTTGTACAGAGTGTTTCTCCTTACTTTGGATAGGCACAGTTTCTTAACCACACCCACCTCTGCCTTTTTATACTCCATCTTTTTCTTTAGGGTCAGACTCTTCTGCCTGTCATGGCTCCTTTCTTCCCATACACCACGTCAACAGCAATTCCCAACCTCAACAGTGACCTCCTCATACAAATGTTGAGATCAACTCCCAGTCATTTCTGAGCAGCTGTTTGCTGCAGCTTTGCTCCTTTAATCCACGTGCTGGTAAACCCATTTTAAATCAGTTAATGCTCTTTTTGCTGTCTCTTCACAGCAAGCAGTGGTAGCTCTGCAGGCTATACTCTCTGACGAAACTGGAATGGGTGCCACCTCTTGTACAGGTGCAGAAGGAAGAGAGATGTGCTCCAGCTGCCCTCACATAGGACTGGTGTGCACAAATTGCCACTGGCTCCATTGGTTACGCCAACTGCGGGTCAGATCCAGACTGTAAGGCAGACAGTACACATGTGCTTCAGCTCAGGAAACCTTGAAACTACTGACTGCCAAGAGTCATTCACTTTAAAGCCACTTTCATGTTCTTAGTTGTAGGAGCAACTGTTAGGGTTCCAATAAAAAACATTCAGCTGCAGAACGCGAAATACATTTGGTTTATTTCTTTCTAAAGTTTGTACATATACATATATCATTATACATATGTGAGATCCTTCAATAGGGTTGCTTGAGTTCAATGACAAAAATTATTGGGAAGCTTGCAGGCTCTTTGTTGCCCGTAAGCAACATTTATTCCAACTTATAAAAACACACAGAGGAACAGAGTTATAGTCAGGAACATGGACACAAGAGAGAAGTCTACTTTTTATCTCACAGTTTCAATACATCAAAGGCAAATTATTTGTCTGTATACTGTAGGCTTACTTTATCAGCAATGATAAAATAGAGGAAAATATTTATATACAGTCACCTCAAGTGAAAAATAAAGCAATGTAAACTTAAATTCCAAAATATTATTTTAAATGATATAACAATATCCCCAAAAGTCCTTCTTCCAAGGGGAAGAGGACTGATTAAGTGCCTTCATTTATCAGGAAATTATCATTCTAGTACCAGATACATGAAGCAGAATAAGGGAGGGCATCCTGTGATACCTGTAGAAAAGACTGACAACTCTGCTTCAGGAAAGCATCTCTGTGTAAGCAAGTATATGTTTGAGTCCTTATGGATATCAGCAGCACATGGAAAAATCTTCCCTGAACCAGGGCTTGATTTAAGTCTGCACAGCTCTGACTCTAACCACCAAGTACGCCTTTCTGGCCATGCCTATTCCCAGGGACAAAACAGGGTATCCTGGTGGTAGGATAGTGTCAAACCTGAGATAATGACCTCCCCAGAGTCAGAACAGCAAGTTCCATGCTGCTGGAAAAGATTTAATGGCTACCTCAATATTGTTGCTTCACAGCAGACCAAGAAGTTACCACAAAGCAGTGAGAATGGGACTGTCTCTAGTGTATTACATGAAAAACACTCCAGCAATTCAGTGATGACAGTAAACTGAATTCAAGGTTACCAGAAAGAAGGTTCCTACACATCACAGAAGCAATTGGAGACCACCCAGACGAAAGGTCTTGCAAGGACTGTTGTCAAGTCCTGTAAGGTTAGTTCTGCACACAAGAGATGTATAGGGTGTATGTACATGCATGTGCAAAATGTTTTTCTGCATCACCACTGCTGAGATGCTTCCCATTGGCTACCAAGCAACATTGACTGAAAATTCAGTCCTCTTTCTCAGCCTAAGGGAAAACAACATAGCAACAGCTCAGGTGGAGGGTAAATGACACTTCTTAACTGTGACTCTGAAACTGACAGTGCTCACCCCCATCTTCCCACCACCATGGAGGGCAGGAAACCCAAGGGAGAAACCCAGTACCTGAAAAAAGATTAGGACTGCAGCTTGCCCAAAGCAAGGTGACACGGTGGTCTTCTTAATTTCATTCTGAGCTCCAGTTCGCTCACGTCTCAGTTCTGCAAGGCGCAATCACTCTGGCTGTGGTCCAGTGAAGTGCAAAGCTATAGTTTCACTATTGAAGTTGCTCAAGTGCTTCAACCTGATTGCATGCTAAAGAGTTTTATGACTCCATGTAATAATCACACCCTCAGCTTTTTCTCTCTCTTTGCAAGAATAATGCAGATCGTGCTACTGTTTCCCTTACTAGAATGCAATAGGAAAACTCACTGGGTTTCCCTATGCCTTTTGCCTCAGACCAGCAACTTGTTAAAAGGTTGTTCAATGCTCTCAAAACAAACCTCTGGGAGGCATAAGAGATGCCCAAGATAGATATCTCAGCCCTGCTGCTCTTCTCTTCCCTGCTGATGAGCCACTCTTCTGGAAATTTGAACAGTTGTAGAAAAATAAACCCCTCACTACTGCCGTACTGCTATATCTGCAGGAGACATCACAGGCACCTGTCCTTCTTGGACACTTTGGACATGATGTCCCTTTGCTGAATTTTCACAGAACAAGGTCAACATTTTCAGAAGTAAAGCTGTGTATTAGATCCCCAGAGCATGATTTTCAGAAGAAGTCAGCATGGATGCTCCTTGTACAGGCATCAGTTGATATAAACTGGGAGAAAGTCAGCCCAGTGTTAAGCAAGCAGAAAATTCCACCCACTAGCTCTTGCTTAGACTCTCAAATATATGCCTTGCTTTCAACATGCAAAACAACAGGCAGCCCCTGGTGGACAACGCATGAAGATCAAAGCAGCTCAAAGTATACCTTAAATCTGCAAAAACTCTGATAACTGTTTAACCTCACTTGAGAACAATTAGAACAACAAGCATCCTAACAATGTTTGCAGCTGCTGAATGCTTTGACCAAACAAGCCCCAGAAAAGAACAGCAGGTTCTGCAGTGCTGAGCCATAGAAGCCATACTATACTTAGGAAATACACACATTTATAGGCATCAATTAAACATGTTCACCAAGTAATGTAAGTCTCAGAGTGTACCTCACAGAGAGGAGTGATTTAAAAGTTTTTCAACAGCCAAAAAAACTCTGTCCTTTTAGCCAAATTATAATTCTAGACTCAAGTAAGAGGACACAGTTGTCATGAATATGTACAAATTTAAAAAAAACCCCAACCACAACCCACCCCTGTTCTCATCCTACAGTCTTTCAGAATCTGACAGCTCTGAGTATGAGAATTTCGTAAGTGTGTGAGTTAAGACTTATATTACCAGTAGAGTTTGCATTGCGTAGTGACACAGACTTGATACCATTTATCTCCCTCTTCCACCAAGAGGCTAAGGGGAGTTGGAGGATTTTGTGTTAAACAGGTCTTCATGGCAGCTTAGCTAGCTGCTCTGTCACTACACCATGATATCAATTGGCCCAAGCTGAAACTTTGCCTGTGTAAACAAAAATTGTCTTCTTGTGCTAGTCTCATCTGTGAGGTACAGACAGGATGACTGCCAGAGTGGCTACGAATTACAGTGGTTTCTGTCAGAGAAAAATCCTGCCCTTGTGGCTTGTTGCACTTTCAATGCTTGCATTGCTAAGTGATGTACCTTTGTTAGTGCAGATAAACCTCTGGCCTGCACTCCAGCTGGTTTCTGGCTCGCTTTAAAAGCATATGCCGTGGGAGGTCCCTCATTGATTAAACATCTATAATTTTTATAGAATAATTAAGCACTCAAAGGCAGGCAAGAAAGAACACATTGGACTAGTCTAAATTTGCTCCTTCAGACCACAAGGGCAAAGTCAGGTCAATGGTCTAACCTTTGTGAAAGTTCTTGCTTGCATTTGGTAAGGGATGGGCTCGAATAAATAACTAAAACACAACCTTAATTCAGCTAACAAAATATTTGAGCAAGGGACATTCTCTCAGGCAAGGCCAGGCCTTTCAACGTTCAACTCTATGCTGCCATCAGCAGAGCAGATACTCCCAGATGGCATTCAGACTTTTTCCAAAGACCTCTCCTCCTTGCTCTCATGTTAACCAATCTTCTCACAAAGGAACTGTGGTATCCCTGGATAGGGGTGCTCCTGTCACAAGGGAGAAAAGCAGCGGGTGGTAAAGACAGTTCCTCAAGCAGCACAGACTAGACAAAAAAGGAAGCCAGCATTTCTCATTACCTCCAACACTGAGGGCAATGTTAGAGCTCACAGTCTCCAGCAGGTGACCAGCCATGGAGGGTGGCACTGGCTTCTTCACACAGCATCACTGTGCTGTGCACTGATGCTCAGCTGGTAGCATTTCTCTGAAGGCTGACAAAGCCTCTTCTTCCTGGAGCCCAGGTCTCCACAGACAAGCTCCAAGTGAAGCAACCCACTATGCTATACCTATGCTGCTGGGAGAGCTCTGGGAGGACAGGAGAGGCCAGACGTACTGCTTCTATATGCACTAAAAATATCCTGTAAAAAGCACAAGCTGCAGACTAGCTTTTTCTGAGACAGCTTCTATGGTTCATCCCTCTAGGAAGCCTAGATACCAGATGCTGAGAACACATGCTGAGGAGCAATGATTGTGCTCTGACAAGAAATGTGGACTTCTTAACTGCCCCCTCAGAGCAGATGTGATGTCCCAGAGCCTGGGGAGAGCAATACTGGAGAAAATTTAAACAAGCAGCAAGCTGCAAGATTTCTCGGCATAATACGAGTATACTGCCTTAGACCCCGCAGAAGCAGACAGTGTTTCCAACAGCCTGGATACTAGAAGAGTAAGAATGTTGCAAGTGTCTGGTCTAAGTGTGGGAAGGGCGACTTTGCATCCCTGCAGAATAGAACTAGAGGATCACAGCAGTCTAAAACTCGGTCTCGCACCTCCCAGCTATAACTGTGGCTGGAAACACAGGCTACCAACAAGCAGAGTGAAAAAGCTGTTCACAGGGTTATCCACTCAATGCAGCACTGCTTCAGAGCAGGTTTTCTCAATGCAAGATGGGAGAGTCAAATTTTCTGGATTTCTGCAAGCAGGGAAGGAAACAGACCTGTTATACAGAAGCAGCTGAGGTGCTAAGATGACAGACAAGAGCAGCTTGTCAGAAAAGGAGGAGGAGCTGTCAGACTAACTGTAATAAGACCAAAATTAATTTTAAAATGGAGAATGCAGACACAGTAAGCAGTAAGCCATCTGCAGAGAAAAGCATTTCTCGCTTTCAAGGAGAACAATGCCATACAATGCTTCCAAGAAGCCTGATGATAACCATCTCTGACTTCTTCCACTGTCATAGCCACATCTTCACTGAATGGCCTACTCCAGTCAAGCAAGAACCTTATTTCCTCACTCGAGAAAGGCAAAAGTTTTGGCTTTTTCAAGCCAGAAAAGCAACCAATCTTGTTATCCGAAGGCAGAGCTGTGAAAAGTCACTGAACAGTCCCTGTAGGTCTGTTGGGCCAAATTCCTCCACAAAGCAGGGCTGTGCAGGGCACAGCTGTCCATGAGAGCCCCTTAACACGGACAGACTGCAACCTGGGAGCAGGCAGGATCAGAGGGGAAGTATTTTAGTGAGGAGCTGTTACTAATCATTAGAAAGTTTCTGGTAACCATTTACAAGTGACTGGCTACAGATGAAAAACTGAGCTGGCAACACAGCTGAACAGCATTCCCGCACAACTCTGCTGCATTAATCACTCTGCTGGCTGACTTACCTCCCTACATCAACTGAAGACACAACATAAATACTGGATTTAGAAGCTGTAGTCATGTTCACTGGTTCATGCGTAATTTATCTGCAAGATGCAGACAAACAACTAGTCCAGGGAGTCCCTTTAGCAGCCGCTGATGAAAAAAAAAACCCATTTCAAACAGTCCCCTGCATCCCTGCATCCTGCTGAATCATAGAGGAGAGTATGGTTTTGGCTTCAGGAGAGTATTTCACCCACTTTGGTTGCTGGGTGGGGAGACGGGAAGGCAGTTTTCCCCTTCTCCATCAGCCCTCTGCTGTCAGGTGCATACTAGTGGGGCCCTTTCCTGTCTCTCCTCCCTTAGTAGGGGATAGCAGACGGTTCAGCCCCTGGAGCCAGCAACGCTTCAGAGCCAGGTGAGTCCCCCCAGAACCAGTATCTGCCTCTTAAGGGGAAGTAAGGAGGTGTTAGCCTTAGCCTGCTCCCTCTCTTTGTATCCCCACTCTCTACATGCAGGCAGAGGCCTTGCCTGAGCAATGATAGCACACTGGAGCAGGAAGGGTGACCAGGAAGGATGGCACCTCCCTGCGTCACCAATGCAAAGGCTCTCCCACATGCACACATGCTCATGGCAGCCAGCCAGTAGCTCCTTACACTGAGTACACCCAGGAAACTGCAGGCTGCTCCAGTGATTTGTAGCTCATGTCCCAGAGGCAGGCTGGAAACCAGCAGAATATTCTTACATACTGCAACCAGAGCTCCTGAGTCGCTGCAGTCAAGCACTGACTGATCTTCCCTAGAGGGAAACATCTTTCCGCAAAGAAAGGCAGGGTGCAGGGTACCATGCAAACCTCCCTGGTCAGATTCTTAATGGTGCTACTCAAGGAGATGCGCCACTTAGACCACCTGAGAATCTGCCCTATCCTATATAGTATGATCTGGAGGGAAAAAACTAATTACAATACTGATTGGTAGATGAACCTATTCCCAAGGAAGGGCAGGAGTCTTAGACTTTTGCAACAGGATCACATTTTTTTCTTGTTCTCCAAAGTGTGCATTTCTACACAGGTGCCTGGCATGCTTATACATTGTAAAGCAACAAAGGAAAATGGCATTAAGTAAAACTGGAGCAGAAACTATAAATTCTGGGTAAACTGATCTGCATGCCTCAACAGCCTCAGCAAGACTGCTCTAAGCTCAACAAATGTTTAATGACTAAAAAATGCAAAAATTAAAATCTGCATTTGATACATTCAGATGAGACCTAAAAAAAATACCCTATCTGTTTACAAGTACACACGGAATTAGATAATAAATAATGAAAAAAACATCCTTTTTGCAGTTCACTTTTTGACTTTTCCTATTGCTTCAAATCATCTTTCCTGCAATGACTTTGAAGAGGAATTACCCAGTTTCTGTGTCAAAGCTGGAAAATGCATTTAACAGGAGTAATTTCTTCTTGAGCTCAGCAATTTAACTGGAATTTTCAGCAACCAAAATATGTTTAAAGCCAGGGAAGAAGAAAGTAAAATGTCACCTCTTTGCCTTTGGAGCACTGCACTCCATAAATACAAGAGGTTTGCCAAGCATGTTCTAGCCTGCCTTCAAAAAGACCATCTACTCAACCCAACCCTGACAGCCAAGCAGGGCCATTTATAGATCTGCACCTTTTTTTGGGTTTTGTTTCTGCTGCATGTATCCTATGGTAATATAAAATAATTCACAGAATGATGTACTGGTTCTGGCCAGGACAGGGTTAATTTATGCAGTAGCCCGGCAGGATCATGGCTTGGACTTGAAAGTTATTCTATACCACTTCATGTCATTTTCCAGGAACAGGAGAAGATGTCCCTCCTGGGTCGGAGTATTGGGAAGCAAACGGTTGGGTATTGTTGGGTTCTGCGTGGTGAGTATTCTTGAGCACTGTGTTATTAATACTGCTGTTGTTTACCATTCATTTTCTTATCTCATTGCCATTTCCAGTAAATTTTGTTATCTCAACCTGTGGTCTTTGCCCTTTATCCTTCCAATTCTCCTCTCCAGCCCACTGCAAGGATGGGAGGAGGAGGGAGTGAGCAAGGGCCATGTAGTTTGGAGAGTCTCAGTGGGAACACTAAATACCACTCCTTAATCATAAAAGGGAGGTCAAGTTTTCTTCCCAGAGGTGTATTCCGCATTCCTCAACTGTGGCAGATGCCAGATGGATGCACATCTCAACATCACTCATGAGAATAGTCTCATCTGGCTTCGCTACCAGGCTGCAGCTGCAAGGATCAATTTGCCCCAAAACCTTACATCTGAGAATGCAACATCACTGTTACAGCCAACAGACAGCACAACACTACAAAAGCTGTTGCATGGTGGTACTCAGTAGGGAAGGCAAGTCATGCAGTGGCTGTTAAGGGCGTTTTCTCTTTGATCACTCTTAGTTCTGCCCACTGGACTGGGAGCTCAGTAAAACTAGATGAATTGACTTGGACCCTTGGGAAGCCTGACAGAACACACATCCACTCAGATAGCAATTTTTTTGATGTACAGCTCTTTGACTACTTGGGCTGAAAACACCAGTGCATTTCTAAACAGTCCTTGCATTGATCTTGACATTTCTATATGCACCAAGAATTGCATTCAACAAGAAGGCTGTCCTGTGCCAGGCACAACAGAACAAACAGCAAGGAGCAGTTTTCAACTGGCCCTCAACATTATCTCCCAAGGCGCTCTGTGGGAAAGGCCAGTTTGGTAGTACTACTTCATATAGGGAAAGGGTGAGAGACCTGTCAAAATGGGAGAGACCTGTCCAAGCTCACCCTGTAGGCCAGTATAAAAACTGAGATTAAAACTCAGGCAACAAGTTGGGTAACAGGAGAGCCAGCACTCTCTGCAGATCCATGACACTGCCCACACAAGAGGGGCTGGGAAGTAGGAAAATTATTTCTATGGCATCTTTCTGCTCTCTGTGCCTGAAAAACTGCTGGCCACCCCAAGGGTCTATGGCACAAACAGGGTGTAGAGTGTACCTTTCAGGTATGGAAAGACCTACCCATGGTGGTCTCTCCCAGATCTGTGCTCCCTTGGAAAGTCTGGCACAGGGTATGCAGGAACTGTGAGGAGGCACCAGCCTCTTCCACCTATATTTGAGCTAAAGAAGAAAAATGGAGAACTGAGGAGAATCCCGTTCTGAAGAAAAAGGCAAAGTGCTTTGTCACTATGAGAGGAATTGAAAGCAGCTCTCTTTGCACACCAACAAGGAAACCCCCGGAAGGGGAAGCGACAGGACACAATATATCATAAGGCTCTATATAGCAGCTAAGTAAGAGCGTATAGTTAAAAACTACACAGAGGCCCTTTGTCTTTAATATATATAATTAATATATAATGCTAATGGCTGACATCTACAGCAGCCTTCTCTGCAAATAAATGTGAAGCCCAGATAGCCATTCCAACTGGGTAATCCCTAATCTTCCTGACTGCAGAGACAGCATGGGTTTGGATGCCTTCCAGGCTGCAAACTCAGGAGAAGGCTCCCTGCTTGGGAGGAAGCAAACAAATTATTCCAATGCCGTCATCTCAGCATTGCCAGAGGTTTCCAGGTTCATTCCTTCACACACGCAAAGTGTCCAGGGTCAATGCAGTAACAATAAGCAACAGTGACTATTTACTGTACTACCTGCTGCTCAGTACCAGTACCAACATGCCTTACATTGTCAGGAAACTAGTGCTCCCAGCACCCTACCCTATAGTCAGCCTCCTGCAGCTGCATGTTTGCACAGCTTTTCTCACAGCTACAGCTCACATTCACAGCACTGCAGCACTTGTCCAGTTATTTTTCCCACCCACCACGTAAATAAAGTGACAAGTGACTTGAGAGATGAAAGCCACATGCCGATGGGAGGAGATAAATGGGGAGGAGATAGAATAAACGTCACAGCTCTCTACCCCTTCCCCAGCTCCTTTAGAAACAGAATAACACAAAAAAGTCCCGATGCTTCAATTGCTAAATGATAAATTAACAAAGCAAAGCAAAGCAGGAGCAAAGACATCTCCCACAATCTGCACAGAAACAGCAAAATATACAATAGAAAATGTCACTAACACCCCATTCAGGCAGATGCACTTATTTTTTGTGAATGACAGCTTATTAAATGAAAAAATTTTGACCACCAATACTTTGCTGCATGGCTGTTCCCCTAGTTGTCATTTGCACCCTAAGTGACCTTCTGCTTAATGCTGGGTGTTTCTGGCCTGTAGTCCTTCCTCTCTGACACATTGCGTTTCACCTTGGCACTAACTGGAGACTCCTGATTCAAAGAAGGACTTGAGTGGGATTTCTTCAGTCCTGGCGCATCGTTCTCTCCTCCACTCAGCAGCTCCTTCACCCCTTCTTTCAGTAGGCCAACGTAAATCTCATAGCGATTTTTCTGGGAAATGAAAAGAAAGGCCCAAATTAGTCTCAAAGAAATTCTGCAGGGGCACATGAGAGACCACCTCAGTAACTTAATGCTTTCTGCTGGCCTTGAAAACCAGGAGCTCAGCATGTATGCGAACAATGGTGCCTAATGTGGATATGGACAACAGTGGCTAATGTAAATTAAACAAAGAGGATTTCAGGCAGACTGAGGCCTGTGTAATTAGAGGCACTCAGTTCTGCAGCACACAAATCCTGATGCTCCAATGAGTGTTGGCTCCCATTCCAAGTAACACCATCAAATGAAAGCTTGCTACTTTAGTCATGCTGAGACCAAAGCTGTGCTCACACATTCTGAGATCCTATGTGCTCAGGCATGCATGGAGATAAAGTGCACTAAACTAAGGACAACAAAATTCCTGCTCTGCTGCAATCCTCCACTCCCACCAGCAGGTCCTGCTTTTCTTATCCACAGGGGAGAAACCAAAGCAGGGTCTAAGTTCAGACTGCACCATCACGGCCACCACTAGGCATGTGGGAAAATCTTCTAAAAGGCCAAACCTTAACAAAAAGAAGCAGATGAGAAAGCTATGACAGCAGCAAGGCATGTTTCCCTGCTATGTCACTCACAGGGAATGATGAAGGTTGCTATCTGTTCAGACATTTCTTTTTCAACTGGAAAAATTTCACTTTACTGTGCCCCATGCCCATTTGTTCTATCCCTCATCTGGACCAGAGTTTTCCCTCTCCAACAGGAAGGTTTCATTCTGTTTGCTCCGATTGCATCATTTTCCACAAAACAATTCGGCAAGGAAGAAAATGAGGGTATGGTAACAGAAGACCCCTGAAAGGTCTCAGAAACAGATGTTGGGGCAGGAGGTCCTGAGAACATTCATAGGATTTATTTAGTAGCTTGCCCCTGATATATCCACTTAAAGACATGGTGCAGGCATTGTAATTACAGCGATCTCAGTGTGCTGGGAGTCAGGGAAGGTGGATGTAAATATCTGTACTGATTGTTAACTTGTATTTGAAAGTGGCAAAACAGCAGCCAAGCTATTATGTTCCTGACAGAGGAAAAAAGTATTTAAGAAAATATTTTACATTTTCTAACAAAATAATAAAGTTCTGGTAAAAACATTTATTTAAGGGCAGGAAGTCAAAAAGCTTTGAAGTATGGAATATAAAGGGGGAAATAAAGAAGAGAATGTGACTGGCTTTTGAGAATCCTTTGAATAAACAAATCCTCACAGAGGAGAATCATAACAGAATCCTCCTACAAATTAAATAAATAAGCATTCCTATGACTTCCATATCTGGAGATGGAGCTCCACAACGTGAGAGACAAACACATGAAGCAGGTAAGATGTGTCATTTAATAAAAATGGAAATGGAGAAACAGCAAGAACTCTGACGATGATGCACTGAGCTGATGGATGATTCACCACAAAATGAACCAGACGCTTCTGCAAAAGGCCAGCCAGTGCTCTTAGCTGGGAACAGCATAATATCATGAAATTGAGAGGGGGGCTTTACTTGTATGGATTTATGCTTTTACAGGTCCAGTAAACACCACCAAAGTCTCAAGACTCAGCAATCAGAATGGAAATCCAGGACCTGCATGTGTGCAAAAGGCCATTTTCCCCTGGACTTTGTGGGCCCTTGATTTCTATTACAATTAATCAACACACTTCTACTTTGATTTCAACCACAACAAAGTTGGTCTTTCAGTGACCTGACATTTGAAGTTAGATAAATACTACTGGAAATTTTGCTTTAAAAGAAATCAATTTGGCAATTTCTGTCAAGAAATAAAACCACAGAAGTCAAAACCATTCAAAAGCTTCTGCAACATTATCTCTGAAGAATGAATGCACATAATAATGAAATATGAAGTAGCCGCACATCGGTATTCTGGCTTCACCTCTCATCTGACAGCACTCAAAAGGTACTTCTCTAACTATAAATTTTCTGCAAGAAGCAACTAATTTTTTTCAATCTTATGCAGTACTTCCTCAGAGAAAAGGCAATGAAAGCTGTTCCTTCCATGCTGGGTGTAAGTAAAGACACCATCAAAAACAAATGCTACTGGCTGCATACCTGAACAAGGACCAGTTACCTCATGCTTCACCTCCCCTCCATCTCACATGTCTTTTGCTAGGAACAAGAATGAAGGCATCACCAGTGCGTGAACAAAAAGAAATTGTAAGGACCTACAGAAAAGGAAATTGGCATCTTCCTTCCAAATGGTACTATGCTGCTACCTTAGGGACTCACAGGACCTTTTGGTGTGTTTCCCAAGATGTATTAGCATAGCCACCTGTACACAGACACTAGATTTAGCCTGCTGTCTCAGCCTGAAAGAGACAGTTACAAAATCCTACCTCTCCTGCCCCTTGCCCTTTGCATTTAATCTCATACAGTAAGCTCTTTCACCACTCCTGCCAACCCTGACAGGACATTGTTCTAAAGGGAAGCTTTCCATTCACAAAGTTTCCATTCACAATTTTCATACAGCTCAACATTTAGGTTTGGTTTGGGATTTTTACTGCCTCACAGAATAATAGAATTAACTGAGTTGGAAGGGGTCCACAGGGATAATCTAGTCCAATTCCTAGCCCTGCTCAGGACCATCCACAAGAATCACACCATGTACCTGAGAGCATTGTCCAAATGATTCTTGAACTCTGTCAGGCTGGTGTTGTGATCATTGCCCTGGGGAGCCAGTTCCAGTGCCCAACCAGCCTCTGGGTGAAGAAGAACTTCTCTGCAATGTCCAGCCTAAACCTTCCCTGACATAGCTGCAGGCCATTCCCACACATTGTCAGAGATATATCAGTGCCTGTCCCTCCTCTTCCCCTCACAAGAAAGTTGTTGACTGCAATGAAGTCTCCCCTCAGCTCCTCCCTCTCCTCCAGGCTGAACAAACCGAGAGACCTCAGCTACTCATCATGACTTCCCCTTAAGGCTTTCATAATCTTCACTGCCCTCCTTTGGCAGCTTTGAGGCTTCATATCTTTCTTATACTGAGGACCCAAAACTGGCCCCAGCACTCAAGGTGAGGCTGCTCCAGTGCAGAGCAGAGTGCCTCTCTTGCCTGGCTGCTGATGCTGAGCCTGATGCACCCCAGGACAGAGTTGGCCCTCCTGGCTGCCGGGGCACTGCTCACTCATGTTCAACTTGCCCTTGACCAGGACCCCAGGTCTCTTTCCAAGGCACTGCTCTCCATTTTCTCATTCCCAGGTGCTCCATACACCCAGGGTTGTCCCATCTGAGATGCAGAATCCAGCACTTGCCCTTGTTGAACTTCATACAGGTGGTGATTGCCCAGTCCCATAATTGGTCAAGGTCTCTCTGTAGGGCCTCCTAGCCTTCAAGGGAGTCAGCACCTTCTCCCAGTTCTGTATCATCAGCAAACTTGCTTAGTATCCCCTCCAGTCCCATGTCCAAGTAATTTATGAAGACGTTGAAAAGCACTGGGCTAAGGATGAAGCCCTGTGGAACCCCACCAGTGACAGGTCACAGCAGTCTGATGTCACCCCATTCACTGCACCCCTTTGTGCCTGACCATGAGCCAGCTGCTCACCCACCATATGATGTGTTTATCCAGCTGTGGGCTGGACATTTTCTGCAGGAGGGTCCTGAGAGAGACAGTATCAAAAGCTTTATGAAATAAAAAAAAAGATTGCATTAACTGGCTTCTGTTGATCAAGTAAGTGGGTTATCCTGTCATAAAAGAAAACCAGGTTGGACAAGCCTGACTTTCCTCTCATGAAGCTGTGCTGGCTGTGATGATGATGGTTCCAGTGTCCTCCAGATGTTTTCCAGTACTTCCCAGAACCATTTTCTCTGTAAATTTACCAGACACTGAAATGAGATTGACAGACCTGTGGTTTCTGGTTTCCCAGTGTCATCCTTTTTGCCCTTCTTAAAAACTGGGACAGTTTCCAGCCAACTGGGATCTCTCCAGACTGTTCAAATATCATCGAGACAAGTTTTGTGATGACATCAGAAAACTGCTGGAGGTATCCTGGATGAATTTCATTAGGCCCCATATATTTGCAGGGATCCAGCTTAAAAAGCTGATCCTACACAACTTCAAGTTTAAATGGGAGCAGTCTCAAAGTCATGGTCCTCCATCTCAGGGCACTGAGATCCCCGTGGTCTGCCATCCATACTGAAGACAGAGGCAAAGACTGCATTAAACACTCTGCCTTGTCCATGTCCCTGTTTGTGAGATGACCATCCTGATCTGTAAGACGTTGATGTTATTTCTACACTGCCTTTTGCCATTAATATATTTTAAAACACTGTTTTTATTGATACTCTTTTTAAAACACTCTTTTTATTCCCCATAGTTCTGGCCAGATGCAACTCCAATTGAGATTTGGCCAAGTGAATTTTCTTGTTACGATGGTGAGCAGCATCTCTCACTGAATTGTTCCCATGCCACATGACCTTGCTTCCACTCAGCATAAACCTTACTTTTTTGACTTAGCTCCAGAAGAAGATCTCAAGTTAGCCTTCTGCCTCATTTGTTTGATTTCCAACATTTTGGAATTGCCTGCTCTCATGACCCTTGGAATGGTGTCTTGATAGTTCAATATGGCCAGTGAAATCTGTGCTTAGTGTGAAGGTAACTTAGCACAGCAAATCAGCACCTTGAATTACCATTTCTCCCACACAACTGAAGCTGTTGCCACAACTTGCCTGCTTAGATGAGCACTTGTGCAGAGCTGATCACTTACCTGAACTTCACAGCTCAAATGCTGTTTGAGACTCTCACTAGTGAAGAGGACACTTTTTGTTTCCTGGGCTATAGTGGTTCTGATTTGTACTGAGGTACCTGAGGAATATCCTCAAAAGATAAAGGATATAAATTTTATCCCTGATAAAATTCACAGGAAACAGAGAAAAACCCCACAACAATCTACTCCCTCATCAATCTTTCTATAAACATTTAACACTCCAGCCCACATTTCATCCTAACTCACCAAGCTTCTAAAAGTGACAGAAAATAAACTTTGTGTCAAGAATGCAAAGCTAAGAAAATGCTTTATCTTCCAAGTTTTACAAGATGCCCTCCAGAGAGAAAGTGTGAGGCTTACTCCGTACATCTGAGTGCTCTCTTCAAAACTAACTGACACTGTGCCATGGATCACAACTCTTTGATCTCGTTTGTTCACTGTCAACTTCGTAATCCACTTCATCAGCTTGACTACAAGGTTGTTAGAGGTGACAGTGTTAGAATTCTTGTCAAAGTGAAGAACAAACAATATCCACTGCTCTCCCCTTGTCCATCACACCAAACATCACATCAAAAAAGACTATCATGTTGGTCAAGTTACGATTCCTCCTTCATAAAGCCATGCTGATGGACATTACTACAGCAAAGTGAAACTCAACACAGTGGCTACACAGTGGTTAACCTTCTGCAAAAGCAAAAGCATGCAATGATTTAAGTTCGGAAGTAAAAAGAGTCCCTCCAACAGAAACTGATCGCACAGGGCAGAAGGCTTACTTCAGTTCTAGAGGCTTGTGCTGTGTTGCCTCCAGCACCAGCTCTAGTGGTCTCATCTGTCTTATCTGCTCTTCCTCTTTGTCAGACTATGTATTTTCCTTGCCAAGCACTGCCTATTTAGAGTAGGATCCTTTCAGACCCAAGGCAACATTGACTCGTAGTCCTGGGGGAAAAAGCTCAAAGGTGTAGTATAACAAATGTCAGACATCCACTGGGTTGCCGATTCATTCCCACATAGTCCTAAAATGTGGCAGACACCATTACAGATAAAAGCTGCTGTCAGATACTCAAAACAATCTTCTTATGCATCTGCCTAAGTTGCATCATTCAATCTGTGATCTTTAAGTCTACCATTTTCCTTCTCATCCTGACATCCATATAAGTGGTATACAACACAATGGCTCTGAGGAGGGAGGCAAGCCTATGACAGTAACTTCAGCATATCAGTTCCTTCAGAACCTACCAATGGAAGACAATTACCATGATCTGCATTCCTGCAGAACGCAGTCATTCTTTAGAGACTGAGGTTCCAATACACTAGGCAACACAGTTTTACAACACAAGACACTTAATGCATTAAGATCTTAAAATTTCTTCAAACAGGTACATGAGGAAGGACAGGAGTCTTGTTTCTATCCTCCATGTTACAGGCTGGGAGCTAAATCACTAAGGACATTCTCACCAGAAAGAAGAGCCACATCCCAGCATCTGCAATTGCAGAGGACTTTTCTGCCTAGCAAGAACACACTTCCTAGGGAAGTAAAGTGAAAAATGAAGAACTTCAGGACTGTACTCCAAATATAAGACCATCCACACCCAAGAAGTAAAAGTAATGTTTTCCATATATACCTCAAACTCCAGATAGTGGTCCTTCAGTTTGTAATCATCTACTTCCTTGCCTTTGAGCTTCTTGTCAGGAGGATAGGAGCGATGTTCAGCAAGCTCAGTGGAGATCTGCTTCAGCTTAGCTTCATGGGACTTCAGCTGTTCATCCTTCAGAAACATATTAGGCACTTAAGTGACAGAATCCAAAATATCCAATAAGCAAAGAAAAATAGAGAGGTTCCTGTACAATAATACCTCATAGTTTCTTTTTCTTAGATTGATAAAGTCTGTCATCCCAAAGCGCTGCCACCAACAGCTCTCTCAAAGGCACCCAAAGTGGCCAAGCTTGCAGAAAAACTCAGCAGCTAGCAGATGCCACTGGGAAAGAGAGCAAACCTGTCATCCATTGCCTTGCTGTGAGCAATGGAAGCAGCTTGCTGCCGAGCAATACTGACAACATGACACTTTTGCTCTAACACATTTTTTTGCAAATTAATTAAGACTGTTGTGTATGCAGACAAACCAAGGGCAAAACGAGACAGGTGAAGACTCTGCCTCAGGTTATTGATTGTTAATGGTGTTCCTTCCAGGATAGAAAAGACACAGAGTCAGGGCCCCTCCTTCTGTTTCTGCACTGCCAAAAGCTCTCTAGTGTGTGGTTTCTATTTGTTTAGAACAATACAATGCATTCAGAAGAGGAAGGGCTGTCCAGTCCCCAAAAAGTATCTCATTTTGCTAAGCTGCTACCGGTTTTTATCCCACTGTGCAGTTGGAGAAAGTGAGGAGCTGCTACTCCCACTTTCTAGGCAATTTCCTTTATCATAAACCCAGGCCCACTCACTTCCTCCAGTCCATCTGTCAGCTAACCTTCCCTCATCTCAGAAGGTTTTCATCTCCTGCAGGATGGCCTTCTGTCCATTTCTAGGCTTGGATCTGAAATTATGTTTGAATTAGGTAAGTCCAAAATAGACACATGATCATGCAGATATTGGTGAATTAGCCAAGAGGTAGTACCCAGGTCAGCTCCTGTGTAGGCACCTCACCTCAGAGGAGGCAACAGCTGCAGCTGCCAGTGTTGTCCCTCTGTGGTATGTATGGTTCTGAGCCCAGCCCACAGCTCAGATGAAGCCCATAGCTTCAAATCTAGCTCAGATATGCCTGCACTGCACTGAGTCACACTGTGGACTGAGCCTCTTGGCTCGCTGGAGCTGTGGAAAACAGCAGAAAGGGGAAAACTTCTATAGATGATGATAGCTAAGACTCAGCTAATCTTGTGTTTCAATTCTTTTGGAGAAGAACTGAAGAGAGAACTATGTGGGATAATTTACCTCTGCCTAAACATGGTAGGGCTGAAACCACTTGCTACTAATTGCCAAAAAATTCTTGTTGCTGTTAGTTACTACTCTAAATGTGCATGCTCTCTCATTAGTGCCCAATCACTCTTTACATTGTGCTGATTCCCTGGTCCCAGGGACATCCTATGGTAGTGAGTTCTACAGCCTGATGACAGGAGGTCTTTGAGCAGCTATTAACACAGCACCTGTCATTTCCAGGGCACCATCTCTGGAGCTTTTGTGTGTGCTGTGCATTCTCAGAAAAAAAGAAAAAGCCTAACACCCTAGTAGGTCTTTTCTAGATTGGTTGTTCCTTTATATATAGTTTTGTCACACACCTCCTTGGTTGGACTAACCAAGATCATACACTGTTCTGCTTTTGAAAGAAAATCTGGTACAATGATCTTGCACAACCTGTTATCATGTCCAGCCTCTCTTCCTTACCCATGCTAAGCCCTCACTGCACCTTGACTTCTGGCTGACCAGGAACAGACCCTTTGAAGAAGTAGTGTCCATCATGACTCATTCAATAAAATCCCAAACATCCACCACAGGGATCTGACAATTTGTGGGGCTTTTTTTTCATGAGAAACAGCCTGCTGGCAGCTTTTCCACACTGACAAATGAAAGCAGACATGTTTCTGCTTGCCTTTGAATTTATCTATTTTGAACACTTAACATTCTTCTCCTTATCTAAAACAGCTTATCTTATTCCACTTTTCATGTCTCTCCTTCTTCAGGATACAAACCACAGGGTCGTGATCTATCTTTTCCCTTTCCAGATTAAATGGAAACAATGAGACTAGGAAACAACATGCTAAATGGAACAATCATACAGAACGAGTAAAAAAGCTTCCCTTGGTGACTGGGGGTAAATTATGGAAGCACCATACTGTATTTTTAAAAGGTATGCATCACCAAAAACTAAAACCAAAAGGATGAGACCAGTTTATAATTTTTTTACATAACATGATTTAAACTTTAACCCAGAACAAAAAACGGTAAGTCAGTCACCACAATGTAAGAAGAAAGGCTGCTGTCATGGAGAGAGAAAAAGCACAGGCAACATAAAAACCCCATATCCTTACAGAAACACAGGTTTTGAGACAGTGGTTTCTAAGGACAGTTGCTAAGCTATGAAGACAATAAAAAAAACCCCCAACAAATGCATTTAAGAAACAATCCAGCATGGGCACATCACTTTAAAAGCTATAGGAAGATGTCATGAAGTATAACCTCTGTCACTCTGTCAATCTGATCAATACAATCAGTATCATGTTCTTGCCAATGCAGGATGAATTCCAGGCAGGCATTGCATCTCCCAAAAAGTTATGGGCACAAGCATCTGACACAGGCAGCCTGAGACAAGCAGAAATACGTGTAATTGTGCAAGAACCAGTAGAGCTGTGAAACTCCTTGCCATGGGATGCTAAGCTTGTGTGATCACAAGGGAGACTGAAGAGATTCATTTAAGACACAGTTTATAAATATATATTATACAGGAAATCCCTGAGCTAATAAATGGAGCCTGGAAAATCTAGTGGGAGAAATATAATTGATGCTTGTCTGATGCATCAGCTTTCACCTTTTATCAATTCAAAAAGCCAAAGACCAGGAGTATGTCCACTTCTTCTGAAATAAGTGGCTTTTATAAACACTCAAACCCAAAATAACTCCATCAATCAGTATCTGAAATGTACTCTGCAGGGTCATAAGCACAAGAAGAAAATTCTTTATTTGGTACTATTTTCTTCAAAACCATAAATCAATTGTATTTGAGTCTGTTCCTTTTCTCCCCCCACTTCAAATCTTGCACGAGGAAATGAGCAGAGATTTACTATGCAAGCCTTCTCCTCCTAGGACTGCTAGCAGCAACAGCTATAAAACGGTGACAAAGACGACCATCCAGTGTCTGGACAGAAAGAGAAATCATTACCACCTACCCACTATATAAAAACGTCTCACCTGAGATAGCTTTGTTGTGGTGGCTGGCAGGAGTGGGCGACTGAACTTCTTCTGAGAACCAATGGCCGCTGGAAATGGTGGTGCAGAGAAGACAGCAGCCACACAGTTAATCTTGTTGATCCAGGTCTGCATTTCTTCTTGGCTCCTGAGGAAGCAACACATATTAAGCACTTGCTGACTCAGCATTGTCTACCTCTTTCCATCCCTTCTATGTTATTTTAAAAGTCCGAATAGCCAAAACTGGACAAGTCTTAAGAGTCTGCTCTTTCTTCCTGCCTATGTCTGCAAGCAGCTAGTGCTAAGTAACTCAGTCACAGGCTGGCTTGTGCTTAGGTCCATACCTCACCCTAGCACACATCTTTCCCTAATCCAATCCCAGTAATACAGCTGACAGAGCCAACTAATGCCCTGATTCAGACATATGTCCTAAGGTCTTGGTTGTGCTGGTAACCACAGATCTCTAGGAGGTTTAATATGGATCTCAGTAGAAAAGGGCTCAGAAGCAAAAGGCAGGTCATCTGTTATGTCTGGATATCACAGCATGAAAAACTTTATCAAATCATCCTTGTATTAACTAGTAACTTTGTCTCTAACCACAGCACATCTTCTAGAAAGACATCTGGCTAGGACTTGATGACATCAGGAGACAGACAATCCAAGACTGCCTTTGGTCATTTGCTTCAATGATTAATCACCCTGACTGTTATCTTGCTTCCAAATTGAATTTCCTGGAGCTTCAGCTTCTAGCTCCTGCATCTTGTTATGCCTCTCTCAGCTAGATTAAAAAGCCTCTTAAAACCTGATGTTTCTTTCTCATGCACTATTTGTGCACTCTAATCACATCACTACTTAATCTTATTTCTGATCAAATAAACAGATTGAACCTCTTAAGCCTCTGTTTTAACCTGTCCAGGCAAAAATTTATTCCTCCTTCAGCACTGCTTTCTTTCCTCAATGAGTGGCATGAGGAGAGCACTTACTGGGCTTGAAAAAGCAGGACTCTCCAATCTGCTGTTTTAAGCTTGAGGACATTGGGTTTCTTCTCATAGTCTGTTGCCTTGGATGCCAGTGCATGGTGCACACTAACCGCATTCTTCAGATCTTCCTCCGACAAAGCCTTTTCTGGCTTATATTCATCCTGCAGAAGATAGCAGGGGAAAAATTTATGGCATTTAATTTCTGCATGTACTAATCCTTCTTCCTTAGCCTAAGGAAAAAACCTTATTCCAGAGTTGAGAAATAGTAATAGAGTATATGAATAAGTGCAACCTGACTTGTGGTTTCCACTACCTTTAACATGTTTTCCTTTCTCTCTCTTTTTTCTTTTTTTCTCTGTTTTGATGTCTTTCCAAAGGAGAGAAGTAGTTCTACTGCCTGCTTGACAGGAAGAGATGTAAGTAGGAAGTATTTGACTATGACAACAGCTGTGGATTATTTGTCTTCAATTCAACAATCCCTCATAATCAGCTCCCCAACTCCACTGCTCAGCTATTTAGGTTCTCAGTCTCTACTGCCTGCTTTTAATTTTTTTCAACCAATTACCTTTGTAGGTGCTCCTAGGCAAGTCCTCACACACTACAGAAGCCTCCTCACAAAGTCCACAAAGAAAATTACAGCAAACTCCCTTACCTCTCTCTGATGAGGGTCTACAAATGGCAAGCACAGCTCTATCTGGGTTTCTGACACAGAAACGGTACCATTCCTAACACCAGATGACAAAACCAGGGACTCTTGTTTTGCAAGCAGCAGCCTGGAAGCAGTCTTTGATCTTCTGAGTGACGGAAGCTGGACAAGGACATAATGTAGCCATAGGTTCCATCCAAAGCCCACAAGACTATAAATGGCTTGGGAAAGCCAGGAGCTTTTTGAAAGAGAAGTGATTTTTCAGCAAGGCTGCATCACTTTGTTTCTGCAGAGCAGGCCAAAGCAGTCTGTAATTGACTCCATTTCTCCCTCTTAGTGTATCACAGAAATCAGTTTCACCTGGAATATGCACCAAGTGTGACAGCTGCAAAGCAGTGAAATAACTCCCTGCAGGCATGGTAACTATTGATCCTGCACTTGAACACAATTTATGAGATAAGGTTTAGCAGGAAACACAGTGCAAGATGCAGAGTATGTGCAGGGATAGCACTAGCTTCCACAGCCAGGGAGACACCCGCCTGAGAGAAGAGCTGGTTAATGTGCATGAATTCATTTACAGAACTTCTCTGGCAGCACACCAAACAGGACTGCAGCCAGAGGAATCTATGCCACTGCCAAAGGCATCTGAGCTTTCAGCCAGGCTGGGCTGGGGCTCTCCACGTTGAGGCTCTCCAGGATAGGAAGTCACCAGCTGTGGTGACCACCTCTTAGAAGGTGGGAGAAAACATCTTGCTCCTCTGTCATTTCTCATCCCTTCTGATGGGCTGGTGCAGGCCCACAACTTCCCACACTGCTGCTCAGACACTTAACCTGAGAAGAGCAGCTATCCAGCAGTCCTGCCACACCACCACCTCTGTCTGGAGCTAGGCAAGGGCACCACCATAAGTCTGGCAGGCCCAGCAGAAAGGCAGAACATTACTACACAGGTGACCAAAGGGCAGACGCAAACCTAAACATCTGTGATATAAGGGGTTTACAAGGGCTGGCAGTGAGCAAAGTCAAATGTCCTCCATCTCTCATAATTTGAGACTCAGCAAGATTTGAAGACATCTGTCAGTCTTGAAGGATTTTGCCTATGCCCACTTAGGGCATTTCTTTAAACCTTTTTCAAGGAAGTCTGGCAAACCCTGCCTTGAAGATGGAGGAGGCAAGACCTCAGGTCAAGCCCCCTCCTGTAAGGGCTCACAAGCTGATTTATTTGGTGGTAGTTTTGGGGGAAATGACTGGCTCTGTTGTCCAGGAAGACTGGGAAAACCTCAGAGCCAGGAAATTAACTTACAGAGGCCTCAGACATATGATATTCTATCTTACCTTGTACTACTGCCTAGAGACAGTGTCAGCTATCACTTAGCTTGTTGCCTTCTAGCTTCCTCTGTGAGCTGCATCCAATGTCTACAACTTGCTCTGGTGACTAAATCCATTTCAGAAGAAGTCCACATTTGGGCAGCCCCAGAAGCAGCCCTGGTTGATAAACCCTCCTTTCCAACAGAAAGTATTCGTGGTAATCCCTGCTAATCCCACCAGATCAGTTGGCTGCAATCCACCTTGACAGCTGGGGCTCTGCCAGCTTCTCCAAAGGCACTGATCAGCATACCGGAAATGTCTCCACATAGTTTGCCAGCCTCAGAGAAAGCTGTAAGGACATGAATGTGCTGCCAAAATTCCTTCTCCAAGGCCTTCAACTCTTTTTGACTGGTAGGGAATGCTAGGGGAGTAGGAACATCCATTTTTGCCTAAGCCGTCAAGGACAGCATGTGCTATGATGTGCTGATGTCAGCGTTCAGGTTGAGCTGAAATGGAAGGCAGCTCTCTAAAGTTAGACCTCAATAGTGGCAAGAAATACATATGGAGCCAGAAAGAAACTGTGATCTGTCTGTCAGCTGAAGGCTGATGTGAGTTCTGCGTACAATGCAATGGCATGCTGAATTCATCTTTCTCAAACTCCTGGAGAATGACTTTCCCACATCTTGATGACCCAGATTCAGCATATTTTTAAATACATTTCTGGTAAACCCGAGAATGACATTTGTCTTTTCTTATCAGTCACTGCACCATGGATGGATATCTCCATGCAGCTGCAAGATTCTCTTTCAGAAAGTCTCACCACCAAACACTTTACCTGAGTCTGGCCTTTCTCAATTTTTTTTTTAATTTTTAACAGAGGAAATTTGAGAAAATTTATATAAAAAGACCCGAAGCCTGCAAAATTATAAAGTGCCACATCAAACAGCAAAGATATTGCGAACCTTACAGAAGAGTCCAAACAAAACACGAAGGTTCGTGTCATGCACTTTTTGCCCAGAAGCAATTTCTAGCAAGGAAGCGAGGTCAGCCTTATGTCCTCTCCTTATAAGCTTCTCTTGCACATGCACATCACATCCCATGTCAGTCTAGTGAACAGACATTCTGTCAAGCTGCTACTTTGCAACTTCCTCTTGTTATGAACAGAGGGCAGGAAATTAACCTTGGCCTGAGGATGCCCAGAGACATAGCCAATGTCCCAAACATGTCAAATTTCTTATTTTATATAATACTGCACAGGCATGTTTAGTTGGCTAATTGTGAACATTTCCACTGAGCACCTCCAGTGCTCTCTGTGCTCACGAATTCAGAAACTGTTTCTCCTAAATCACTTATTTAAGAACAAAACAATATGCACCACAGGAATTAGCACTGATATAATTCCAAAGGGGGAAAAAAGGTGGGCAGGGAGACAAGGCTGTCCAGAAGAATCCTCAGTAAATCTCAAGTGATCACCATTTACAAAACACTCTCATACATTGCCTTTGACAGCAAAACAAGGAGAACAGCGGTGCAAACAGAGAGACGGCAGAATTGGGATCACACTGCCCACTTGGGGACTCACAGCTGCTATGAAAAATTAATATTTATATTACAACAGTGTCTTGAGGGAACAGCTGAGTTACAGATGAACACAGAACGCAATACTGCAGAGTTTTGTACATGTGTTTGCATGTACACAGCACTTGTACAGTGAGATTTCTCTCTATCCTGCTTGAATAGTGCAATGAAACCACCATCACAGATGTCATCTCCACAGGCATATGGGGAATGAGAAAAAGAGGACGTGCTTGTGAATGCACTCTGCCGTACTGCACCATATCAGCTTCACCTTCTCTATAATCAGGAGAGAACTGAGGTGAACTGAGGCAAGGCAATCCTTTGACCCAGACTATTGCCAGCACTATTTCCAGAACTATGAACTTCCGCAAAGAAATCAAACTTTTCTAAAATGCTTCAGTACTCCCTAAAATTAGAATAATTTCAGTCCCTACAGAAGGAAACAGCAGCTCAGCAATCTTTACTATAACTACTTGGTCTAGCTGTGTATTTTTTAACTCTGGCACCTTCACCTTCTATGATACTACATCTCTAACAGAGTAAAGTTTATTTGAGTGCTGAAGGAAAGCCCTGGTGGTGAAATCACAGGCTTTTTCACAGCTGCAGCATGTGGCTGAGCAGGGGCCAGAGGCACTGTGGAGAGGCTCACAGCTGCCCCATCACTCTTGGAATGAGTTACCTCCCATCATAACCTTCTGTCAACCTTTCACAGCACAAAGGCAAAAGCCTTACTTGGCAGTGTGCTACAGTAAGATGCCTTCAACGCAACGGATGGCTCCCATGCAAATAGGAGAATGCAGCTCTGCAGAGTAGTGCCCAGTAACTACTGAATTCAAGTGCTCTGAGAAGAGCAAAATACACAACTAACAAACAAATAAGAACAAGAATTCCAACAATGCATTTCATTCTGATGAAATGCAGTCATATGTGAAATTACTCCCTGCTCCTGAAAACATGGAGGGTAACAGGGGGAAGGGCAGCATTCTGTAGAAAACTTGCATGCTACATCAGCATCTCTGCATTTTATTAAACAGAAAGCATTTTAAACTAATATGCCAGCAATGGCCATAAAAATATGTAATTAAGGTGCTAAAATAGACAGTATACTCAGTTCTTTCCCTTGAATATCAAATAAGGAATTAAATATTGTATTTCAAAAAAGAAGTCTTCTTATTTCTCACAGAACCATGCAGTTTTTTCAGGTGAACATTAGAGATTATTTATTTCAGGAACTGAAGCAGATGAATCCATTTTGTTCAGAAAAGGGCAAGTACAAGCCTGCCATGAAGGCATTTTAGTAATACCTGAACGTGTTCCCAGCAAAAGGACTTTGGATTCAGCTGACTTAGTTTTAGTCTCTTGCACTGGCTCTGAGCATATCACACCCAACTTACAGCCTAAATCTTCTATCCTAACTGCAGATTGTTTTGTCTGTTTCAGGATTTCAGCCCCCTCCAAAAGGTACTGCACCCCAAGCATTCACCTTGTAAACCTCATGCTATAATAATCTGATTCAAATCACTGTTTCTTCTCAAGAGACTATTCAGGTTGGCTCCAGTGAAACCAACAACTTCAGAAAGCCACAGTGGGGGAGGAGGAAACCGCAGTATGTACTCACACTCCTGATAGTTACAAAACTATCTGTTTTTGAGTGAAAATGTAAAACAGCTTTCAAAGAAGCATACTTCTGCAATATAGGGCAGTCTGGACAAGCAGTATCTATTCCATGAATATTTCATCTGAACTGGAGGGCAAAAAGCCTTAACAACCTACTTAGCTGCTGCCATTTATTTGATTTTGACAGTTCTCACTCATATGTTGCATTTTATGTTCTAACAGTGTAGTTAAAAATGTACTATAATACATTTAAGCTTGCAACAAAAAGCTTGAAGGGTTTCATCTGACTATCTTTTTAGACACCTTGCTGTCAGGAAGCACATTTTGTTAGAAACCAGCCCTTTCTTGCTTTGTGGAAAAAAAGTATCCTTTTATCCTTCAATTTCGCAAAGGAACAGAAGCTGCAGATTCCTACCAAAGCCAAGCTGTTGTTCAATTGTTTTGCAGCTGGTCTTGCAGGCACTGCAGAAAAGTGTGCCATGAAAAGGTGGGAAAGGAGGACAACCTTACAGAAGGGAAGTCATACGTATGAAATGCAAAGTTAAAAGCAGCCTAGAGGACGCATGCATGACGCTGAGAGATGGCACTGTCTTTGCTGGTGAAGCTAGCTGTTTTTACAGATGTGTGAGGCAGCAGTGGCATACATTGGAACTTACAGGGTGCACATGTGGATGCAGGCAGTGGAACTGAACTTGAAATTGTGAAAAGGGAGAGGGTGTCAACAAGAGGATTCATGCCTGAATGTGTGTGTTAATAGGTGGGGGTAGGGAGATCAGCCATGCTGTGCATCCGAGGAAAAGGAGCCTGGAGGTACACTGAGAGAGTAGAGGAGATGCGTGCTGCTTTATCCCTCTTTAATTAGTTTTCAAAAGACAGTGGTTTCCCCTACCTTCTGCAAGTACAGGACTGTTCCCTTCAGCACAGCATAAAAGGTTTTCCAGCCTCGCTTTCCCCGGGGAGCTGGAAAGAAAACAAACGAAAACCCATTTAAATCAGATCAATTTTTACACTTTGTACACACTACAGGAGAGCTACATTAGTCCTGTGTTAAACCTCCTTCAAACTATCTTTTTCAAAGGACAATGCAACTTAGCACAGTGCCTGCATGTACCTGCTCTGAGAGAAAGCAATACAACAACGCTGATGATAGCCCTGGACTGGATCAGAAAGAACAGCAGCAATGCAGAAAGCAGGCCATAAAGAGCCACAGAGATCCAGTCTTTGTGCTCTTGAAGACAGGCAGACATTGCCCCTACACAACTACGTCTGAGCTTTGCACCATAGCAGTTTTCAGAAAGAAACAGTCTTTCTACATGCCACAGCAGGCTGGCAGGAGCTGCTCAGAACTAGTGGGATACTACACAGAAAGCAGTGTCTCCCCAGAGCCTCGTTCCCTTTTACTGCTGCTGCACACCCAAGTTGGCATTGAGAAAGGAGAAAGATGCCAAGCAACATCATATGTAAAATAGCCAACCCCACAAGAAAGCCAAAGTCAGTTAGAGGTTGAAGAACATAACAGAGAAATATATCTAGCCCATAAATTCCTAGAGACAAGCAGTGGTGGGGCAGGGGGAAGTAAATTCAGCATGAAGGCTGAAGGATCCAGTCTGAAATTCAGGTGCAACAGAGGGAGAGAATTAGGCACGGCTGTACAGTCACAGCACCAGAGACCAGAAGCCTGCATCTAAGCTCACTCCCCACCAAGCACACATCACTGACCAGCAACCATATAGTGTATCACTGACACTATAACAAAATTAATACACACACAACTGAAGAATGACACTCAGAAAGGCATCCCATTCTGATCTGAAGACAGAAAGTAAAGATGAAGAGGTTTTAAGTCCCTGGTCCCAGAAGTTAATCATTCTTATCTTGCAAAACAGGCCTTACTTCTAAGTGGCATTTGTTCAGTTCAGTTTCCAGTCACCGGACCCTGTTACATCCTTCTCCTCCAAGTGCTAAGTGCTTTAGCCCTCAGAACTAGGTTCCTGAGAAAATAGAGATGAGCATTCTAGCATATCACTTCATTAGAAATCCCATACAAGCTAATCTCTGCCCTACAAGGACTCCGTTAGAAAATGAAATATGAAAAGGTCTAACAAGCAAACAAATAAAAAAGTTTTATTCGCACCTGAAAAGCCAGAATGCAACTTTTTTCAGAAAGACAGACCTTTAAATTGTACAGGAACTTCTGAAAACATGGCCCTAATTACATTACTCATAAGAGAGTTATCTCCAGAATGCCAATGTGGTAAATAAAAAGCAATTCTGGTATGTATAATTAAATAAATAATTTAATAAAGGCAACTAGATACAATTACTTATTAAGGCTGAATAAGATGATGTTTAATAAAGACGAGCCTATTTAGAGTATCCAGTCACCACAAAGAATTAGGTCAGCTTGATTTTGACACCTCTGTCTGAATCCAGTTGTCCCGCTGTTACCTTCCATCTTGAAAATATGACCTCTAATTGTACCTTCTAAAATAGATGAGCAAAACATGTGAACACCAAAGAGCTTAGCCTAGGAGAAACTAGCTGTTACTGGAAACCCATCATGAAGCCAGACTTTGTCTTTGGGATTTAGCCCACCAATGTGAATCATGAATAGGCAATCATCAACAGTTATGGGGAAAACACAGATGCTCTGACTAACTTCAGCTTTTTCCAAGATCTGTAGACAAGAAATGAAGATATCCAAACAACAAAACACACACAGGTGCATCAGAGGCCCTTGATAAATAGTACATCGCAAACAGAAGCAGGACAAGAAGGGAAGAAGATAATTAAAGTAAGTAAGAGACATAGCAGGATTAGTACAAGAAAGGGGCAGGGAGGAACTGCATAGTAAAAAGCTGGCTGGTGCCAAAAGCTGCCACCCTTCATTGGATATGTAACCCAAGGCTGGGAAAGTATGGAAGGGAACACTACCTTCTAAACAGAGGTAAAGAACAGTCTTTCTTTAAAGACAGACCCAGAGAGGAAGGGAGATCCAAAACAATCTGGTGTCACATAAGGAAAAGGAGAATTCTCAAATTACTGCAGAACAGCTACTGTAATTCACTTGAAATTATTTTCTATGTGTAAACCATTATATTTATCTTCTTTCAGACCAAAAATTCACAAGGCGTTGCTGTATCACCTTACTTCTTATGCATTAGAGCTGCTGCAAATGGCACTGAGCATTGTAAATTCTGGCCTAACAGTGAGAGTGTGATAATCCAGTTGTTGTGTTGCCTGTTAGGGCTGCTATTTCCCCTAATGAAGCAGCAGTATTCACCTTGAGAAGTACATGGGCTCACTGGCAAGTGGCATTGTGAAGACATAACAAGAAAATAACACATTAGGATTGAAAAATTACTTACTTTTCTTTCCATCCATATCTGCATGGATTTTCCGAGCCAGAAATCCAGTTTTATACACGGCAGCATTGGGGTCATGAGGGATGTCCAGGAATGGGTTATTTGAATTGCCAATTCGACTGACAGCCTTTGTCTGGTTCCCATTATCCTTTTCATCTGTACCATCCGAGTGAGATTTTTTTTTCTCTTCTTCATCCCTTAAAAAGCAGTGAAAATCATGCATGAAGGATGGACTCACCAGCAAAGTTTCATTTCAGCAATTTTTGAACACTCCTTGTCAAAATATACCTCTCTCTTTTATAGGGTGCCATACTTAGGGAGAAATCTAGAAATATATCAAAATATAGACATATTATAGCAGTTTCAGTTCACCTACTTCACCAGCACAGGACACAGATTTTCAAAAAGGCCAAGTTTTCATTATTGTCTCAGAAGATTAGACTTCAAAAGTGTTCTGTGTCCTCCAGTTTTGGCTATTTTTAATTCCATGTATTTGAGTGTTAAAATGGGAAACATTTGCCTGCTGGGTTCAGCTGAAAAATCCCCAATTTCTTCATGAGCTCACATGTAGATGAAAAGAATTAGAATACTACACATAACTGTAGCTTACCCCTTAACTTAGCTTCTGAAACACAGACTCTACCTATTTTTCTTTATTTTCCTCAGCTGACTAGCATAAAATCAGTAATTTAAAAATAAAAACCAAACTAGGTGAATTATGTCATCTTTACTTTGGAAATAAAATGTTTGCTGCTGAAAATGTTACTTATTAGGGCAATGTATTCCACAGAGCTCTTGGGGACAACAATGCAAGTCATAAACATTACCTGACTAATAAATACCTTTTTGCTTGTTACAGGCAAAGGCTAAAAAGGACTAGGCAACCTAGAAGTAAACAGTGTCCATCACAACAGCAGGACAACAGTTTTCAGCGAACAGGCCAGATTACACAGTAGCCCTTCATCCTTTGAAATCCGCATACATTCCCCTCAAGGTGACTAAGAAAGGTGTGTCAGGGAGTATGAAGGCTGTCATTGGAAGGTCATGGTAGCAACACCTGCTGAGACTGGCATCTGATTTTAAAAAAAACTCTTTTGAGCATAATGATGGCTAATATTGCTAACCCACTGGGGGTGGACCTCAACTTGATGCATCTCACTGGACCCAGATGACTGACAGAGAGAGAGCAAGCTCAAGCAGATCTTCCAAACACATCCATATATTCAAAAGTATGTCTTATGTGACAATTAGCAAGGCATATATCAATCCGGTAGCTCCTTTAGGAACACACTGCTACCATGGCTGCTTGTGGGAATGACCATTCAAAAAAATGTCTTCCAAGAACTGCAGGCCACAGCAACAAATCTATCTTATCCTCAGCTCTGCTGCAAAGGAGGCTCATTATCACCTTCTACAACTGCCTGAAAGGAGGTTGTAGCCAGGTGGGGGTAGGCGTTTTTTCCCAGGCAACCAGTGAATGATGAGAGGACTAGCCGGTTGAACATCAGGAGAAATTTCATCACTGAAAGGTGGCTGAGCATTGGAACAAACTTCCCAAGGAGATGGTGGAGTCACCATCCCTGCAAGCATTCAAGAAACAAATTGATGTGGCACTTGGTGCAATGACCTAGTTGAAAGGGTGATGTTCAGTCATAGATGATCATTTAATGATCTTGGAAATCTTTTCCAAACTAGATGATGATTCTATGATTCTATGAAATGGTCTTTGGGGAATAACTTAGTTTAAGGAGAAAAAAGGCTAAGAGACTGGTTTGACAACAAGGAAAACAAATCCAGAAACACGAGGGCTGTGTTAGTGAACTCTGTAGTAGCAGGGAATATTCCCAAGCATTTGACTTTGGTCACATCATATAAATTATAGAAATATAGTCAGGAGGTGCACCATACCTTCATGATGTTGTCTTGCAAGGTCTCCTAATTAAGAAGGACAAAACTTTTACTTCAAGACCTGATTCCTGCAAGGAAGAGCAGTCCTTGCATCTTTAGCCTACTGATGTGTGCTTTCCCACTCCAGCACAGAAAGTTGTACAAAACCTTTTTATTAGTCAAAGCAAATATGCTTAAGTTGAATCACTCTCCCAATTGAAAAGGTGTAGGCATTTCTGACAATTTCACTTGTCCCTGCCCTACATTGGTGTACTTGCTAGCTGCTGGTAAGTCGGAACCACTGTGTGTTATGTGTTTCTTAGATATATGTCCATTCCAGAAGCAAATTCTCTCAACATGAGTCTGAGGCACTTAATCCAGACAAAAATCTCTCAAAGGGCATAAGCACACAGGCTGATTTGTCACACAGAAGTGCCTTGTGAATTCTGGGATTTCAGCCAAGGACACAGCAGATTTCTCCTTGTCAGCAGAGACCAGCTGCAGTAAAAGGCTTAACACTTTCCTGGAATAAGCTATCTCCTTTGGAGTTGTGGGAATGAATTACTGTATACTGATCAATTGTCCTGTGGGAATATACTAGTACCCTTAATCAAGCAGCCTCAGTGGTGGATGAGCAATCCTGTGGGGGATCCTGGACACCACTAAGAGCTGGGGGCAGTGCTCTTAAACTCAGTACTTCTAGTTACAGCAATTCTGTTAAAACCGGAATTCCTCAAAAGACATGGTGGAAAGGACAAAATAGCATCAGCTGTCACAGCTGCTGGCAGCACTGAACAAACCTTGAACTGATCTTTTGTTCTACCATGAAAATGGGACTTCTTTGAGACTCAGCAGCTTCAGGCATTTCTGAGAGCTGAGTGCTCTGACAAGATGCATGAGGGCAAGATGCACAAATCAGTCTGCAAGAGGCAATGACAGGAGACAAAGGGGCAGGAAGGACTCATTACAAGCAAGAAGTGGATGAAAACCAGAGGATCTGAGACTCATTTGCCCAAATACTCCATGTTACTTCAGTGGTCAAACATAAGAAGAAAGCAAGATGATTCGGAGGAATGTCAAAGTAGCAAAAAAAGTTCAGGTATTAATTTTCCCTCAGGTATCTTCCAAAGCTGGCTGAATAGATAGGTTCCCAAATACTGTTTATCAGGGATTTAAAAATCTGAGCTTACTTCTAACAAGCCTTTAGGGTACTTTTGTAAGAAAGAATTGCAGAAAATTCAGGGAAGCCTCTGGATACATAAACCTGAAAACTGATCTTTGTTTGAAACCCTAAACTGTGGGGAGTGTGACTACCTGCCCATCCTCAGATGGCTCTCACAGATCATCCAGGTGCTGCAATGTCCCCAGCATGAAGGCCTCCAGTGATGTGGGTAAGAGTCAGTGGCGATCTCTGTGCAGGTGTTCAGAGTCATGGATGTGGTGTCACACAGGCATTAGCTCAGATCCTTTTGGAGGGCAGGACCACTGCCTCTGGTTTAGATTTCATACAGGAAGTAACACAACCCTTGTGCATTTAGGGGGAAAAAACCCACAATGGTTCCAAAACACCTTTCAGTAGGCAAAACATCATCATGAAGGCTGAATTAGGCTTGCAGAAGTCCTATGAGATTTTTCTGCCCCTGATCAGCAGAGGAAAATCATTCCCTACTTGGGTCTGAAAGCAATTCCTCTGGTGACTCCTCCTTGATGACTGAAAAGGGTTGATGGCTACAAAACTTCTCTTAAGTCCCACTTTCCATTCATAGGAAATGCGACCTACAGTGTCTCTTCTCTGCAGGGTACTGGTGACAGGAAAAAATTACCATCTGTAGAGTTTCTCTAAGATTCTGCTTATGGCACATGATGTTTGCAAGGCTTCCCAAAACAAGAAGCTTCAGTTCACTTCTGTAAGCCTGTCTCTTTGGAAAAGGAGCTAAAGAAAGAGCAGCAACCACCCTCTGGCTGCCCATGAGAACCAGCACACCAAACCCAGAACCTGCTTGTGCTATCAACTTGCAGTCACAGCATTGAAACAGCAATGTTTTCCTTCCCAAATATATGATAACAGACAACTAGAAAGAGTTTGCCCCTTATTCTTAAACACATAAATGTGAAAAAAATAAAAATCCAGATGTTGCCATTTTGGTGAAGAAAAGCATTTCCTGCCTCTCCCAAGAAGACCCTATACAGGAAAGCCCCATTTCTGTCTTCTGGGAGAAAAGCATCATCTGATTCTCTCAGTAATAAAATTATTTCTTTACAATCTATGGTCCAATTTGAGGCTCTGCCTTGGAAAATTCTGAAATCACTGATCTGGAACCATGTAGTCAAGCCCTTCATTTTTAAAACTCTGCTTCATCTCTTCTGCATTTGTTCAAATAGCAACCTTATATGACACAGCAGAAAGTTGAGTTCATCTATTTAAACATTGCAATTGAAAAAAAAAATTCAGGTTTGTAATATGCATCCATGAAACTAGCAGCATCTGTATTAGGAAATTGACTTGAGAGAAGTTTAGGCATCTTTCCCAGTGGGAGGGAAGGAAGAGAACCAGGTTGAATACCATGTGACCCCCCACTCTAAAACCAATCAAGAAGTTGTAAACCAGAAGCATCCTAGAACTTGGGAGACAAAAGTTAATTATAACAGGGAGAGATTTCTCAGTTTGACCTAGAAAAAGGTGAGCTTCAGCACAGATGTCTTTATAACTACCCTGATCTCAGCATCACAGTTTGATTTGGCAGCACCTCTTTCCCACCATCACTAACTGAATGACCTGTTTTGGTTTGGCTGAAAGGAGATAATTTATCAGTGTAGTTTGGATGAACAAAAAAAAGAATATACCATGTCCCTGTAAACACCTCTGGTTAGAGAAGTATATCATTGGCTAGTTAAAAACCAAATGATTCTCCTGGAAAAAAACTACACTGTTCTGCTGAGAGAAGGCTTTTGGGACACAACTGACTCAAATGCAGCCATTTGGCTTTAGCAATTTTGTAAGCAGTGCTTTGGGAGTTCATAAATTAATTCTAGATCACCTGTTTTAAGATGATGATTTTTTTCCTCCAATTACTTTCAACAGTAAACAGACACAGTATTGCAAACAAAGGAAAACAGTAATGGCCACCATGACATTTCCATGCAGACATCAGGCAAATAAAACATATTTAGCTCTGGCAACTTTGTAATCAAATGGATTTTTCTTTTTCAGCTTAAAGTTGACAGTGATCAGTGTGAAAGTAAAAGAATGAGAAACACCTAAAAACCTTGGGAGGATATAGTATTATAGACAACGAAGGAGGCCAGGCAATCTATCTCTTTGCCTCTGTGGCTGGATCTTCCTAATCCATTACGGACAAAACAACCAGTTCACAAAAACCTCCACTGAAAGCACTTCTGTACTTTATCCAGGCAAACCTATGCGTTGGTTTAAATCCATAAAAAACCTTTTTAAAGGTTGATTTCAAATTTTCAATGTTTCAAATTTAAGGCCATCCACAACAGACATGAAGAACAGTTCACACCTTTGAGGCTTGCAGTGTGGAGCAGAAGTGTGCTCTCAGGATCCCACATTCACCAGTTCAGTAAAAATTCCAGGTCAGATCTCTTTATTTTACAGATTATTCACTTTTAACTTTGTGGAGAACTTGAACCAGGCACTACTGCAGAACAAGAACTATAATGCAATTCTCTTTTCAGAGCTGTACCCATGCTTTCCTGTTCAAAAGGGATAAATGAACACTCCTACTGAAAGTCTCTGGAGAATATCTGCTGATTAAGGTGTCACTTCTCATGATTACAAAATTGAAGTCAATAGTAGCCCTTTCTTTGTGTGGGCTTTGGATCAGACTGTAATTCTACTGGAAATGTATTCTTTAAGATGTGCAAACTCTTGAAGATAATAACACACCTAGCTCACAACTAGTAAGATAAGGATTGGATAGCAGCCCTTCCCCATCTTATGTTTCACCATTATTGTTTCCTGTCTATGGACTTACTGATAGCCATTAACCCACTAAATAATGTACTTCCAGAGCAGCTCTTAAACCTTTGGTTAGTTGATGAGCGCCTTAGATCCTCAATGGATTTCTGGCTGGTGGAAAGGCATTCCTTCAAAATGCCAGCATTGCAGGAGAGCTTATACAGAGGTTTGGAGTCCTATCTTCACCTTTGCCTTACCTCCCTCTTCTTATGCTGCCAACTGCATCAGGGAAGCAAAAGAATCATCTTTGGAAGGGAGACAGGATTTTCTTTGGTCCCACCAGAACAAAACCGACCATGCTTCCTTCCCATTCAGCTTTCTCTGCAGATCACAACAGCAGAGCAAGAGATATATATGTGCCTCCTCCCTTGAGCTCAGGCAGCCCCAGGGCTTCTTGGGGTTATTACTTTACACCAACCACACATCTCTATAAAAATGAAGAGAAACATCTTCACACTTCCTTTTCCAGCCAGTACTCTCAGCTCTAAAGGTACTGACTATGCCCAGAATGAGCTTTGTTTTTCATCACGGAAATTAATTGTAACATCAGTCCTAGCTATGTGTCAGTCTCAGATTGGAGCCAACAACTGGCACTTTTGAGCATTCTCCTGCAAAAAAGTAGCTTTACATCCACCCAAAGCCTTATTTAAGAAAGAGTCTGAATTACCACTTTTCCAGCCTGTTTAGAATTTTCCCCCAAACCAAGGGCATGGACTAGACTATGTAAATGCCAAAGCAGTTACCACCTATACAGCAGCAAGATCTCATAAATCACCTTGACTGAGGTTCACAGGAGCAGAGCCAGTCATGAGCCAGTTGCCACCTGGAGGCTGCCCAAGTGTATTAGGCACGGTATAGTTTCTTGGCAAGAGCTGGAGGAAAATTCTGACATTGAGAAAGTCACATAATGGATTCTGCTGGTTCTAAAGTACCTGTGACAGTGTCTGGCAAACAGCTTTGGTGTGACATATAAGATTCACACAGGGTGTTCCAGGTCCAAGACACAGACTGTGAAAATGTCTCCCACCATGACTTTTAATGCTCATCAGAGATGGTACTTCTTGCTGATTCCCATTAAAAGCACACCTTTACTACTACTACCTAGCACATTTCTGAACTGGGACAGCAATCCCACTTGGAACCAGTTGCTCTTGTGAGGCTGCACATCCTAACAAGAAATTGGTTTGCAGATCATGAACTTAAAACAATGAAGATCAAAAAAGCCACTGGGCCTGCAAGACCTATGGCACTTGCTAGAAATTCTAGCATAAGAGGTGCAGGAGCATGCATTCCAGACATACCTTGTTCCCATGAAGGTGAAGTTTCACATATGTCAATATGCACAGGGAAATACCCTTGTATAGCCAAAATATATGTAAGACATCATTTTCCTATTTTATAGGAACAAAATCCACTGTTCTGCAAGTGGCAAAATCAAAAGTAGACACTTCTGCCCTTTCCTGTCATAATTAGACTACACAAAGCCTAAGCACAGGGAAATGTCATTTTAATCAAAAATCTGAAACTGAAGTTTTTTCTCATCTGCGGCATTTACATAGTTAACAAGTGTTATCCTGTCAAAATCAACTAAGGATTTGGAGGGAGTGATATCAGACTTTGTCCATTTATCATCTTTCACATTAGGTTGTTGTCAAGTTATCCATACTTAATCAGGAGACAAACCAAGACAATAAACCAACAGCAGGAAACTCAATCCAAGAAGTGTGTTTCTATTCAGTGGCTCTGACACAATGAACAGAAAGATAAAGGGAGACGTCAACTTCTGTTTTATTTATGCAGACACAGAACAACAGAGGATTTAATTTCTCTCTTTTCAGGCTGAAGTTTCCTACTAAATGAAATGTCCTCTTTCCTTACAAATGGAGTTGGCTCCTATCATTAACAATTCCCCTTGCTGGAGAAACAGATGAGGCTGTATATTGCCAGGTCATTCATTAGCAAAAAAGCAAACTCTTTATGTACACTGGCTATCTTCTGCAGGTTTTGGAGCCCACACAGATGGTGACATAGGATGTATAAACAGATTACTACGCAGGTACTACTGTTAAACTTCTAATTTCTACAACAGAAGCATACTTACACTGCCCATTCCAACTTTTCATTCTTGATTGAATTGTAGAGGGCCTGCAAAGGGAGAGAAATAAGATGGAATTATTGTCTGACCCCTCCTACACATACATTAATATCCTGAGTAAAGACACCCAGCTACTATCAGCAAGCAAGCAGTCTCTGATCAAGAAAGTCCTGTATCTGCTAATGATAATGTGAGAATCTTCAGCAGAAATTCCACCTAAGAAAAAAATACTGAATGTGTATTTTAAGATTACAGTCATTTTCTCAAGCAATTTTTGTAGTTTTTGTGCCTTTTTAAGAACACAGAATCATGAAATAGCCATGGAAGGGACCTAAAGTTCCACCCATGGCAACTCCTCCAATGGGCAGAAACACCTGTCACTAGGCCAGGTTGCTCAGAGCCCCATCCAGCCTGTCCTTGAACGCTTCCAGGGACAGGTATCTACAGCTTCTGTGGGCAACCTGTTCCAGTGCTCCTCACAGTAAAGAATTTCTTCCTAACATATAGTCTAAAGCTATTCTCTTTCAGTTTGAAACCACTGACCCTTGTCCTTTCCTTATATGCACTTGTAAAAACAACTTGCAGGCTGCCTTCAGGGACTGGAAGGCCATAATTAGGTCACCTTTACACCTTCTCTTTTCCAGGCTGAAAAAACCCAGTTCTCTCAACCAGTCTTCATAGGAAATGTGGTCCATCCACATAATCACTTTGGTGTCCCTATTATAGACTCACTCCAACAGTTCTGTGTCCTCCCTGTGCTGGGAGCCCAGAGCTGGATGCAGGTTCCAGGTGGGCTCTCCCAGAGCAGAGCAGAGCAGAGGGGCAGAATCCCCTCCCTGCCCTGCTGCCCACGCTGCTCTGGATGCAGCCCAGGACACGTTTGGCTCTCTGGGCTGGGAGTGCCCATGGCTGGCTCATGTCCAGCCTCTCACCCACCAGCACCCCCAAGTCCTTCTCACAGGGCTGCTCTCCATCTGCTCATCCCCAGCCTGTGCTGATACATGGGTTGCTCTGACCCAGGTGCAGCACCCTGAACCTGGTCTTGTTACACTTGGTCTTGAGGTGTCCAGGTCGCTCTGGATGCCATCTCATCCTTCAGCTGGGTGTCACCTGCAGATTTCCTGAGAGTGCCTTCATCCATGTCATTAATGGAGACATTAAACAGTACTGATCCCTGAGGGACACCACTAGTCACTGATGTCTATCAGGACACTGTGCCATTGACCACTACCTTCTGGATGTGACCATCCAACCACTTTCTTATCCATCTAATAGTCCATGCATAAAATTCGTCTCTCTGCAATTAAGAGACAGGCATGTTATGAGGAACTCTGTCTGAGGCTTTACAGAAGTTCAGATAAATGACATTTATAGCCCTTCCCTTGTCCACTAACACGGTCATTCCATCATTCAGGGCCATTTGGTTGGTCAGGAAGGACTTGCCCTTGGTGAAGCTGCACAGGCTGTCTCAAATCATCTCTCTGTTCTCCATGTGCCAGAGCACAGCTTCTAGGAGGATCTGCTCCATGATATTCCCAGGCAGGTGATGAGGTTGGGAAGTCCCTGGTTGCCAGGGTTTTCCTTTCCACCCTTTTAAAAGATGGGTACAATGTTTTCCCTTTTCCAGTCACTGGGACTTCACCAATACAATGGTGAAATCATGATTACAGTGACTTTACAAATACCACAGAGAGTGGCTTGACAACTACATCAGCCAATTCCCTCAGGACTCTGGGATACATCTCACTGGTTCCAATAGACTTAGGTACATTCTAGCTCCTCGGGTGGTAAAAAATCTGAACTTTACTTCCAGTTAGCAAAAGCCACAAGACTTTGAAATTCGAGGTTCAGTCTAATTCCTGACACTCAATGAAAACTTCTGGTCAATGACTTTAATGGGGACTTTAAGATTTCATCATATAGGCCAATCTGTGAAAATTTGCCAGAATAGCTACCCAAAGTCCCTGAGCCTCACAGACACCTGAATGCTTTCCCAGTCACACACCTAAACATAAACATGTTCAATTTCTAAGTGCAAAACAGAAAATTAATGTTAAGCAACTTTTCTGCTTCAAGATCACTGTCTTGGACTGCTGTCCACTAACACCATTCCTCCTTCAATTCATAGGAAAGGTGCCCAGTAGGTTTGACATCAAAGGTAACATTTCTGGTTTTGATACAAGCCTGCAGAGAAAAGGGTCTGAAACCTGACTTAAGATTGGGTGAGTATCAGACAGCTGGGATGGATTTTTTTTTTTTTTTGAGAGAAAGTACATATATCAGTTGGATAAGAATGTCTTATTTCAGCCCCCCATGAGCTGATGTATACAATGGATAAACCTCTGGTATTACCAAGCTAATGGAGTTCTTCAAAAAGGTCACTTAACTCAAGTGAAGTATTTTGGTATGGAATGTCCCTGATTCTCACACGTATAATCTGCATTTGTAATTCACCTTATATACATAGCTAGATTTACTCCCTCTGGCACATAACTCCTACACAGCCTCAAAATATGTTAACGTGTAGAAGAACTGTTGATGCACATGATTAGCAAAAAGTAGCACATCAACTATGAACAAGCCTGAAAATCACATACTATAATAGGTATGACATGATGCTCAACAAAAACAGTAACATTTAGATAGCCTTAATGCTGACCCAAACCAAAAATAATTTGGAAACTGAAGAGTTGAAATTAGTCTTGTGCATATGCCACAGCTGAATTCGCATGAGCAATACCATGAGCATATCCCACTCTTCATTCTGTCATCCACTGTCTCTTTTTCGAATCTGGAAGTCTTATTTGAAGATCCTTAATATTCAGCTCTCTGGAAATCTGACTTTACCAAACAATACACAAGCAGGTCAAACATTATGGTACAATTCACTTCATGTTGATGCTACACAGGTAGCTACCCTAGGTCACAATGTTCCAAGAAAGTAAGTTTCTCAGAGCAATACAACAGATATGAACACAAACAATACTCATGCCTCATCCTACTGACACTGAGCTAGCAAAGAGAGGTCCTCACCACTAACTTGAGCTTCACTGTGCCATTCAGAGAGATATGATTAAGTATTTCCAAGTTTGGAGTTTTCACTATTTCTAAAAACATATCTTCTCTGAAGTGTATAGGTGCTCTGAACCAAAGGCAGACAGCCAAAGGTGAACAGATGGGCATTTCTGGCAATTTGGAGGCACTTGCTAATTTTTAGGTGAGAGTTATCAAGAGATTTCAAGACCACTCTGCAGAAAGAAAGCAAAAGAAAGAGTTAATATTTCTCCTCCCTGTTCAGCAGAATTAGACACAACTCCACTTTTGTACACAAACGAATGCTGATACTGGTTCCTGCAGTCACCAAGCACTTCTTATATGATTTGGCCAAAGCCCCTGTCTTATTCTTTGACTTGTTCTTTTCTTCCTGCTATGAATAAAATATTCTCTTACATTTTGAGCCAGAAAATGACTCCAAATACAATGCGAAGAGGCTGCATACTTCCTGCAGCCGCCTCCCCAGTTTTTCAGAAGTAATATTTTTTTCCTCATCTAGCTCAATGTGTTTCAGAAACAGCAAAAACCTGGCTTGAGGAAACACATTTGTTGCTCCCTGGCCCAAATGCCAACAAGATTGGGTCAAAACCTCTGAAAATTAACACCTGCCCTGTGCAGGTTTTTATGAGATTTCACTGCTAAGCACATCTCTAGGGATCATTGCAGCCAAAGAGCAGAACACACAAAAGCAGCAGTCCAGATTGGGGCAGGGATAACAAATGCCCCAGGCTTTTGCCTTGTGAAAAGAGAGCTATGTTTGTCCTAACCTTTACTAATGAGCCAGACATCATCTTCCTTCTTTAGGGAGTAACAGACACCAACCCAGTCATACAGCATACATCTGACCAAGGACATGCTGCCCCCACAGACCCTCAAACAGAGCCTGTCAAAAGTTTCTGGTATTTACAAAACAGGAAGAAAACTGTAGAGAGTATGCACAGCCTAGGCAGCTGTGTTCTGTGAACCTGTGTATGTTCTGTGTGTCTACCAGGCATGTTCACTGACACCTCAGCAAGCAGACCTCGGCAAATACATGAGTTCTCATGCCTGCCCCAGCTCACCTCTCTGGCAGATACTGCTGGCAAGGCAGCTGCTGGACTCACCAGCCTTTCAGAGCTGCTTTATGTCACTTCTCCAAAACAACTTCTACTTTAACATTTTCCTGATATCTTCCTGGGCTCTCATATGTTCCAGAGAAGCAAAATTTCCTCCTTCCATGTTTTGCAACCGGAACCATACGTGTACAGCACAGCACCCTGATTTACCTCATGGCTATTTCCCAAGGCCCTGATATACAGAGTAGCTTCTTTCAAAAGGCATTTCTCCAGAGTATGACTAAATCAAACAAACTTGCAGACAAGCACTTAAATGCTTCGCTAAATTGCAACAAAACTCATCAGAGATTACAGCATGGTCATGGCTCTCACTGTACTTAGCTAGCTGCAAGGACAGGTTTTTTTAACTCATGTTTTCTCTCTGGGAAATGAAAAAAGAAAAAAAGCTCTCATTTACAGCACTCTTACAGATTGACAATAATCACTACTTCCTACCTGCTAGCCCGGGAAGCATTTGGCAAATTTGCTATGTAAGCCAGAAAATAGGAGGTTGAACTAGAGCAGTGAATGATAGAATGAATATTGCATAGGTGTCATCTTCCAAGCTGGACTGATACCAGTCAGAAAGTGGAAAGACTTTCTATCTCTTTTGTCACCCAAGGCTACTCTGAATAGATCCAAACCCCCAGATACCAACTACTCAGCAGTGTCTGACTTCAATCCTTTGACTTTTTATCCCTATTATCCAGAACACAAAGACCTACTTCTTATAGCTTACAGCTTTCCCCTTTCTGATTAGTGTTCATCTCTAGGTACATCACACCTCAGGCTCTGCATGGCTATAAACTCCTTGAAGAAACAGGTGCAATTTTGAAGGCAGAATAAAAGAAATTGACTGCTGCATGAAGGAGAACAGTAGGCAAAATCATAGGCACTTCCTCGTTTTAACTGCAATGCAACAGCTCCTACAGCTCCAATTTGACCTTTAGAAGACTGAAGTGTAAAAAAAAAGAGATTCATTATGTGTTTGTGGGATTTGTTTGTATTTGTTCATAAACTAGGCAAGAAACACTTTCCCTTTTAAGTGGAAGGCTGTAGCTCTAAAAAACTGCTGAATTCCATCCCCATTTCCCTTTTGTAAGCAAGTAGGTCCACAAAAACCCCAGATTTCCACAAGCTCTCACTACTACTAAAATTGGTACTTTTATTTCAATTGGAAAGAAAAGCAAAACTTTGGAGAGAATGCTCCTGAAAACTCCAGTTTATTTTACAAAGCTACCAAAGGAAAAAAGGTCACTCACCACCCTCACCTTCCTCAAAATCCTGTCACATGCATGAACCACTGGACCCATTTGAACAGGGTACAAGATGCTTGAAGAGATCCCAAAGCACTGTACAATTCCTCCCCTCAAAAAGCAACATAGAAGAAAGCTACTAACTTTCTGTTTGCACTAGCCCATGCAGAAAAGCCTAGGAAGAGGGAAAGAAATATACTACACATTTTTTACACCTACTCCATGCACAGAAGAGGAGCTGGAAACACCTGCTGTGAGCCGGTAAATAGGCAAAACTAAAACTAAGTTCACAGAGACACCAGGGATGACCCAGACCGTCTTTTCTAGTTCTCATCTCTCACAGTCTTTTCTTGCATCCAGCTCCTCCCTGATTTCTGGAATCATTGTTGGAGGAATGATCATCTGATCATTGCAGAGGATAGCCTGGCTGGCTTTTGATGTCCCCAGAACAGGAATGCATGTGTGTTCTGAGCCAGGCCCTTGTCATACTTCCCCGCTGCCACTTCCAGAGGGAGCCCTGCCTGGATACATTTCTTCTTCACCTCCAGCTGATAATGGCATAGCTGACTTCAAGCAGCAGGGAAGCCCCATAAACACCTGAGGGCAAAGACATGCTCAGTCTTTGCAGTCACAGCACCTCCCCAGTCACTCAGCACCTGTCCAGCGGCTTTGCCCTTTGGAGCTCAGCAGTCAGACAGGCATCAGCTCCAGCTCCTGCCATATGTGCTTTACTGGAGGAAGAAAAAACAACCAAAGCAGCAGAACTCTACAAAAATAAAACAGGTTACAGAGGCAACAGATACTAGACATCACAATGTCCACACGGAGTCCTAATAGCTGTTAATGTGCTCATCCTTTGGACCAGGGCATAGCTCTGTATCATTGCCTTCTGCCAAGTCTGGATGTGGAGCTATGTTGCTTGCTATATACCACTCGTCGCTTGCTGTTTAGATCACTATCTGAAGGCTGGCCCTCACTTGGAACACAGATCTATACTACTCCACCACCTGCTATTTGCCACCCTCCCTTAAAACCCAGATCTTGACATTTTCTCCTGTCCTCATGCACGGATCTGTAACACCTGGCAAACGGAGGATAAGGATTCTGATCATTGAGTGCCTGTGGCTCGTTGCCAGATTCAAAGCCCACACACCCTCTATTTCTCATGCATTTTCCCCCCTTCAGATGGGGATGCAGCAAGGGTGCCAAAATAGTACCCCAAGAAGCCTGTGCATTAGTGCATGGCATCACGTCTGCTGATATTGCTCTCAATTTTAAATTCCACTGGTTTGTACAACAAACGTTCTTCTAACAAGCCAGCATACATTATTCATAAAACAGCACAGAGCTGTTCAGCAGCATATGGAACTGATGAATACTGTTTTGGTGTAGGAGGAGATAGGGTTGATAGGAATGTTTTAGAAGGAAGGAAAGGAGATCATTTCACCCAGGGAATTTCAAGTGCGTCACCAACTGGAGAACATTTCGAAGAGAAACTCCTCTGTTAAAAATCTGGTTTGTATATGGAGAAGGAAGGGGAGGGGGAGAAAAAAAAGGAAAGAAAGATTGTGCCAGATATATCATCATAAAACAGAAAAGGATGGTTAGCTGTGGCTCCTGAGACACAGGAAATTAATGCCACAGAAGAAATGCATCCTCTGTATTAATACACATGGCTTGTTTGAAAAGATTTTTTTTCTGTACTTGCTGAAGTGCTTCATCAGTGTTATTGTAAAGGCAGCATACTGAATTATTACAGAAAAATAGAGAAAAGGCTAGAGAAGTACTTCTTGATAGTGGAGCACCTCCACAGCCTATTCCTACACAGCCTATTTCAAACTGTTTTATTGGTCCTGTGCATTTGCAGTCAGGACAGGCACAAGTACTTAGCAATTCAGTCCCTGGCTGCAGAAAAAAAGTCTGTCAGAAAAAGAGACTACTGAGCATGCTGGGTCACACAGATGATCCTAAGATACATAGACTCTCATTGCATGCAGTCTGGACTTGAGCCTGCCTTCCACAGAACAATGGTACAAAATTTACAGCACCATTTCACAGGTTCTTCTGCCGGCCTAAAGCTGTGGTACCTCCTATAATACACACTTGGGATGCATCCCCCTAGTGAAGCCTGTCCACACAGAGGCAAGACCTGATGTGTGTCAAGGAGATAAAAGATACTTGGGCTACCTAGCTTCTCTGACACTGACATCAGGGAGACCTTTTCTGCAGGCACCATGCTGGCGCTTTGTTCATACTACTAAAGCATGAGGATACATAATACACTCTAGCTTACCAAAATAGGCTGAGTCATATAAGTGAAAAGTAAAAGAGGAGAATGTTTCTGAGGCACAAATGGTTTAAATCTATCTCCTTCCCAAAGTCAGCTGCAGCAGTCACAGAAACAGGTCTTGAGCATTGTACTCACTTTATATAGGGAGCAGATAAAATACAAGGCAGTCCAGACACAAAGAGGGAGACACACCCACAGAAATATGAAGTCCACAAACCAAACCTTACTTAAGACTGAGGAGATCTATATGGCATTGGTGTCCAGAAAAGCTCAGCCTAGAACCGAAGACATTTCCTGAGAAGTGATGCACAAACATATACACACAGTTACACTAATAAAAAGAGATCCTTTGCCACACTACAGATTAACCTCCAGGTTCTTCCACTAACACAACAGTATCAAAGAGCCAAAGCTCAATTATAAACCGGTTCTCTAAACCAACGACGTCAGCAAAAAAATGGGCAGGCAAAGATCAGAAAGGGGAACAGAGAGATGGAAAGGACTGTCCAAAATCACAACACCAATCATTTGCAGAGCCATTTGTCATCTTATCAACCAGGCAAGCACCACTGAAGAGAATACACGGATCTTCTCAGCCCTCCATAACACAGCTTTTATGCATCTCAGATGCCCTACAGATACAAAAATCTTTGTTTGAAATAAGGAAACAGTACAAAAAACTGAAACAAAGCTGCAGTGTTCTTTCCAGCATATTGAGATAGGCAGGAAAAGAAGTGGATATCTCTCAAATAACAACCTACAGCACTTAGAAGGAAGAAAAGTGAATTCCATGGAGGAATGAACACAGAGCTTTCATTATTGCAGTAGTTAACAAATCATGTCAGACACCATCCCTGGGAGAAAGTCCCTGCCCTGAGAACGCTACACCATGCACACACAGTGGACACAAAACCTGGGAGAGGAAGATATATACATTAAGTAATTCATCCAGTGTCAAAAGACTTGAGTTTTTACCATATGCAAGAGAGTTTTCATGCATAAATCCTCCCACCAAATACCGTGCAATTACTCCCATGCTTAGGGTGAAAGTGATCACGAGAGCAGGGTCCCAGAGCACCTGCAAGATGCAGCCTTTACTTTGATATTTGTTGGAAAAGCACATACTGCATCAGCAACAGCCTGAAAATGATGGATATGCTATTTCTCTACCCTAACTCAGCAATACACTATTTCTTAGTTATGGTTTATAAGGTCCTGAAAACAGAGGCTTATTTAATTGAATTGAAAAAAATACTTAACATTTATTTCTGGTTGCAGTACCCTGTGATTTAAGTTACACAGCTCAGGCTCTGAAATGCTACACAACCTGTGAGCTAGCAGAGAGTGTTTTGCTAGGAACTACTGTGCAGTGCTGGGGTCTTTTCACCACTGGCAGAGGAGGTTTCTCACAGAACAGACAGGAGATTTAGGGAAGGGACAGCACAGGAAGATCCATGCATGGTGCCTGCTTTGCATGCACATGGACCCCAAGACATAGTTAAATGCTTAGCTGATGCGCCCCTTTGCAAGAGGTCGTATCTTTTAATCCCAAGGTCAGAATCAACTGGCAATAATAATGAAATTAGAGGCATATTTTTGTCACTGCATAAAATTCATCTAACCCTTGGAGATATGGAGAACCTTTGAGAGGCAGACAGCTCTTAAAGCACTTGCCAGGAGTTCCTGGGTGCCTCTCCATTATTATGTGGGAGAGAGGGATGAGGAAAAAAAAGAGATGTTGCATTGTGTGGGGGTTGTTTGCTTAGGAACTGAATAACTGGGCTGGGCTGGGTGAGGAGATGCTGCACACAGTCACTGTAGCAGCTGGGAATAGCCTGTGCTACCAACCATTACAGTACTCTAATGTATTCCTATAAATGCACAAGCAATGCCTTCCTAATAAATACTTGGCAGCTGTATTTAATCATGCATGCAACTGAGAAAATATTTTCACCTAGCATTCATACCTACTAAACCACAGAGCTGTAGGTAAGGACTAAAAATTATTTTTATATAGAAAACAATTCCGATTAAACAAATAATCTGAAGGACATCACCTGCCAACTCTGGCACATTTCCTAAGAGTAGAGCTCCAACCAGCACTGTCACCAGCAAGTTTTTCCTGTTTACTACTGTACCAAGCTCCGTGACAGGGCATTCCCTGTCTAAGACCTGATCATTATAACACCAGACCAGAGCTCTTTCACCTTCAGGTCTCTCCTCAAATGCAGAGATTTTTTTTCATGACCTGACAGCAATTCTGTGATCACTGCAGATCATCCAGAGCTCTTAACTCCTGCAAAGCATAACCTTTTCCCAACACCAATCCCGAGCCTAACCAAGCAAAACAATACTAATATTTAGTCATTTACCTTGCTTTCTTTAGTAGAAAACTCAGAAGAGTTGGAGATTTTCATAGATTTTGACCGATGGGACTGCCGCCAGAGAGATTCTTCTCGGGAGTATTTCACCGAACCTGTGGCTCTCACCCGGACTTTGCTGGTGCTCTGAACACTGTTAACTCCAATCATTTCCGAAAGGGAGTGGATGGGATGGGAAAGAAGAAAGCTAATGAAACTTCCCAATTCCCTGCAGAGGAACTGGAAAAGGTTACAGCTGGAGAGCCCAGGCTCAAGCAAACAGTGTTTGCTTAAAGCACACTAGGCTGTTTTCTCCAGCATCTTCAGGCACAGTGTTTGGAGCCAGCCTGATTGTTCCAGGCATTGCTCACGTCACTGGATGGGAGAAAAAAAAAGAAAAAGAAAAGGAAGACGCTGATAGAAACTCCTCCCCTGCTCTGCTCTGCTCCCCTCTCCAGCATCAACTCCCCCTTCACACACACACCAACAGCAAGAGGAAGAGAGGTGGAGAGAAAGATGCTGGAACAAATGCCAGCAGATCAAGCAAGATATTCATTTTCAGTTCACGCAGCCACACTTCCCTGCCTGCAACAGCCTGCCATGCTCATTACTGCCTGCAATAACAAAGAACACTGCAAAAAGAGTCTTCAATCAACTGCCTGAAGCTACAGGCTTCTGGATGTGAGAAATACTGATGGATTCCCAGAACACTGGAGAAATTAGTGAAAACCTACAGCACCATTACAAAGTACTGGCAAGCCCCAGAGAGACAAATCAGCAAATTTCCACTCAGTAGCCTGAGTCCTTGGGGTGCCTTCCAAAAGTGCAAGAGAGAGCAAGAGGGGCTTAGAGGGGCCTAGGGGAAAAGAGATGATTTTCCCAAGGTAATCAGTGCAAACCAGTGGCAGAGTCGTGAACAAGCACCTAGGGACTCATCTCCCCACTCAGCAGCCAGGAGAGCTGTAGCCACACCCCCACACAAGCAAACTGCATGCTCCAGTGGCTGACCCCACCAATGATGCAGCTGCCGAGCCACACCCCTCATGGCAAACCCATACATAGCAAACCCATGCAGCCTAGTACCACTGCCAGAGGTACCACTCAAACCCACACAAGCCTCGCTCCAGAGGCTAGGCATGCTCGATGTGCCTAGAGCTACCTGCCCTCATGCAGGGGACAAGGAGAGGCCAACGCCAAAAGGAGCTGGTACTCTTACCCAGGGGTGGATGTGCTGAATACAGGAAAAGAGGGATGTTTACCTCAGTGTTGCAAAAGCACCATCATTTCTGGCTCCTGGAGACCCAGAGTGCAGCAGACTGTGCATTGCCATGGCAACGTGCTCCAGTGTGAGAGAAGAGATTGCTCTGCTCTACTCTGCTCAACACAGGATCATGACAGCTGCCAACACACACTGGACAGGTGAAGCAGCTTGTGTGAGCAGCAAGGGACAAGTGGACAATGGGGACATTGTGACAAACCCAGAAAAGGCAAACAGTTTGTGCAGAGGGTGCATGAGGAGCTGGCAGACTCTGCAGCAAGGCTAATATCAAGTTCAGCAACCTGCCCCATACCATCATATCAAAGGCAGGGCAAGGACAGCAGCAGTGACGTTGGCTTGTGGAAGGACATGAGGGCTCTCATCCCACTCACACAGGCAGCAAGTCTGCATGCAGACAGCAATGAGGGAGTGCTGTCTGGCATGCTGAGGTGAATGTCCCATGCTGAGATGCTTCAGGCAGCCAAAAGCTGGATGAAGAGCCTCCGGTCTCTATTCACATCTGAACCCTGTTCCACGTCTGCCAAGCCACGTGAAAGTAAAGTGAGAGTTTGCTTACCTCATGTCACATGCCCAACAGCACCCAGGGGTAAATAAGATGCATATGAATTGAGTGGACTTTTCCCCTGGATACATCTTCTCAGTCTCTTGCAATCAGGAATTCACATCCTTACAGGGCAAATGGCTAGACAGCCACATGATGGTCCTATGTGCATTTTTGCTCATAAAAGATGCTGCTGTCTCCCTAGTAAGCAACAGCATTTCTGATAGCATTAACCCTTTGCTACTGTTGTCCCCAATGATGCTACAAGGTGCATATCCTTCCCACAGACTCTAACTGGTGTGGACCCTGCTGAAGGACAACAAGCAGTGGAACAGGAAACAGCTTACCTAAGTATCAACATAAAAACTGCCCCTGGAGTAGGGAACTTCTGATTGCTCACAGATTCTGCCTCCATCCTGCTTGAGGCACTGATATCTTCCCTTCTGGCCAACAAGAAAAATACATTTTCATTTCCACCACAGTCAGATGTAGCAAGCCCATCCCTACCTCACACATTAAGATCATATCCCAAATGTGCCCCTTGTCATTGACAGAGGACAGAGACTGAAAGGAACCTTTTTCCCTGGCAATAATCATGCTCTGAGTTACTTCTGCCACTTCACTAAAAAGGTTTTATGTTACTTAACCCATGTGAAATTACCCACTGCTTGTGCAAAAGCTTTTCAAAGAAAATCTCTTCTTAGAGGAAATTTGCACTGCAGTCAAACCGCTCCAGATGAGCTAAGCAGCAGGTCCTGACAGGTGCTACGTAAATGGCCACAAATCACTCTCTATCCTAGCAGCCCCCTGCCTGGCAGATTATTCTTGCTCTCAGATTTATAGGGCCAACTCCCCAAGCACTCTCAACATATCTGAAATAATTATACTGCCTAAATATCACACACAGACCTAGGCCAGTGTCAATTACACAGAGCAATTTTATTATTAAACACAAGCTAGACTGAATCAAAACAATATTTCTCTTCTGCTGCCCACAGCATCATCACTGCTGCCTAATTGCAGCAGTTCATCTAGTAATCTCTGAGCTGAAGTTAGCAGATCCTCAGGTTGGACAGGAACCTTATTTCAGAAAGGAACAAGTCTGTTTCTGCAGCAGTCCAAAACTCCAAGGATTTTCTTTCTTCTTCTTTCTTCAGTGTTTTCTGAGAAAACACTTCTCAGCTCACACTCTCCCAAAGAGAGCCTCCTGAGAGAACACATTTGAAGCCTTAAATATCTTCAGATTGGGGATTCAGTTTAGATTTCATCAGCGTCCCTGATTTTCATCTGCAAGTGATAATACAATCTTGTACTCCTGAGTCATTATTCTGTGTACATATTCACAGTTATTCTGGGGAAAGGCCATGCTTTGACATTAGAGAAGACCCACCATTTTACAAATTATTATGCACACAGGATTGATTTATGTCTGTAACTGAGCAACAGGAATTTCTGAGGGAAAAGTGTTTTGTTAGCATAAATAGAGGGATAAAAATGACATTTTTAAAGAGGGGCTGAAATAGCTGTGAAGTATCAGAAAAATCAGAGCTGACCACATCCAGCGGACACCCCAAGTGTTTCAAGAATTCAGAATCTTCCTCTTGTTCAGAGGTCAAGCAAAGAGGTTATCGGAAAGGGGCAGAATGTTTAGGCAGTGACACCACTGGGGTGACCAAAAGGACTGTGACCCTATAGAGACCTTCCCAATCAGTTCCTCTAAGGAACAAGCCATAAACCAGCAGGAAAACTTAAAACTTTGGGTCAAAACAGATGCAGGAACAGAAAACCAGAGTTTCTATTATTCCTTACACCCCATCCTTTTAAAATCATACAAAAGCTTTTGTCTTGTAACAAGGAACTATGTCAGACCCCATCACCCATAGAGGAAATGGGCAGCTGTTCCAACTTACCCTGAAATAAGCTTCTTCCCATCTGTTCCTCCCACCAATCAAGTTTCCCTGGGAGGCAAAATGTACCCAGTCCTTGCTTGGTCTTCCTAATGTCATTCAGCAAATCAACAACGCAAGAAGAAAAAATGCAGAATTCAAAGTAAAATTCAATATTGGCTTTTGAAGTACAAACCTAACGACCACATTACTGCATCTAAAGAACTCCAATGTCCTCAAACAAAGTCACAAGAATCCTCTAGAATCATTTAAGCCTGATGTCAACTACAAATACAAACAACACAAACTGACAAAATATATAAACACATGCATATCAATTACTTAAAACATAACCTCAAAAGCCAGTAACATATTTGTGTAGCACAGAAAGGGAGAACTACTTAATGCTGCCACTAAATGCTGTTTGTTAAATAAACTACATTAAATCTTTCCGTCATCCTTCATCTTTCCTTCTTTCATGTTTTTTTTCCTTCTCCCCAAAATAGGAAGAGGAAAGTCAATTCTGACAGATAAGCTACTCTTAACACAATGGCTACAGAACTAGAGCTTAAAACTGATCAACAGTAAAATTCCTGTAATATTAAGATAACAATTTCTGAGGTCTGCTGACTAGGGGGAGCTGACAATCAAGATTAAATGGCTCCTGCGAACAGCAGAAATATTAGAGCAGCCACTTAATTTCTACATGCACATGCAACCAGGTCAACAGGAATGCTAGCAGGGTAACAGCTGGAATGATGGGAGAACAAGGTATGACTGCATGAGGACAACTGAACTATCTCTGGTTTAAGTTACATGAGAAGAAGGCTAAAAGAGCATCTACAGCCAGCAGCTCACAGTCAAAGCACAAGTCTTAACAACTGACTTTTTACATCAATAAGCACCTAGAAGTGAGCAGAATCAGAAAACCACAACAAGTGGTGGAAGATCAAATTAATCCTGGTATCACTGTGTCTCTGGGAACCACAGTGCATCCTGTGCTAAAAGAAACCACTCCCCTATGGTAAATGCCCTGCTGAGAATGATAGGAGATCAGGGCTTTAATGAAAATAAGCCATTGGATAATAACAGGGACGCAAAGAAATCATGCACTCTGCTATCTTGATCAGCACTGAAAGTAAAGATATGTCTTCAGCCATCTTTATGCTCCTCACAGCAGATCTGAAAACAGCTGTTTCGCAGACTAGCTGTTGTACTGCCCGGCAAAGCACTTTAGTATTCAAGGGGGAAAAATTCCTCTTCTTGAATTTCTCCTTTTAGGAATTATCATCTGCTGTCAACAGAGCTCACAGAAATTAAGTGAGCCATATAGTATGCAGACTAACACAGACCACCAAGTTCCTTAATTTACAGCGGACAAAGGGAGCTACAGAAAACAGCAGCACTTCGAAAAAATCCATAAAAGCATCAAAACCCTAAAATTCTCCATAGCTGTGACAGAAACCCACAGGAAAGAGATTGAAGAAGTGATGTAAAGTCTACAAACTATCTCAGATCAGCGGCAAACAACCTCTGCCTCTGTCCCTGCAAGTGAGCATGCTCTGAATCAAGACCACTGAAATAAACCTCTCAGCCTAGAGATCTGCATTTAAAAAAAAAAAGAAAAAAAAGGAAAAACAATCTCCCTCCCAGGCTTCTCTCTGACTCAAATAGCAAACACAACATCAACAAAAAGGGAAAGAGGAAAAAGAAGGGGAAGGGGAGAGGAGTGGGAGAAAGAAGGAAGGCGGCAAAAGGATGGGGGCAAAAAGAAAGAGAGGGGGCACAATAGGGACAAGTGGGAGGAGAGACAGGGAGGAAGGAAATTGAGGCCACTCTAAGATCCACACAGGTTACAAACTGGTGTCACCTGTGGCTGTAGGCATTGCACTGTGGAAGGGGGAATAGGCATAGCCTTTGACTTACCTTTTCTCCACAATTCCATCTACCTATGGAGTCATGTCCAGCTACCTTGTCCCAAAAGCAGATTAAATCCTTCCTACCTCTCTCGACACCTTCCAGAACCCATCTGTCAACAGGACAGAAAACTGGTGCCTTGGATTTGCCCCGTATTTGTACAAGGATCCTGTGAATACTTAATCATCCAAGAAAGCATGACTTTGGAAGGAAACTAAATATTCCATTTAACATCACAGGAAAGGAGAAAAAAAATCTGAATTTAGGGAGCAGCCTAATACTCTTGTTTGAAAGAAAACAGTGTAACTGGGTCAGAGAGAGAATAGTCCAATGCTACTTGAAAAGTGTGGCAGCAAACAGAAGGGAGGAATACCGAAGATTTATACAGCAGTAATTCTAAAGCTGGTGGAAGGAATGTTCTCTCTTCTTCTTCCTTTTTTTTTTTTCCAATATGGTATAAATGATATTCGTACTCTTCCTTCCCTTGAGATGCAGCACTGAACTTAAATTTCAAGCAGATCAGTGGGTGGAAGATCAAAGAATGTTTTTCAGAATTTGTTTTCTACCTACATGGAGGTGGGAGTAATAAGTCATAGGGACCAAAATGTATGTGTGACATTGTATTAGAGAATTCCCAGTCTGAAAAGAGCCCAGAATTCCTCTTTTAAAGTGGCAGAATGCATCATTCCTGGAGACTACCAGTCTGTATCCTCCACACTTGACAGATGACATTCATCCTTGGGACCTGCTATGCATTTCAGTTACAGTAGGAGACAAGCTGATGGCCTTGGCTATCTAACAGGCTGGAGAAGTCAGACATCAAACAATTCCCTTGTCTCATCAACCTGGACAAGACACCACAGACAGGTTGCCTCCACAGATGAAAATTAACCCCCTATATGTTCATTATGAGGCTGGTATTGAGCCACATAATTGCAGCCAGTAGCAATGGAAATTCTTACCTGACTCTGCTTGGGTTTCACTCCTTGCTGACACAAAAGCCTGGCAGGCTACGTGAGATCTTTTGAATAACAATTGGAAAGTAAAGAGGTGAAAGGTTGAAGGAGCAAAAAATAATTCAGAGAAATGCAGATTGTCAAAGCAGAACAGATCCATCCTGAAATCCAGTCTGCTTCCTAGTAAGATAAGCAATCCCTCATTCCACCCCTAGACTATGAAGAGCAATCCTAATTCTTGGATCATCTTCAAAACATTTTATGTTTTAAGCCTTGTTTAAAGATCTGCTTTCCCTGCTCAGAGACAGCTGGTATTAGGCTTTTGATATTATAAGGCTTTCTTCAACTCAATATCTGGGTTTGATTTGAGAAAAAATATATAGATTATAGATTTTTCTTTTTATATGCACTGAGGTAACCTCCTGAAATGCAAAAAGAAAGTATATTTGCATTTCAACAGGGCAGGAACATGTCAGAAACCTCTGTAATTCAAGGGACACAAAGCAATACACACACCATCATAACCTGGTCCAATTTTCAGTTCTGCATAGGCATGCTTTAAATGGCTATTGCTCTTGAATAGGACAAATGGCAACACTGAAAAAACTCCAAGTTGAAGCAAACAAACGTTATGCTGGCAGGAAGGTTCTCTGCAAGGATAGAGAAGAGTGCAGACAAGCCAGGTGTTCCCTACAGTCACCTACAGTTCCCTATGGATCTGTGGATCCTCTGAAAGTATGCTTCATAAACAACTGTTTAAGACAAGGATTAGCAATTTAATCCTGCATTACCTGACTTTTATACTGCCAGATTAGACTCTGTTGTCTCCTAGCAGCTGAAAGGGGTCCTCTGTAACAGGACCTTCTAATTCATACAGATAAGAAATGGCCCAAAAATACTATTTCCATCAGAAGTATTTTGAAGAGAAAAAACTTTATTTTGGGGAAGACATCAGGAGCTACATCTTGTTTCTTATTCCGTGAAGCAAAGGCATCTGGTCCTTATCTCTTTATCTCCTTATCTTCTAGTCTTATTCCATGAAGCAAAGGCATCTGGTCCTCTCTCTCCTCTGCCCACTGCTGCAGGGTGTTACAGCAGTCAATGCGGACCTCCTGGGGCCATCCTGGCTTGCTGTCACACACTCTCATCTCCCCACCTTCATCAGGTTTCCCTGGAAGGTGGGAATTTCTTGCCAAAAAGCCATGAAATGGATGAAGTACAAGGACTGCTGATGAGAGCAATTAGGGGGCACACAGCAGTCCAATTAGTGTGAGTTCCTCTCCATAAAGGGGGGCTGAGGCTGTGCAGGGAGATGTTAGCCACCTGATGTTCATTCTCTCTGCTAAATACCTGAAATTATTGGAATGGATGAGGTAAGATGCCATGAAGTAAGACAAATTTAATTCTCTTTGAATTGAATATTTGCTTTGGAGGGCTTTCAAAGGGAATTAAAAAAAAAAAAATAGAGGGAGAGCCAGAGAAAGCAGAAAGACAGTGGTAAAAACACCCTGTAATTGAAGTGGAGGGAACTGACAGCAACATGAGATAAACCCTACTTTGCAGCTTCTATAGGAAATTGCATATCCCAGAAATCCTAATCAAGAATTCAGATCATTTAGGAAATTAAGGATGGGTTCTTCAGAAGAGTTCAGCACCAGCAACTCCAAGTTAATTTGGTCACTTCATTACAGTGCTTCTGCAGGAGATAAGGCCTACCCAAAAAAAACCTTTGAGAAAAAGCAGACTTTTTATGCAGGATTGGCATCTAATCTCCATCAGCAGTCCCTGAAAGGATGAGTCTAGCCAAGTGCATCCCAGGTACTTCAGCATGATAGACATTCCCAGACAGGATAACAGGTCAGAGAAGAGCTACCACCTCCTACCAAAAGACACACAGCCAGGTATGACTTCCCCACTTCATGTCATGGGGCAGCCCCACTACCATGGGTCAGCCCATGTCAGAGGTTGGGCGACGCCTGTGATTTCATGAATGAGGTGTGCTGTAAATGCAGAGGACATTTACTTACACAGGACAGGTGGTACTTTGCATGCAGCCTAACAACAGAGTACCCCTACCAGAACACTGCCTAACAAAAGCAGGGATCCATGTCCTCATGCCTTCTTGCAGGCTCTCTGTGGACCACACAAGACACATTCTCTCCTTACATATGAAAGGCCTTGTTAATGCCACCTTCCTGGAGTGGACCTTCACACACCTTGTCTCAAAATTGTAGGAGCAACAGGGGGTAGGACAGTCGGGATGGATGGAGACAAGAGATCTCCGACGCCAGGTCGTGGAACTTGTGGTTTATCGCCAAGGGCCTGCATGCTGCGGCCCTGCTTGGAGCTGCCAGACGCAGTCCAGAGCAGGCCGGAGAAAAGAGAGGGGCAGAGAGGATGAGAGGGTAAGAGCGTAAAAGGGTAAGAGAGCAAAAGTATAAGAGAGTAAAAGGGGTAAGAGAGCTAAGTTCTCGTTACAATACAATAAATCCTCTTTTGTGTTGAATAGAATCACTATATTACCATATTGGGTTACATTTTAAACCTTAAAAACTACTCTTTAGACCCCTTCTGCCAAGCTAGTAGGGTCTGCTCTGACTTTTGGACTTGTGTGCAAGCAGAAGGTTTTGCTTCATCAAAAAGAGATTACCTTCAATCAGCCACACCATTGTTTTCCCATTGTTCAGTAACTAAGGTATCGTAAAGCTTTCTTTCATTTCAATCTCACTTATAGTTTCTATATTCTCAAAATCTTTTGCCAAACAATCATATTTATAAGGCTTTCCTGTTTCATCATCCTCAACAAAAATGCCAAGAGGAAAACATTGTGGCCAGCACCATACCAGCACTTTATTTGTGGGGACCACACTGCCCTTAGGAATTGAAGCAAGAATGTAAGGCCAAAATTAGGCTCTTTCCAAGCGAATCTCCTCTTCATTCCAGAAAATCTTGTGAAGCCCAGCTCTGAAGAAGGCTTCGATCACACAGTACAATTCCCTAGCATATAATTGTGAAGATGATATCATTACAGAAGATTAAAGCTGGTGTGAGCATGTGAGAAAGAAACCACTCCTACATTGTAATCATGAGGTTCTTAACACTGCCAAAATGTCAGACTGATTTTGTTTTCTTTACAAAGAGGGTGATCCTAGCTATGGCTTCTCTTTCTATATATATATGTGTGTGTGATGAATACATGAATACTACAAGCAGACCCCATGAGGACAAGTGCACTTTTAATCACAGTTTGGCGTATTTGTCTTTATGAGTCCCACCTGCAAAAGCAACCTTGGATGTGACTAAACGAGTGAGGAAAAAGGCAATGAATCTTTGTGCATACAGGTGTACAAAAGCAAAACCTTTTTCAATGTTAAATGGACAGCAAGACACAAGGTGAGCAAGATCACGTTAGCATTTCTCATTTCTGCTTTCAAACCAGAGTGAAATAATCTGTTCTTAAAGCACAACTAGTGACATACAGAGAATCAGGTCATGAAGGCCTTGTGGTTTGTACCAAAAGTGTTCTTATTATTGGAAAAAAACTGTAATAAAACATACAGATAGCTCCCCCAGGAAGGTGAAAGAAAAGAGTAACTTGATCCAACATCCCAAGTTTTCTGAGGCTGATCACACAAAAGGGTATCCCTCCTCACATGCTGATGTCCGTCCCTTGTTGTGCTATTTTCCTATCCTGACGAAACATTCAGGGACGCACTCCAAAGAGTGAAGTGATTGACTGAAGGCAACATCTGACTGATGCCTGTCAACCAGCTGTCCTGGATAGCACAAGCATTTGCATTTGCACCCCTGACTCTGAGAAGTGGATCCACAATAAATGCTGCACAGAGCTTCACAAGCCCTGGATGAACAGCCTTCCTTCCCCTCCACTACTGCTCAGCTTTGCTCTGGGGCTCAGCAGAGCTTCATACAAGGGTGCAACAGGGCCACAAGGAGAACACAGAGAGACTGCAGAGGCAGAAGATCCCACTTGCTTCACCACAGGCCTGCATTAGTCACCAGTGGGTGCCCAGGACCTCGCTCCCACGGGGACACACTGCCACCCTGTGGAAACCACTCTTCCTCTCCCAGGCAGCTGGGCAAGGATGCAGGGAGAATGCTTGCAGCCTCACCCATGCTCAGCGGCTACACAGCTAATGCAGCAGCAAACCACACACACTTTGGTGCTGTGCTGAAGAAGGGTGCTGTGAATTTAATTTATTGAGACCAATGCAAAAATTAATTTCCACTAATTCTTAGTAATCGCAATTTTAGTGGCAGCATGGCTGCTGTGAACACAGTAGCACAATTACTCATACTCACTCCACTCCCTTCCACTAATATATTAAAAAACAAGGGTCAGTTTATCAAATCTTCAGACAAGCCAGATGAAAAAAGAAAGCTGGGTGCCACCTCTGTCCCCAAGACAGCACACAGAAAAGGGCAGAAAGCCTTAAAGCAACATGAGACACCAACACCAAACTTCTTCCATTTGTCTACATCCAAAAAATCCTGAGCCCTGGTATTTGCTTTGGGTGAAGAGTCAGACATCCCCAGCACTAGCAGGTGAGCTAAACATGAAGGTACAGCCCCAACTGCATAATTCTGTCAGGAGGAAAACAAACAGCAGGTGAGAACCATTGGAAGTCTCTTGTCAGTACACTCAGGTTATTTACACACAATCTGGAAATTTATTTATTCAGTAAGGGCTGTAATTAGCCTGCAAATTAATCTCAACACATCCCTCTATGGCAAATGGAGAAATTAGATTCCTTTGGGGGAAAAAGTAATTTACTTGTGGCTGCTGACAGATATACAGACTCAAAAATTAAAGACATTAAATCTAAAATTTAATATTCCCCGTTGCTTAGTAAGAACTGAAGCAGGAGGGTCCAACAAAAATCTCCCTGAAGAAAATTAAGAAAATGAAGAAATTACCAATACTAGAAGACAAACTCTGCTGCTTTCAACTATGCAGGTAAATCTGTATTTCACAATGATTCTGACACAAAACTCACACAAGAGATGGCAACTCATTTGGTTGGTTTCAATAGGCACTGGATCAGCTCTCAGATGTGACAGCCTCTTATTTTTATTTCCATTACAAAAAAATAAATAAATCATGAACTCCAGTGTATGCACACCTGTCTTCATTTAAACAAAGTGCTGTTTCGTGCTAGCAAAACAAAAAAGAAGCAAAACATTCTCATTATTACTGACAATAAAACAAGGTTTGTCCTGCTCAGCCTCTTCCCTCATTCTTCAGATTTAACTCCTAGCACAAACCTAATGAACAAAAGCTGAAGCAACACAGCCTGTGCCAGACAGCACATTATAATCTGAAATTACATCTCCAGCTCTAATATGAATATCCCAAAGCACCTTTGATGAAAAAAACCACATGCCTTCCAGATTGTACACAGAGATCAGGCTTAGCCTTTAATGTATTCACATTCAGAGCCAACTGGCTGCTTCTGTCCGCTGCAATGAGGAGAAAGCACTCTGGGTTGGCATGACCACAGGAGTTTACAAAGCACACAGCTCTGGGGCAAGACCTGCTGCAGCTCAGTTTCACCTCTGTGCTGCAGAGAGTCACCTTCGCTATCAAGTAAAGGCAAGAGGGAAAACAAGAGAATAAACATTTTATATATTATATATGTTCTGGGAGGAGAAATGGCCCCATCACTTGTCATGTTTGACAATTAAGATTCAGAAAATGCAAGATGGGTGTTTTGTTTTGAACCATCTTTCAACAGAAATGAAACCGACGTTCTGCAGTTAATTCCTTACCTTCAAGAGCCCTCTCGGAAAGTCTTTGCCATCATTCATCCCCTGGAGGTTAGCAACAAACTCTTGGCAGGTCATCTTTTTCCCAATGTTCTGAAAGGAGTGTCAGAGAAACACAACATCATATTCCTGTTGCTTTCCGTAACAACAGGAACAAGCAACATCCGATTAAATTCATCTTCCTGCTTTCCTTTAAGCCCAAGCCAGGCAGCACTAAGAACACATTCAGGAGATTACTCCTAGATGAGCATCCTTGTATGCATATAGCTAGAAAAAGGAACCCTTTTGCACCCAAAGGCCTACATACACCCCCAAAAAAAACCCCAGCTTAATACTGGGGGTAATGAAGAGGACAATGATGAATATCTTTCATATTTGCATGGTGCCTTATATCCCCATGTCTCCAGAAGCTCTACCAGTCTCTGATGGAAAAGCTCTACTTAAATCTGCTGTGGGGCACCAGGAAACAGGTGACTGAGGCCCTTTTGAGATCCTTCCCTTACAATTTCAAATGCCCCCTTCCAGTGGCAACTGCTGTGAGTTGGAGTGTGATGCCCAGGCATGGCCACTACCTTTTCTGATTGACAGGCTGAAGCTGCTTTGACATTTCCATAGGCTCGCTCTCTTTTCTCTCCTCCTGTCCAAGTCTCTGACTGAAAGTTGACCAAATAAGCCACAAACAGAAAGGAACAGTTTGGCTGTCCCTACATGTCTGTGTAGGAGCCAAACTACATCCAGAAGTTTGAGGCTTATTGAATCCCTGCCTTCATCACCCCTCAGAGAAAGTGTCTGTACACAGTCCCCTAGGTGTTAGAAGGGTCCTGCTTAGTATGCGGGGAGCCTGGTGAGCAGGCAACAATTACAACACCGCATTGATGAAAAAGGACACCAAAGATATCTGAGAAAAGGAAAGGAGCCTGAGATGAGCTGTGAAACACGGTATAGACAGAGGGGAAAATAGAGCTCTGTGACAGGTATCTTTGATGATAGCACCACTGTCAGTCAAGAGATGGAAGTGAAGACTTTTCCACTGTCAGGGCATGTTTTGTCTGTAGAAATACAGCAGAAGAGTTCTGTGTGAACTCTGTCTTCGGCTAGGACCAGGAGGCCAAATTAACACAGGACTGGTGCCCTTAGTTGGTAATACAGGCCATTCGATGTTATGAATTACACGACAGCTTAAAGTGCATATCCTCTATTTCCCTTCCATAATGTTTGATCAGGAAAACCACCAAATCTTGGCCATCAGCCTCACCTTGCCAATAAGGAACATCCCATAGCCTGCAGCCAGCACAAACCTACAGAAAGAAGGCAAGCAGTAACCCTGGAACAATTCATGGCTTCCCACAAAAGGATGGCTCCTGACAACACAGATGGGCTGTAACCCTGGCTCTATGGTAGCAAAGCTTATAGAACACATCTTTATAACTTCAGTCTTCAGGTGCAGGCTGGAGCTGGTCTAGTGCTTTTGTTTCTCCCTGCAACTTCAGCCTACTTCTATTTGTTTCCTCCAAGCAGCAGCTGGCAGCTTCCCCATGCTGACCAAAGCCAACAATGCAGACAATTTGCTGTTTTGCTGCAGGATCAAAGCTGACATCTTCATACAGTGCCACAGAGGTTCCAGAGGATGTGCCTAGTGGTCTAGAGATACCTCAAAACTCTCTAGTACTAATGTGGGTGATGATCTTTGTGCAGAGAAGCCAAGCATGCATTTCCAAAACACATCTAGCAAAAATGTTTAGTTACAAATAGAAGTGTGGCAAGACAGGGAACATAAAGGGGATTAAGTAAAAGTTTGTCTACAAGAGTTAAAGGCAAGTGTGAACTGAAGGCAGAGCAGCTGCATTACAGCCCTACAAGCAGTGGAGCTGATTGTGAAATAGAAATGTCTGTGCTTATGATCAGTATGTCAGTAACAAATAGAGCACAGTGTATAGACAAGCCCTGTGACTCATTTGCTTCCTGCTCCAGCAGAATCCTGGTAAGGATGGGGCAAAGCGTTATCTTTGTTAGGAAACAGGCAATTAGGCATATCTGCAAGGGCTGCATTCCAAATCAAAAACACCAAACTTACCACCTATGTGGAAAAATGCAAAGCAGTAAGAGGAAGTCCAAATCAGAGGAAATCAGAGGGATTTGAGGGAACACGATGGCACACCCATGGACATAATACAAGTAGGAGTCTGGGAAATACTACAGCTGCATGTACATAACAACACAGTGTCAACTGCCAGTGGGGTAAGTCTCCAAAGTCACACACTGCAACAACCAGAGTCAGCAGCAGCAATGATGGGTCAGAGCTAAATTGTTTTTTCCAGTACCTACTGAAGACAGTACTAAAGCACTAAAGCATCGCAGGGAGCACTAAAGCATCACAGGGAGCAATGGGAATTGCTGTCAGGCTAATGCATGACCATTATTTGGTCTCCCTCCCTGGACTGTGAGGCCAGGCAGTCTGTAAAGCAGGAGCTCCAGGCTGCTCACCACTCTGGGGAGTGGGATACCTCTGCAGAAAGACTCAGGTGTCCTCAAGAGAAGCTATGTGTGCTAAGAGACAAACTGCAGCACATTTCTGTACGCCTCGCATCCAGTCATTCAGTAGGGAAGGCTAAGCCATCTGAGAAAAAAATTCTTCACAACTCCCTACCCCCTCCTGCTTCCACAACCTGCAGACAAAGGCATTCCATTAATAGGAGGTGGGTCTCAGAACTCCTTGTGAATACTCAAGTCTTGGTTTTACTACCTGCACCACCACAGGGGCCCAGTAGCCCGTTTAGACAGACCCAGGATCCCTCTATGTCCTGCTGCCCAATCCAACACTCTTGGTGTGTAAGAGTTCCCAACAGAAACCCTCCTGGGAGAGCCCTTGCAAGTGCAGTGGAGGGACAGAGAGAAGCCCCAGAGCTACCCGGCTAAAGCCACTGCTTTTGTATACTACAGTGCCATGCTCCCTGTGTTTTTACACACTCCATCCTAACTCCAGGGCAGAGGAGGCCTCTCATCAGCATGGGAATACCTTGCATGGTGTATTGCACCATGGGTGCTGAAATACCCATCCTAAGGCTGCTGGCACCCTGTAGCAGTGTGACTAAGAGAACTCAAACCAGAATACTATTTCACCCAGGCAGGCAATGGGGTGAGGTGTGCAGTACAGGAACACAGGGCTCCCACTCAGCATGCTCACATCCCCCCTCCATTCTCTTGGTTTCGAGTATACCCATCCTTTGTCTGTGCAAAACTCTGCTTCCACCAGATCTGCCCCCTGCAACTGAATGCCTGCAAACATCACCCTCCCTTTGAGACTTTCCCAAAAGGTCTTCTTCACTCCCATCTCTATTCTGCCTTCCCACATGTTTTTACATACTGCAAAGGGGAAGCCAATCCCAAGCACAGCTTCCTGGTCAGAACCTGCTGCAGGAAGGATGGTAAACACATCGGAAAGATGGCCCTAAGGTCAGGGAGTATGCTCAGACATTATCACAACACCAGGCACAATGCCAGCTTACACATGATTGATCAAGGCATGCTGGAAAGGCCTGCCCAGGACAACAGCCTGGGAGTGCAGCCTTCTCACTGTTTGCTGTCTGCAAGGGCTTCAGAAGAAGGCCACCAGCACCGGGACCATCACCAGCTACCTAGTCCCAGCATGGTGTGGATAGGAGCAGTCTACACAAAGCTGTGCATACTCACATGGCCATGGAGGTCTGTGTTCAGCAGCATCATGGCACACGTGAGACAGTGAACTCCATCTGCAGAAAGAGAAATAACCAGAGTCACATGCAAAACCACATCTGGACCTTCAAGAATCTGAAACTGAGACTCATAGATTAACTAAGTCTGTTCCCTTCATAAGAATCTGTTTTATCAAGAAATACACATAATTAAATAAATGAACAATGAGGTCATCATACAGCTGGCAAACCAGAACAGTCTTTCTTTCATCTTTTAGTAACTCTCAAAACTGTCTTGCAGCACCCATGGATGAGGCAAGCAAGACAGGAAATCATGCTATCACTCTTAGCTTGCTAATACCAACACTACAGTCTGAATCAACACCTCCTTCTTCATTTACTTCAGTGCAGAAAGGGAAAAGTAAAATACATTTTTTCTTGTGTAAGGAGTGGGTGCAGCAGGGTATCCTGGTTTTCTTCCCCTCTGGCTTAGTCCTCATTCACAGCTCAATTAGACCTAATTTTGGAGAAGTACAGTCAGTTACTTGTGCTGCCTTGGCTGCATGTTGGGTAGAGAGCACTCCAGGGGCTTCTAAGCTGGTCCTGTGGCCAAGGCCCTCAGCAATAAGTCAGATTCACAGAACCACAGAATAGAGTCGGAGAACTGAGAGACTGAAGAAAATGATTACTGGCTCAAAATAACAGAAATGTCTGTGTAGGGAGAGCAGCTCTGCAGAAAATAGGATGGTGCACTGCTCCACACCCCACTCTCTGGAGCCTCTAGTTCAGAACTGCCACTAATCACTGGCACACTGAAAGCAATGCCTCACACTCTGCCCTGGAGCCCCAGGGTGGCCAGATGACTGGAAGTAGCCCCAGGGGTTGCTTGCCACAGGAAGCCAGAGCAGACCCCAGGACATGTGGTTGTGTTCCTATTGTCTTTGGATAGCTGAAACCACACTAGGATCCAGGGCAGTAGCTGTATCTTGGTTTTTTGCTCTTTATTTTTGTATATTTTTCCTCTTCTCTACTCCTAATTTCCATTTTCTGACACATGGGTAATTAAGATTGGATGAGTAAAGTTTACTAAGTCAGTGGTCTGTGAAATGCTTTATTTTGATTGAATGTTTGTTTTAAATTCCTGATTTTCTAAGGTTTGCTAGGAAAGTTTGGTTGTGAACATTCTGGGAACTTTTGTCAAGTTCTTCTTTGTGCCCAACTCAGGAAAAAGTAGTAATACCTTAGACCCTTTTTGAATAACCTTTCCAAGCAAGTTTAGAAGGCATCCTATAAGGATCATGGAGTTCAACTCCTGGCTCTGCACAGGACATCCCTATGAATCACACCATGTGCTTGAGAGAATTGTCCAAACACTTCTTGAGCTTTGCCAGGCTGGCGCTGTGATCACTTCCCTGGAGAGCCTGTTACAGCGCCCAACTACCCATTGGGAGAAGAACCTCTTTCTGATGTCTACCTAAACCTCTGCGGACACAACTCTTAAGGCTCTGCTCAGAGCCTCAGCTCCTAATTCCCTCAGCTCCTGTCACTGTCACCACAGAGAAAAGATCAGTGCCCGCCCCTCACCCTCCCCTCATGAAGGAGCTGTAGACTGCAAGGAGGTCTCCCCTCAGTCTCCTCTTTTCCAGACTCTGCAAATTCTGTGATCTCACTGCTCCTCATTTGGCTTCCCCTCTAGACCTTTCTCCATCTTCATATCCTTTTTCAGAATACTCTCTGATAGGTTTGTATCTTTCTTATATTGTGGTGCCCAAACAGCGCACAGTACTAAGATCCTGGGTTAAGTGTGCAGGATTTAAATGCTTACTCGGGGTCCAAAGTCACAATACCCCTCTTGCAGTCTTGACTAGAGTAAGGCAGCCATATCATCAGGCAAGTCATTGTTTCACTCTGGACATGACGCACTTGTTCTGACTGCCTACAGTGTCTTGAAATAAGAAAGGCAATAGGCACATTACAGAGATAGCACAGGAGCAGATCCTGTCTTACTCCCAACTTTCTCCCTCCCCTGCATGACAGCCAGTAAAGCTGAAGAGGTGCGATGCGCCCAAACATTATCTCACTGAAACAGGGGTAGGTCACAAAGCAAGGGGTAAGGAGGCACAGTGGTACCTCCAACTGTAGCAGCTCTTTCTCACACATTAAACTTAAAGTACAGTTAAACCGATGATTGCCTTCTTTTTCAGTGTGTGATCAGCATGTGCTGCAATCACAGGGCCACAAGGCTCTGCCAGCATGTCTGGCTGAACATAGCAGTTACGCCAACAGACAGTTTGTCCTCTTCTGCAATCCCAGTTTTCTCAGGATTGATCTATGTGCTTGTTTGTTTCCATCATTTATTTCCAAACTGACTGAAAACATTGGCAAGGAGAAGCACTCTGACTGATGTTAGCTAGTCGAGATGAAACCATGCCAGGGTCTGGATACAGCACTCAATATTCATCACCACAACTGGCAAGAACTGGCATGCCTGATGCCAGTGCATGCAGATACAAGTGCTGAATGGAGCACGGAAAGTGAACAACCTCTCTTTCACGTGTCAGAGGACCTATTCTTGTCCACATGAGTGTAGCTGGAGTACAAGCACCCACACACCAAAGCCAGCAAGAAAAGAAACCACAAGTGAGGACAAATCTGGAGGTGCCACAACTGAGGATTTGTATTGAGGACCTATTTATATTGAATACCTTTCATGCTGAGGGTTTCAGAGACAGTCTCTAAAGTGTGGCACAGTGACCACACAGCTTCATTTTCCAGGCATACACCATATGTGTGGAAAGACCTCAATATCAGGAACAAAGTTACCTTGAGAAGAAATGGCATTTGGGTTGCACTGGTAGTATCTGCTGGAGAAGTGGATTAAAACTCTCTCTCGTTCCTGAGTTTCTCCAATAAGTGAAAAGGCTTTAAAGAAACTCCTAAAAGAGCAGAAGGAAAAAAAGTAAAATTAAGGTAATAAATCTCTTTTTGCTTCACACAGTGCACAGAGCAAAGCACACATCACAGTAAGAAGTACATAAGTACACATTCAGTTCCAAGAAGCCTTTCTAGGAAATTGGGCTATCATTCTGCATGCAATTAACTCCAATATTTTAGTAAATGAAAGAAGATTTAAATTACTATCGGTCTCAGCCACTGAATATGCAAAATAATAAGTAATTCCACTATTTGAAATAGCTGTTCTTACTTTTAATTTTTTTCCTATGGGCAAGGAATTGAAACATGTATTCTTTATGGATGATAAGATATCCAGGATGTTCCCTATTCTCTTCTAATTGCCCACCTTTTAAATCCCTGCACCTTTTAACTTTACTTCATTAGTACTGCTTTCCAAATCAGAAAAGCTACTCCAGGTGGTGAAGTAGTGCACAGCACTCACAGCTAACACCGAATGTTTGGTCACTTATCAGAATGGCCAGGACCATAACAGATGGAGAGGAGTGTGACTACTTGGACCTGCAGAAAATATCTGAGCAAAAGGGCAGAAGACTTGCAACATCTTCCACTGAGCTTCAACAACAGGAGGAGTAACTTGGCCCTCCTGAGGTTCTTGCTTATGAGAGCCCAGGGCACAGAGCTGGTGCACATCTGGGCACTCACTGGATACAGCCAGCAAGCCTGTGCAGAGAGAGGTGGGGACGACACACATCTTTCACTTCTATTCTCCTGCTTGACCACACCTCCTCTTAACCACATTGCTGTTCTTCCTGCATAGAAAAATGTATCTCACAGCCAAAGATGACCTTCTACATTCATTTATCAAGATGCTTCTAGAAAATACTGAAAACACAAAACTTTTGTATCTGAAGTAAGAAGACAAACAGAATGACGGTCTTACAGACAATTTTTAAACATCCCATTAGACGGAAACTAACACCAGATCTGAGAGGAATGGAATATATTGCTGGGACATTCACATTATCTAGTCTGGATGCACAAACTTTAATTTTTTTCTCTGTGATGTAAGGTCAGAGACAAGCTGTACTTGCAACAATCTCACACCCACACAGAGTGTGATCTGCATGGTAATAACTTAATTTAACATGTAATATATTGCCAATAATCCAGTTCACAAGTAGATATAAGTGAATCTTGACAGGGTTTCTCTGTCCTTCCTACTTTGTCCTCCTGTCCTGGTTCTGGCCAGGACAGAGTTAATTTTTAATATAAGGGCTGATGTTACTTCTGATCCTCTTGAAGGGACCTCCAGCTCATATTTACAAGAAGTGAACAACATGTACTATTACTAGAACTAAAGAGGCCCCAGCCAGGCAGAAGAAAGGGCCAATCAGATGTACTGGACTGTGTGGATCCAGTGCTCTGGCACATCAGACACCCAAGAGTGTAAGGCTTTAGCTCACATCAGCACATGATGTTCTCGGATGCCACCAAGATATGTGGGGACAGAATCCATCTCTCTCTGGGGTGCCAAGGGGATCCCAACAGCTGCCTGCACTGGAAGGTGGAGAGAGCATGACTGGAAATGAATGGCAAAAACATCCCACTGGGACTGGCCCAGAGGCCCAGTGCATCTTTAGCATAGGTTACCCTAAAAGAGGGTATTTCAAGGACCCAAAAAGGCATTGTTAGGATCTATGGGATGGATAGCTGCTCTGGAGACAGAGGAAATGAGACAGCTGAATACCTTGCCTGGTCTCTCAGAGGACCTCTCTGTTTAGGGACTGCTGAGGGCTGAAGAACAGCAGATACAATTGATGGCTATGGCACCACCTGGGACTCTGTGACCCCCATCCATGAGATGATCTGTGAACTGGAGAGCCAGCCAGGGAGTGGTCAGCAAGCCTTCTTAACCCTTTAACAGTCCTATATGGTCAGTGTGTAAGCCCAGGGACCAATAGATTATCATGGCCTGAATGAAGTCACACCAGCACTGAGTGCCACTGTGCCCAACATGCTGGGACTTCAGTATGAGCTGGAGTCCAAAGCAGTGAGGTGGTGCCACCAACAACACTGCTATCATGCTCTTCTCCATTCCTTTAGCAGCAGGAATTTTTAGCAGCTCAGTTTTTTACCTGGAGGGGTGTGCCATACACCCGAAACTGACTTCCCCAAGGGTGGAAACAGAACCCCATTAATTATCCTGGACTAATCCAGACTGCACTGGAAAAGGATGTGAGGAAAAAATATACTGACAGCAAAAAAAATATACTGACAACATGATCATGCAGGGCAACACAGCAAGAATTTTCGAGAAAAGGGAGAAGACAACGCAAATTCTCCTGAAGGCTGGTTTTGCCACACAGCAAAGTAAGATCAAGGGACCTGCCCAGAAAACTCAGTTTTTAGGAGTAAAATGGCAATATGGACGCCATCAGATTCCAATGGACATGGTCATTGGAACAGCAGCTATGTCCCCACAACCATCAAGAATGAAACACAGGTTTCTGTGTTTCCTGTCAGGCACTGTGGGTTTTTGAAGGATGCATATTTCAGATTACAGACAGATTTTAAAACCTCTTTGTCAAGTGATACCAAAGAAGAATGATTTCAAGCAGGGTCCTGAACAATAATAAGATTTTGAACAAATTAAACAGGAGATTGCTCATGCAGTAGCCAGTCAGGACACTACAAGATGTAAAAAATATGCTCCACAGTACAGCTGGGAAGAGTGGTCCTTCCGGGAATCGCTGGCAAAAGGGTACATGTGGAGATTCGACAACGACCCCTGGTGTTCTGGAGTTAGGAATTCAAACATTCCAACATACAAAGGATCTGAGACCAGCTACAGCCCCACTGAAGCAGAGACACTGGTGACTTATGAAGGGGTCAGAGCTGCCTCAGAAGTGACTGACACCAAAGCACAGCCCCTCCTGGTGCCCCAGCTGCCAGCGCTGGGCTAGATATTCAAAGAGAAAGTCCCTGCAACACATCATGCCACTGTGGAGTAACTGGATTACTCTGACCACACAGCAAGCTTGAACAGGAAATTCCAATCACCCAGGGATCTTGGAAGTCATCAGTAATTGGCCTGAAGCTGAAAATTTCAGACTACCATCATCATCATCAGAGGAGAAGATGATACATGCTGTGGAGGCCCCACCATACAATCAGCCACCTACAAATGAAAAGGAATATGATCTCTTTATTGACAGTTCTTTTTGTATCACAGGGACAAATCAAAAACAGAAAGCAGCCGTAGACAGCCCTATATGACGAGTCACAGAAACTACTGAAGGATAAGGTGGATCAAATCAGGTTGCAGAGCTGAAAGCCATCAAATTGGCTTTAGGTACCACTGAAGAGAGAAAGAGCCAGCAATCTACCTCTACACTGACTCGTGGATGGTGGCAAATGCTGTGCTGGAGTGGCAGGACTGACAGAAAAAGGCCAATTGGCAGTGCAGAGGGAAACCCACCTGGGCTGATGAATCCTGGCAAGAAATCGCTGCCCTGTTAGAGAAGCTGGCTGTAGAAGAACACCATGAGATGCACATGTGCCCAGGAGTCAGGCTGCTGAAGAGCATCGCAGCAATGCAGAGATGGATCAGGCCACCAAGATTAAAGCGGCTTGGGTTAATCTGCACTGGCAATGTAAGAGCCAATTCTTCTGGCTCAGTGGGCTCAAGATGCCTCAGGTTATCAGAGAAGAAACACAACATCCAAGTGGGCTTGTGACCAAGGGGCAGCCCTGGCCATGGACCATGCCTCTCAGTTACCATAACTGTGAAACATGCGCTGTGACGGAGCAGGCCGGGCGGGTAAGGCCTCTCTGGTACGGTGGGTACAGGTGGCTGAAACACAGATATGGGGCAGCCTGGCAGACTGGTTCCATCACACTGCTGCAAACCCACTAAGGCAAGTGACACAAGTGCTTACAGTGGTGGAAACAACCACTGGGTGTCTGGAAATGAACCGTGTGCCTCACACCAAGGCCCAAAACACCATCCTGGGCCTTGAGATGCAACTTCTGCAGCAACATGGCACGCCAGAAAGAGCTGAGTTGAACTAATCAGACTCATTGCAAAAGGAGCCCCACAGACACAAGGGCCAGAGAGCACAGGATTGAGTGGGTATAATATATTGCCCATTATGCACCAACCTCTGAGAAAACTGAACACCACAATGGACTGTTAAAAATTACATTGAAAGCAATGGGTGGCACCTTCTAACATGGGGATCTGCATTTAGCAAAGGCCACCTTGTTAGTCAATACAAGAGGCTCTACCAATCAAGCTGGTCCTGCCCAATCAAAACTACTATGCACTGTAGCAGGGGATAAAGACCCTGCGGTATGAAGGAGAAATGCGTTAGGGAACATGGTCGGGATTGGTCCCACCCTTCTGCAAAAGCAAATCCATGCATGGGATTGGTTTTGCTCAAGCACCTGATGGCACTTGATGGGTAATGTAGACGGACAGGGAAGCATGAAGTGTACCCCAAGGGGATTCACTTTTGGAGTGAGAACGGTCTGTAATGTTCCACTGTACAATATTGTTTGCTGAATGGCACTGCCTCTGTATGCTGTAACTACTGTGGAGAATGAATATGGGCTGTTCCAGATATACCAGTCATGAGCTCCTGATGCAGACTGCAACCAGGTGAAAGCAGGCAGCCCTTCTGCCTTGGAAGACATCTAGAACAGACAGAACTCACAGTCGTGGACTAAATGAACTCAAAAGACATCTTGAAAGGACAGCCACTGACTATGGAAATGATACTCACGCTTGCATTTACACACACACACATACACACACACGCGTAGCTGGGAGGTGTAGGACCTGGACATGATATAGATGGTATAGCATAAGGGATGGAAAACATACTGATTCTGGCCAGGACAGTCAATTTTTGCAGTAGCCAGAAGGAGCATGCCTAGGAGCCTGATGTTTTTCTGTACAACCTCAGGTACAGGTTGTAGTGGTGAGGCGTCCCTTCTGGTCAGGTAAGGGGTTGGAGCAGTCAGGGTATTGCTGGTTTCCACATGGTGGGGGCCTGCATGTGAATCATTCAGCTCTCTTGTACACTCTGTTATTAATATTGTTGCTGTTACCCTTCATCTTCTTGTTTAATTTACTGTTTCCAGTAAATTGTTGTTATCTCAATCCTTGATCTTTGTCTTTTGTGCCTCCAGCTCTCCTCCCCATAGAGAGGAGATGCCCCATAGAGGAGGGAGGGGAGCAAGTGGTGCATGTTTTGGAGTGTTTCAGCGGGAACATTAAATTGGGGAATACTGTTCCTAAATTCACAACAGCTCCTAAGGCAAATTTTGAGAATTAGCCGTCTTTCTGTCTCCTACCCCACTCTGGGCTCTTTCCAGCAACACTCCCTGCCCATGGCAGGTACCAATGACCTACATCTTCTCCTCCTCTGCAGCACATTTACCCCCTTGGAAGATAACTTGGAGAGGAAACTGATGAAAGAATATTTGCCAATAAACAAGGCAGTTTCCTCACTCTCAGAGCACAATGCAATACCAAGGGCCACAGGGATGAGTTTCTGCCCTACAGAGAACACAGAATACACTGAGCTAGAAGGCACCCAACAAGGATCATTAAGTCCAACTCCTGGCTCTGCACAGAACACCCCTAAGAATCACACCATGTGCTTCAGAGTGTTGTCCAACCACTTCCTAAACTCTGTCAGGCTTGGTGCTGTGACCACTTCCTTGGGGAGCCCGTTCCAGAGCCCAATTACCTGCTGTGCAAAGAACCTCTCTCTAATGTCCAGCCTAAGCATCCCCTGACACAACTTTAAGCCATTCCCTTGCATCCTGTCACAGGTCACCACAGAGAGGAGATCAGTGCAAGCCCCACCTCTTCAACTTGTGAGGAAGTTGTAGACTGCAATAAAGTCTCCCTTCGGTCTCCTCCAGGCTGAACAAACCAAGGAACCTCAGCCACTTCTTTGGCATTCCCTCCAGGCCCTTCACCATCTTTGTAGCCCTTTTCTGGATACCTTCTGGTAGCTTCGTATCTTTCTTATATTGAAAGGACCAGAACTGGCCCCAGCACTCCAGGTGAGGCTGCCTCAGTGCAGATCAGAGCAGGAAAATACCCTCTCTTGCTGGGCTGCTGATGCTGTGCCTGATGCACCCCAGGCAGAGCTGGCCCTCCTGGCTGCCAGGGCACTGCTCACTCATATTCAACTTGCCCTCCATAAGGACTCCCTAGTCCTTTTCCACTGTGCTGCTCTCCAGCACCTCATTTCCCAGTCTATCCCAGGTGCAGAATCCAGCACTTGCCCTTGTTAAATTTCACACAGTTCGTAGTTCCCCAGACCCATTGTTCATCAAAGTCTCCCTGCAGGATCTCACTTCCTCTGAGGGAGTCAGTGGCTCCTCCCAGTTTAGTATCATCAATCTTACCTATTATATGCTCAAGTCCTGTGCCCAAGTAATTTATGAAGATGTTGAAAAGCACAGGGCTAAGGATGAAGCCCTGTGGAACCCCACCAGTGACAGGTCACAGCAGTCTGATGTCACCCCATTCACTGCACCCCTTTGTGCCTGACCATGTGCCAGCTGCTCACCCACTACATGATGTGTTTATCCAGCTGCGGGCTGGACATTTTCTGCAGGAGGGTCCTCAGAGAGACAGTATCAAAAGCTTTACAGAAATCCAAAAAGATCACATCAACTGGCTTCCCTTGATCATCTAAAGGGGTCACCTTGTCTCAGAAGGAAATTTGGTTGGATAAGCAGGACTTTTTCCTCATGAAGCTGTGGTGGTTGTCACCAATCACTGCATTGTCTTTCAAGTATTTTTCAATACCTCCTAGAATAATTTTCTGCATTATTTTACCAGGCACTGAACTGAGACTGACAGGCCTATAGTTTCCAGGGTCAACCTTCTTGCCCTTAGACAAGTTAGACGGTTAGACAGTTTCCACTCAACTGGGATCTCTTCAGATGCCCAAACCATTCCAAAATCATTAAGAGAGATGTCACAATGACATCAACCAGTTCTTTGAGTATTTCTGGATAAATCCCATGTGGCCCCATAGACCCATGAGGATCCAGATGGAGCAACAAATCCCACACAAGTTCAGGATCAGGTGGGAGTTTATCATTCTCACAGCCATGGTCCCTCAATACACTGAGCCATTCTGCATTGCCTTTCTCTACTGACTTATTTTAAAAAAATCTTTTTGTTGTCCCACACAAGTACTGGCAATGTTAAACTCCATCTGAACTTTGTTAGCTGGAATTTTCTCTCTACAGTGGTGAGCAGCAAATTTGTATTCTTCCCACGTCACCTGACCCTTCTCCCGTTGGATGAACACCTTCATTTTGTTAGGTCCAGAAGATTCCTCGTCATTCAAGTTAGCCTTCTGCCTTGTCTCAATTTGCCTGCCCCTGTGCCCTTAGGAGGTAGTGACCAGTACTGATCCCAGCACCTTCAGAAGCATTTTCCCACTGAACCTTACTAACTAGTTTCCTGAGCAGCCTTAAGTCTGCTCTCCCCATGTCCAGGGCTGGACTCCAGAATGCAGACTGAGAGGAGCCAGAGCAGCACCACATTCCCTCCTGTCATCCTGCAGAGGCTGCAAGAGATGTACTCAGGAGGTGCATGGGCAACATGAATCCAGGGAGTGGACAGTGAAGGAGCAACCTTTCCCAGGTCTCAGACCTGTCACTGATGCTGCAAAACGCCCTCCCATAGCTGGGAGGTAGCACAGATCACAGCAGCTGCCCCCAAAATGCTCAATAAACCACAGCTTATCAATGAGCCAGCAACAACAGCACTGTTTCCCCTCTCACTCTGCCAAGCATGAGGTAGCACGCCTCAGTTTCCTAAGGCTTTGGAACGATTCTTTGTCCCCAGCTGCTGCAGCATGCTTACAGCATGTAGGTGGCAATTACTGTAGCTGCTCTTGAAACCTCAACAACCCCTTGCCTTGTTTAAGTCCTACATGAGCCCGGGCACATTTCAGAGAAAGCCCTAACTACTAATATTAACAGGAGATCTACAGGGAGCAGAGGCTTCCTAAATATGTGCCACAAAGCAATTATGTGTTGGATTTCACAATTTAAAAGAAGGGTACATTTAGCATCACGCTTCAGGGGTGCTGAAACCTGGAACAGAGAAACAGACCTCCCACTGCCCAGCAGCTCCCACCCCACGCTGAGTGGGTGCTCCAGCTTGGCTCCACTCCCCCTGCCTCAGGACCAGGTGGTTCATGTTTGTGCAGGCATGTTCCATTTCCACCTCCTTCAGCAGGCAGGACTTGGTGGGTGCCTTTGATCTGCTATGGTCTCATGGCATCAAATCCCTCAGAAATCCATTTGCTAAGGGGGTCAGCACATCTTCCAGATTTTCATTAGAAAAAAAATCCCCCTTAAGTAACCTCAGTCAAATGAGTTAAACTCATTTAAATCCCCTTAAACACGAGAACACCAGCAACTGGGCTAACAGGCTACATAAACTTGGTGGTTTGACTTCTGAAAAAAAAATCACTGAAAATAAAAATTGTTGAGGTCTGATTCAAGCGTAAAAAGCAAAGAAAATGGAAGGGCTGAGTCTTCAAACACCCATGCCAACAGTTACCAAACTCACTACAGCTTTTTCCATGTAGAAGCTTTTACTGTTCTGCACATTCTTGGATTCCTCAGGGAGACACAGAGAGGGGAGCTGCCAAACCACACCAAACCCTGCTCTTAGTGCACTGCAACAAAGTGGGGTAAGCTTCAAAGGCATCAGCCAAAGAGTCTGTGCAGATCAGCTGCGAGCAACACTGTAATTTCTCACAAGCATCTGGCAGACTACAAGTCCCCTGTTTTGCCAGTGACTGGAAACTTTTCTCCAGCATCTCAGGGACCATCCCTAGACAGGTTCACCCAAGTATTTCCCCCTTCATATGACCACCACTCCAGTACCACTAGAGTAGGGTAGCACATAAAGCCAAACAGAAGAGAGAGCTCGCCCCCAAAATACATCACAGTCCTCTCTTCATCTTCTTACATACAAAAAGGACAACCATGTAAATCAGGACAACACTGCAAACAGCACTGTTACTAAAATAAGAATATGAAGTCCATAAATGGAATTGTACCTGAGTGAACAGTCCAGCGTCATGCCTGTGAAGTCAAAAAATTTAAGATATTCTTCGGCCACAAGCTTGCTGAATTCATTGCTAAAGAAAAGCGAAGAAATACGTAAAGGTTATCATACAAGAGTGAACCCCTCCAGAACCACATCAATAAGAATGTGGCCAAGCATGTATTCATATCAGCACATACTTTTTACCCAAATGTTTTGCCACATCAGAGCGTTTGAATCTGTCCAGATGGTAGAGGCGCTTAGCCAGGCGCCTGGCTGCTTCCAAATTGCTGCGGCTGCCATTGCTGAGGTCATGGACAAGGGCTCCAGTGGCATCTTTCTCCTGAAGTTCACTGCTCCCCATCGCTGCACTGGAGTCTAACACCACATTCTGTAGGTCAAGACTGCTGTGAGATTAAAAGAATATGGAAAGAAGAAAAATAAGATAACATTAGAGTTTCCTTGTAGAACAGCAGGCAATTAATTGCACAGAGGCAAGATGACACAATGTAACAAAATCCACTTAATTGAAGAAGCAGTGTCGAACAGGGACATTTACTTAGCAGTCAGCAAAAGTCAAGGGTTTTTAACAAACAGCCTAACAGCCCAAACAACATGGACTTTCCTTCTGACTGTGCTAAGTATCCTCAACTTGGGCTCACTTCAGAGAGAGCTCTTTGCTATTATCAGCCTACAACTGCAACTGCACCAATGCTTCTTGCATTCGTATTTTTTAACACAACTGCCTGCTTGGCTTGAAGAGGCCTCTTTAAAAGCAGGAAATTAACCATTTTCCGGGAGAAATGTAGTGATTGAGCTAGGATGATCAGTTACTCCAAGCTGAGTCAGAACAAGTCCCTTCCTCATTCTTCCCCAGTTGTCCTGGAAACAACCCAATTCCTTAAATCTAAAATAATATCACCAGAACTCTCAGCGGCTTCTGTGTCACCCATGAGCAGCGGACATCCCATGGGAAGGCACTGCTAGAAAAAGCAGGACGCAGAGCAAGGAAACCAGTTTGGATTATGAGACACAAACCACCCATGCCAGCCTGGTGAACTCCTTGCTTCCCTCCTGCTCCCTCATGGTGGCAATTATTTCCCTCACCAGCTGCTCAAAGTCAAAATGTTTAGCATGGCAATCCCAGGGCACTTCAGATAAATCATGCACTTACAGATTCCTCCCACCTCTAGTACAATAGGAGAGCTCTGGCTGAGCTGTGTGCCTGCTTTGCTTCTCCCACGAAAGAGGCAAGAGCCCGCCGCATCAAAAAGCACGCCCCCACATACACACCCCTGCACAAAGGCAGACTTTGAACTTCAGAAGAGCTTTTCTCTGATACTGGTATGAAAATTTTTGCAAAATCTCAGCTCTGTGTATGTGTGTGTGTGTCTGTGTGTGTGCGCATTTGACAGCATTTCTATTTTTATTCCTAGATTTTTATAGTTTATAGAAATTCTTTTCACTAAAATGCCATTTACACAGAGATAATGAATGATCAGCAAAGGTCATGCACAGGACAGATACAACTGGAATGAGTTAAAGATGACTTTGTACACACAGCACTTTAAACAACATACCACAGCTTCACATACCACTGTAATTTTCAGACTTGACAAGCCATGATTAAAACAACTGATCTCCATGTTCCAGTAACAATTGTCTAGCACCTTACTCAAATGTCTGCTAGCCACTCATTAATCCCTCAAAGACGAGATTTCATTTAAGGTGAGTTTAAAAGAAAAAAATTAGGTATTCTGCATGCCACAAATCGTCACCTACTTCCTCATCTCACTTCTCATGCATGGTTTAAGAGAAGGACATGTACAGAACAGAGATTTGCCCATTTTACCTCTGTTTCCATCCTTTTAGTACTTCTACAACATCAGAAATATCACATATTCACCCTGTGGGTACAACTTCTTTATCAAGTATCTGGGGAAAACAGAAATCTAACCAGTTCCTGCAAGAACTGGGGATTTGCAATTATTTCAGTGTAAATAAAATGGTGCTATAACAAAAGGGAGTCAGTCTCAATGCTTAGTAGAAAATAAATACTGTGAATACAATTCCAACAACACTGGCCATCAGTTATCCTAGGAAAGAAAAAAGCCCCTCCTGATATCATTTTTGTGGAAAATGCCTCCTCGGCCCTATCCAAAGACACTAGCAAATGTCTGAAATTCTCTGAATTTGTCCTATACCAAACTTGTGAACAAAGCAAATGACAGAGTACCCTGACACAAGCCCAGAGCAACACTTAGTCCATTCAAATCAGGCATGACTCATTCCAACCTCCCATCTCTAACAATTGTCAAGAGCAAGGCATACCTAGGTGAGGTAACAAATCTGCAGAGTCTTTAATGTAAAAACGCTGCTTCAAAAGCCATGCCAATTCACAGAGCCTCACCTCACTATATATCAGAGTCCTCTTTCACCACTGCTCTTTATTAAAGGTAGTATTTATAGCACTGAAAGATGGCCAAAGCTGACAAGAAACATCTGTACCCTGCTAGCAACTAGTGCACTACAAGATTCAACATTACCACAAACCACCAAAAGTTTAGAAAGAAAGGAAGCACCAGCATCTGCCACTTAGTGAAATTAACAGTACAGCAGCTCCCAACTTCTGCTTTGCCTCTCAGAATCATGGCTGGGATGTGAAGGAGGAACACCCAGCAAGAGGGAGGGTGTGCTCTTTCCCCTGTTTGCCAAAACTAGTCAACTGGCTGCATAAGAAAAACTATTTTCCAACTTCTCCATTCTAAAGCTCCACACTGACTGAGGGTGCCCATACACGCATTGAAGAATAAGGGATACTTCCTTCTGCAATTCTAGTAGTCAATTCTGACAGTTGATTAACTTAGTACAAGGTAAATACTTTTTGTAGTGCAAGAAGTAAGTACTAAGCAAGTACTTTTTGTACTCACAAAGTACAAGTACAAAAAGGCTGTCAAATACAGGTTGTCTGTAACATAAGCCTTTTGTCAGGGGAAATGACAGATTCTTAGCAGTAAAGTGAGACTTCAGTTCTCAAGTGGCTTTAGGTAGTTTCAAGACTCAGCGCTCATGTCACTGAGGACTTAGGAAATGCAGATGATCTGTGCATGACTACTGTGCAAGATGCCTTCAGAGCAGGACATTTTAGCAGGGTACAAGTGGTATATACTCAGAAAAAGGCTAACGTCTCTTCTTACTTTCAGCGCTTTCCATGTCCATCATTTTCCCTTCGTACCTCAGTTTACTAATCTGCTGAACTCAATAATGCTTGCCTCCCTCTGTAAAGTGCTTATAACGAATTCTAATCAAGAGCTAAGAGCAACGAAGGCTGAAAATAGGTCTCTCTTCTGCAGTCTACAGTTTCTATACATAACAATCCACAGCAGCATTACCATCAAAACAGTGCCAAGAAACAGCTCTGTGATGCGAAGTAAGACTGGACGTGGATTTCTCATGCAGCTTTATTCTTTATCACATAAAAATAAGAAACTTCTACTGAAAAACACAAGCTGAAAAATGCAATAGATTGTATTCCCCCTAATCCTAGATTCAAAGCTAAAAGGGATTGTAATGATGTTGCTGGTAATTGCCTGTCCAGCAATAGCTGCTGATTTTTATCTAGAGACACTTACATTAATCTCTTCTATCAGAAAACACAGAAAACAGAAGCTACAAAAGAACTCCAGGCCTCTCCAGTATCACAGCACATGAGCTTTGGCCAGCAACCAGGTTTATAGACCATGGTATTTCTGTCCCCAGCAATGCACTCCTAATGCATCCTTACTCCTTCTGTCAAGGCATCCCCACACCCACATGGAATGCACAGAGGCTGTGACCACCATATCCAGCAGAAATTACAGGAATTCGATAAGCAGCTGTAGTAAGTGCAATACTTTCTAACAGCTCTCCAACCTCACAGTTAAAAGATGTAAGCTGTAGACTCTAAGCTCTGCCAGGCCTTCCAGCTTTCCTGTAATACACTGTAATTGCTAGGCATTTTATACTGTTTTCTTCACTTATTCCATTATACACCAGTTCTACAGTGATTTAGCTCCCAATGCCAAACTATCTCAATCCTGCCATACTCAGAACTCAGCACACTTGATCTGTTGGTGAATATTCTAGATTCACTTACTGCCCGCCTCTCCCATTCCAGGTCCCACCAAAACTGAAACTTTACACAGTAATGTTTGAGTGAAGAATGGCTGCAACGTGCAGAAAAAACACAGCAAGACCAGTAACGCAATGATAATGATACAGGCACCTCATATCTCAGTGGTCCACCCTCCCAGACAACTAAGGAGGAAACCTCAGTCTGAGTGTGAGTTTATGATGCCTTAAACCTTCGTATGCTCTTCATTTTGTAGCAAATCCATGTAGAAACAAATCTTTGCTTCATCCCAAAGAAAAAACACCTATTAGCATTTTTCTTTAAGGAGTAAAGGCACTGAGCAATTGGCCCAGCTGCTAACAAAGAAGTGATGTTCAGAGTTGACATTGAGTGGCAGGGTGTGACAATTCACCTTAAGTGCTGTCCTCATTACAGCCACTCCAGTGATCCCAGCTTGCCACTGCCTTTCACTTTTACCAGACTGATGCACACCATATGCTCTGTGGCACATGGACTCCCCTGGATGCATACGTTTCTTCTTCAAGGAACACTAATTCATCTGGAATACATGTCTGGAGGGAGTGCACTGGTTGCATCAATTGCAGGGGAGCTTGCATTAAGACAGGGCTGGAGCTTTCACAGACTTTTTGGAAACAGAGCAGGAGGGAACAGGAGGAAAACCAACTCTTTCTCTCAAATAAACGTACATACCTTTAACATCAGCTTTACTCCAAGGCAAGCTGCGTCAGGGATTTGCCAGCAAAACACATCAGAGCAAAACGCAGCAATGATTAAAAGTAAGGAAGGGTGGAGAGACATTCTGGCATACTAAAGCTAGGGCCACAACCAATGTTATTTTCAGGGGGTACAGTGTCCACTGGGGAGCCACACTGAAGCTGATAATCACCCACTGCAGGACAGTGTTTGCCCTCTTGTTTTAAATAGTTTCACTCCAAGCCTTCTCCTCCCGGTTCTGAAACAGGACAGCATTCCATCCATAAGCATCAACTGTGTCCATGAAAAGCATGCTCTAATACTAGTTCAACAGCCTCTCAGAAGGGACAAATCAGAAACAGTCAGATGCCTTCCCCCACTCCTCTGCTCCACCCTCTGTGTCCTGCCCTGAGGAAACAAATCCCTGGTCTGCAACCCTTCAGAGAGATTTGGCTGTTCAGTGAATGATATCCTTTCACATTTCAGAGCAGACCAGATATAAACAGTGGCACAGTCTGCACTTGTTTAAAAGGACCTGAAAAGCTGTGCTTGAACAGCCCAGCTCTGAAAGGAGCAGCCCCACTGAAGAAAGTGAAGAAATCCCGGTAGCAGTGGGATGTGATGACTCAGTTCCTGCTACAAATGACCCGACCACACAAACGGGTTGGGAACTGCAGTGCTGCAGTTTTGCTGCAGCTCCAAACCAGCTTCTTCAGGGCCAAGAGAGAGTGAGCACAAAAGCACTTCAAGCAATGATTTATCTTGCCAGTTACCTTCAGCTCCAGGGCTCGTCCAAGATAGGTCATAGGAAGGAGAGAAAAATAATAAAAAAACAAAAATAATGGCCTTTCCTAGCAGATGACTCAGTGTGCTATTTTACTCCAAATGGTTTAACCAGCTTTGAAGTCCTATGTATGGATTCTCTTCAAAGACATACTTTGATGTAGATCCCCCTTTGAGGACTGACACAGCTGCACTTTGCTGCAACTCAATTCAGTGGATGTCTCACAAGCACAGCATCAGCCAGGACATACAAAGCAAGGACGATGTCCATAAACCAGAGTAACCACCAAGCATCTACTAAAAAGTACCTCAACCTTGTCACATCACAGGGAGAGGAGCAAAGTTAAAAGTAACAATCCCTGTAATCCCCTATTGGTTATCGATAAAATACATATGCAAAGTCAATTTCACAGGCTGAAATGCATGCTGCTGCTCAAAAATAACCTCTTCTTTCCTGTAATAATTTGTCTGTTTCTTTCATTAAAATAATTCCTACTGATTGTAAAAAAGGGAGTTAGCGGCTAAAGCATTCAGAAAACACCATTTCTGTAGGCTTGTGTACAGCAAATGCAATTGTCATTACGAGATCACAGCATTAGAACAAGAAGTCCACCACATGCAGGGACAGGATTGCAGCCCTTCCAAGAGACAGCACGTACTTTATTACACAGACATGCTGGCCCACTGCCACCTGAAGTACAAATGTCTTGCTAAAAATACTTCAGGTTTGATTCCATTTTCACCTTAGGCTTCATACATCGCTATGGCAAGGGTCAGTGCTTGCAAAGGGACACTTGCCACATTAATGTCACCATGTCTAGAAAGTGAAAAACTGGTCCTCATCACAGGGGGTATCCAAAGGCTCCTCCCTGCAATGGATACTTCTGACATGCATAGACACATAGACTGGTCTCTTGAAAGCATTAGGATTGTCCCATACGCAGAATCTGATCCACCTGCCCCAACAAAAATACAAACAGATCCAACAAATGCACTGCATACCTATGACCTTGCTGAGAAAACACTCAGCCCCTACACGTTTCAGGAACCCTCAGGCTCTCCCGTCAGAGCCCACCCAATCCAGGTATCAAGAGCCACCATCCCTGTGTTCAGCACCCACAAGACCCCCCTTCCCTATAATGCTCCTGCTGGGTCCTCCAGGATAGGACCAAAACTGGGAAGACATCAGAGGACTTTCCCCCCCACCCCCATGCTTGGGCTTAGTTTAACTGTTGGGAGACTGGCTCAGGAAAAGTGTATTAACCAGGGAGCTGGTCCAGCTGGTCCTCCCTGGCAGGGAGCAAAACAGACGCATAAAAATACATGTGTTTACACCTTCCAGTTCAGACTTCCCTGCAAATGTGCAGATGAAGCACCTGAGCACTGACACTAGTATCACACAGGAGCTTATACTGAAACCGTGCAGCAAAATGAAACACCTGTCCTCAAAAAGAACAGTGAATAAAGAAAAAGACAACAAAGAAAAAACAACCACTAACCAACCCACAGCTCACCCAGCTGTGTTAGCAGGGAGTCTGCATGCTCTGTGCGCCCTGCTCTTCTCCACCACTGCTCCAGCATCACATCCAAAGACACGCATGCCGCTCTACACCGTCCTACCAGCTGCCAGCCTCTGTCTCTCCCTGTCCCAGCACACACACACAGAAAGAAGAGACTTAACTGGCAATAATGTGGAGAGGGTCTTGACTACCAGCCAGTTGTGGCTAATAGATGAGATGGCAAGGCTGCACTTCGGGACCAGATCAGAGCTGGCAGAGACACCTCGGTTTTGGTGAATCAAGCCTTCCTGACCTAAATGGCTTTGACTTTAATGGAGATGTGCCAACAGATGCCAGCTTAAAGGCTGAGCTGCTGACAGCTCTATACTGAGGCGCTTTGTATAGCAAACTGATCAGCTGCTCCACTTTGTTTTTTTTCTTTTTTTCTTCTGTCTCTGTCAGCTCCTGGATTTTTGTTGTGTTTGTTTTATTTTCAGAGGAGGCTGGGAACTGAAGAGGCGAAAAGTCAGCAGCCCTTTTTTTCCATAAAACAACAGTTTATTTAGGAACTAGAAGCAGCTTTACAAATGCTCACTAAACTGCTGCTCCAAGGACCTCATTAGCCAGAGTAAAGGCAAACTCTGTAAAGCGTATCTCCAGAGCCTTGATAAAGTGATGACACCTTCCTGGAGGGAATATCAAGGTGAACAGTGTAGCACAACATTTTAGAAGTTACTAGGCTGTGAAATAACAATGCAAATCCTCAGCTGTAAAAATGCCAGTGGTGTCAGAAATTTACCCTATGAACTGTGCCACTTCATCTTTACCTGGATTCAACGTACACTTGTGCCAGCATAGTGTGGTTAGCAGTGGCCCAACAACTGACAGGGGTATTAGCCCATGTGGCTAATGTAGAGCCCACCAAATGAACTCCAGTGCTTGCTTGCTTGCTCACCAGCTGCAGATGCATTTGATGCTGCAGATGCATTTCTAGGACAATAACCAACACCATCCCTCTGAATAACTTTCCTTATGTCGGGCATATGGTTGGCAGCAAATATGAAGTACCATGTTCTCACTGACCTATGTCTCCGAGATTCCAGAGTCTGCCATGAGCTGAGGCATGTCTGAAGGTGAAAAAACATCCACTCGGAAAAACAGGGATCACAGCAGATTTCACACTTAATGAAAAAATTCAACTGGGTCTCAAAGTGAATCCTCAAAGTGAAAAAAATTCTACTACACCTCCATCAGAAAGACTAATAAAATGTATGTATAAAGGTTACATATTAATTCTCAAGTACTGAGTCTTGTGACCACACTGAAAAATCAAATACAAGCTACTTTGGACAAAAATACCAGCGTACAATCTGAAAACCAAAATTTTAACTGGCATGCAGGTATTCATAAACTGGGAAGAGACTCAGAGAATTGACTCAGAGAGAGGAATCAAAACTGAATTTAATTGTCAACAAAGTTTATTGTCTTGAAGGAATAAGCAGAGAGCCAAGTAAGAAACTGCTGGAAATTACCTATACACAGAAGAAAAATATCCACCATAGCAACTACTACAAGAGGCCCCAACAATTGAAAGTAATCTGGTACCCATGGGAATTTCAGGCTACATTCTTGTGAATTTATTTTGAGAATTGCCAGATTGCTTTAGGGAGTTTGTTTTCTTCCCCTCTTGAATACATACGCAACTAAATTTGTGTTTGCATCTCTAGGAAAAAAAAAAAAAAACAGGACTTGCAGAATTTGCTGAGCACCAGCAGTTCTTTGAAGATGATGGCAGGTGGCAAATATTTAGCATTTTTGAGGATTAGGAGTTGCAATACAGATTTTTTATTTTCTCTCTGGATTTACAAAAAATCTTGGGCAATGTCCTGCCAACAGAAACAATACTTCCCAAGACAACAGGAAAAGGCACTTATGGCAGGAAAAAAAAATGCCCTAAGTTTTTTGTTGTTGTTTTGTGAGCTTTTAAAAATTTATTCTGCCTCTAGCCTACAAAGGGAGATGGAATGGAAAACTGCTGTTAAGTGTGCAGTATAAGAAAACACTAAAAAGAAGTCTAGTCCATAAAGTCTGGAAGTATAGAGATCATCACAGAGATAATTTTACACTTCGCATTTAGTCACACAGATGCTTTGTCTCTGATACGCATAGAAAAAATAACTCCTTTTCCCCTCAGGTATATCCTACTGCTTTGGAAAGTAAGATATACTTATTTTACCCACCCTTTATCCAAGTCACCCCACTCTGACTTGGATCACCAATTTCAATCAATTTGCAAATGATTACACCTAGTCCAGGCAACGCAAACTCAGGCTCAGTGACTTAGTAGCAGCTTGCAAACAGTTTTCCTTACTGCCTCTAAAAGACTTAACTCCCAGATAGGAAGGCTGAGCCTTGATGGCCTTAACACAGCCCACTGGCATGGGAAGGGAGGAATACAGCACCTGGAGCATGGGTGTGGCAGTGATGACTGCATGCCTCTGTAAGGATAACAGAGAGACAAGGGCACCAAACACGCTCCAAATGCAACATCCCTTTTGAGATTACAAAGCTTCACTACACTGGCAGCCTGCGGCTCAGCCTATTTCATGAGGATCCCATGGTGCTCACACACACAGCAAGGCTGTCCTCAGCTCTGAAACCTCACACACTACCCCTTCTCCCTGTGTTCTCCGAACCCCCTCCTGTGGAAATTCAAGGCTACTTCAGCTGCAGAAAGTTTTTTCTCCCTCAGAGGGCTAATCACTACAAAAAGACAGAATATTCTGAGTTGGAAGGGACACAAAAGGATCATCGACTCCAACTGTTAAGTGAACAGCTCACACAAAGATCAAACCCGCAACTTTGGCATTATTAGCACCACGTTCTAACCAACTGAGCTTATCTCAGAGAACTGAAAGAGAATAAACTCCACCCCAAAGACACAAAGAGTCCCAAAAGAAGGCAAGCTGCACACCCTTCTCCCTCAACCATCGCTCCTCCGCTGGCAAGGCACAAAGGGCATCTAAGCTATGCCAGGAAAGAGCTACTTGCAAAAGTAAGCCTGCCTGCTCTGCAGGAAGACCCAGGGGCTGCTGACATCCCCCTACCCTAAGAAAGTACAGCAGGTGGCTGTCAAAGCAGGCAGGTCCATCATACAGCTCTTGCCAAGACTTACTGTTTTTAACCACGGCCAGCAGCTGACAGGGAGGACAACAGGAATGAAATCTTCAGAGACCTAGGAGCTCATAGGATCTTGTAGCCTGCAAGCCTCTAATAATTTTTTTCCTCTTTTTTTTTCAGTCTGAAGGCATGTGACCGGCCCTCACATACCAGAGTTGACCCCTCCCAAAGCCAGCAATTTCCTAAGAGCAGAGAAGGATGTTACCCTCCCGCTTATTCATTACAAGGCCAGGTCATTCTTTATCCTCACTCCCTGTGTGAGGTACGCTCTGGATCCTTCCGGACAGGTGCCGAAGGGGCTGTGGTGCTCAGCTGCTTAACAGCAGGGCATGACCACGGGAGCCCCGGCTCCTCTTTTCCCAGTTGGCACATGGCTTTCAGTTTCCAGGTGAAAAACTACCAGCTCTTCGCTCTCAAGTCGGCCATCCCCTTGTGCTCTGGGCCAGGAAGAACTGCTCGTGTTTCACACTGCTCCCCCAGTTAACTAGTGCTGGTACTTGGAAGCATGCTCCCTCCCAGCCACTTTTTATATTGCCGAAATACCACAGCACAAGGCACGGCTGAGATTTTGGTTTCGGTTTTTTGCTCCCTCGGGTTGGCAGTACCGTTTCCGGAAAAGGCGAGGGGTCTCATACTCCTTGCTGTCCCGCACTGCCACACTACCCTGCTCCCAAATCCCCAGCACCCGAAATGCCCCCGCTTCCCTTTTCACTTGCCAGTATCCACATGCCGAGGCCCCACAGCAACCCCCCCCCTCTGGGAGGGGCTTCTCCTGCCGCTCTCCTCCAGGCGAGGGGCGGCGGGAGCGGGGAGCCCCGGCCGGGCAAAGCGCCGGGAGCGCCGCGGCAGCACCGCGCGGGGCCAGGCACAGCGGGCCGAGGGCTTGCCTCCCCCTACCCTCCTCCTCAGGCAGGGCTGGACCACTGCGGAGGGTGTCCCCGCTCCTCTGCAGCGCCAGGCAGGCACTACGCGTGAGGCACTGCAGCCCCAAGCACAACCTGCGGCACTGTAGGAAACGAGAGCTTCAGCAGCAGGCACAGGCAGATTTAGGTAAACCTAAATCTCGGATTGCTTCAGGCAACACAACCAACCGCGCGTTCAAACTCCCTGAGCCGCCAGGGCTTAGAAGAGGAGGCTATTTCTGGTTCACCTGAGCATCACCATGACACACCGCCTTGACCCCTCTGCGATAAACATCCCGCTGCCCCCAGCACGCACACACTGCTTCTCACACATGAGCTCTTAACACCGTGATTCCCCACTGGCTACAACAAAGTAGTACTCACGACCTGTCAGTCGCCTGTCAGTCACCACACAACATACACGCCTGGTGCAATACAACATGATATTGGAATACCAAAGGAGAAAGGGTGGTGTTAGCTGTGAGATTATCGTTGGGAGGATTACTCTGTTGGGCATACTCGTGGCTAGCTATCTTGCCGTGGTGGCATTCTCTACTGGCATCTACCTTAGGTGAGCCCTTGAGACTGATTCCTAAACAAACTAAGAACACTTTTTTTTTTCTTCTCTGTTTGTTTTTTTTTTAATTGAGGAAAAAAGTATTTTAAACATCTATTGCTAGTTTATCCATATGGCTGCAAATCTAAACTAAAATTAATTCCAAGTGAAATCCACACTAGGCAGGCACCTGATGTGACTTATCTAAGCACACCTTGTCTTTGCCATAATTTCTGCCCTGATGAGCCAATGTAGGCCTTACTTGACAATATCTTTTAAATATTAGATTCTGCAACTATAGGGTAACAGAATCAGGATCTGAATGTGTGCTTGTTCTCCCCTGTCCAGTTTTGTCAGCCTTTGGTTTTGCTGTAAGTAAGGAGCTGCAAGTCTCAGGACTGACCTCAGTTTCTGGTTCCATACAGGTTATTGCAGATTAGCAGTCAGTTATTGCCTATTGGCAGGCACTATGCATGCACAAGATTTAAATACCTGTCTTACTGTCTGATGGAGGGAAAAATATTTTAAACTCGTAACATCCTTCTGCCTGCTGTTTTAAGAGCAAACTGTACCTTAATCCATAAAGCTAGCAAAACTACTTCTGCTCAAAAGACTTCTTTCATTTTAGCACAAAAGAAATAAAACAGATAAAAGATCTCCCACCTTTACTCCCAGGAAAGCTCTAACTAGACTAGTCGAATCTAAGGGAATAGTCCTAGAGCTCTTAGATAACATCCTGTCTCTGGAGGATGAAGACCAGAGGCATCTTTGTCACTCACAAGGTCCTTCACCACTTTGCAGGTGTGTTCATCCTCACCACTCATAATTCAACCTCCTACTTTGTCTGTGTCTGCTTTTCACTGTCCCCACTCTCTTTGACAGCACACTATAAGAGAAGTTTGCACATAGAGTGATTTTCTACAAGTGTACAGTATTTTCTGACCACTCAGCCTAGTTTTTACTTCTCACGACTCTTTCTTTTAATAGCCTTTCTCACCTCTCCTTTTACCTAAACAGAATTACTAACGTTTTTGCAATGCTCACTCCTCTTTCAGAAAGTGCAGAGACAAAAGAAGCAGCTAACCTATGAATGTGGGAGCAAAATCTCATCCCAGCAGAAGTAATGTTCTAAACTCCCACTGGCCTCAAGAGAGGAAACACTGTGACAAAAGATACATCTTTAATATCCAGATCACAAACTGCATTTGGACAACTCATTTGTGCACATAAATTGTTACCGCTCCTAAAGTTGCTGCCAATAAATTCAGGTAGGAACTGTAGCTGAACAAGGTTCATTTGTAACGATAACTAACTCCTTCAGAAACAGGTCCCAGAGACGTGATAATACCAGACAGACTTTTATCAACACATCAGCATTGCCTAATAAACCTTCAAAATGTATATTTGTCACCCTTCTTATGAATGGCAGCTTTGGATGGCTCATTTCTCTCCTGCAGTCACCCTGGAAATTACTCTCTGTAGAAAAGTAGAAGTGTTAAAAGAGGCACTCTGTGACAGTACACTGAAGCAAAGAGAGGCTGGGGAAAAATCAGCAGTCACACAGAAAGCTCACCCACTACTTTTACCTTTCCAGATGAGGGACTTCTGTGACATCTCCTTTGAAGAGTGTTTCGCCTACATCCCTTAAGCCATTAGCGATGCCTTCACCACATCCCTTCACCTCCCTGTCAGGGACATCTGTCTGTCCCACGGCTGATGTCCTATCTAAGAACTGTCCACCCTCCTTCATGCGCTGCTGGATCATGGGAGTGAGTGGCATCTCAAAGCTGAAGTAGCTATCGGGCTCCGAGTACAATGTCTCCAGAGATTCTGCACTGTAGTACAAAGATGCATTGTCTAGGATGTTTTCAAACTGTGAGCTGTACAGATCAGTGGAGACGTCAGAGTGCCTCTGCCCAAGGAAATCTTCATATCCTCCTGTGGTGGCTTCCCGCTCCTCCACCATCCTGAAAATTAACCAGAAACAGCTCATTTCAGTTTGGGGGCAAGGTTTAGACTTTGGGCAACTGTTCTCACTTTCCGCCTTTCTGAGCAGAAAGGTCAATGCAGCTTTATGCAAGAGAGGGCACTGCAGGTAAAATGCTGGTTTCTCCTTGCACTACCTCTCTTTATGACTGGCATCATCTCCCTCTCCAGGAACATAGAAAGAAACAATTTTCTGAGTAAAAGAAGAGGGCTGGGAGACATCCTAGTACTGTCTAACAGATCAGCTGCCTACGTGCAAAAGAGAAAAGCACACACAATGTAAGATCTATCCTAGCACCAGTGCCAAGCCAGAGGCTGCACATGTTGGAGATGTGTATCCCAATGGAGTCTCTGCCCCTGAAGGATAATTTGCTATCCCTGCAGTCCTAGGACTGGGGTCTTCAGCAAAAAGCTGAAGGAAATCACTCCAAAATGCAAAGGGAAGCACGTGCAATTAAAAATATGGAGTCTGGGGAACTAGATTTGAAGGGGGAAGACTCAGCCTGCTTTCTGATGCAAGGAAAGGTATACCATCCCCCTGAACAGTTTTCTTCTCTGATGCACCAAATACTGTGGGGCTCCTCAACATGCCAGAGGTTAGAGTAGCCAGCCCAAGTAATCCCCTGCACTGGCAAAACTCCACACATACTGAGGTGCAGAGGCAAGAAAGCCTCCCTTGTAGAGATGTTGTCTCATCAGCACACAACTCTCCAGGTGAAAGTGGGCATGGTTTGCTCAGAGCGCAACAGTGGAACCCTTTGTTTTGTCAGAGATATGCATCAGGAAAGAAAAACAAGCAAATCAGGATGCAAAGCAGCCAACCATTCTTGCAATATGTACTGCTAAAATGATATAAACACAGATAGATAGATAGATAGATAGATAGATAGATAGATAGATAGATAGATAGATAGATAGATACTATCTGTCTCTTGGACAGATAATATAGAAAGCACATATTGTAACATTTATCCTCCTATTATCTACATGTCCCTGGATAAAATGTCTTTATTATCCAACCATTCAGAGGTTGTCACACTGTTTTTGCACAAACTCTGAATGAAACAAGAAAATCTGTTCAAGTACCTGTGGCCAGGCTTGCATGCCAACTGTATTTAATCACATGGCATGTCCAGATCTCAATTATACCTCCTACAGATGCTTCATCACACAGACATCACTGCGCAAACAGAAAGACTTCTTATCTTTACATTTCAAAACCTGAGATGGACTGCAAACTTCAGTAAGATGGTATGAAGTGGCTTCAGTACCAACTTCAGGCACTAGCCAACCATCAACCATGTAAACCAGTACAGTAAACACCACACCACAGACAGCAGACAAATATTTGCTGCTTCTTATTAGCTCCTAAGCAGGTAGGCACAAGCCACATGCCTAGACAAGAGAACCCCTGCCTGACCCCTGCTCCCCTCTTAGCACCAGCTCACCTGCCCTGGCCTCTTGCAAGCATAGCCATCTCCTCCTCATCACAGTTCTTCCTGTCCTTCACAGAAACTTCATCCTTCCTGCCTTCTTCGAGCAGTGGTAGAGGAGTGGCTCCAGAAGCAGCAGGTTCCAGCCTCGTGTCTTCACAGACCTCACTCCATGCACTGTCTGGCAAGGAAAGCAAGGCTGGGGAGATCATTGGTGACACAGGGTGACTGGGTGTTTTGGAGAATGCCTTCCTCTCCACAGACACAGAGTCCAGCACTGAGTGCTTCTTTCTTCTCTGCTCCTCAGCTTTTTGCAGCCATAAGATCTCCACAACTTGAAATTCTACATGTTTACTCACAACTGCCTCTTTAGCAAGCCTTCTCTCAGTACCTGTTTGCATTTTGCCTTGACTGTACTCTGAAAACTCCTCAGAATGTGCCCCCCTCTCCACTCTGCTGATTGCTTCCAGGTTTGTCACAGATGGCTTGTGACAGCTTGGTTCCTGAGCTGTGTGGACCTCCTCTGCTTTATTACTTATGGCTTGTGAGGATTCAGACTGCTTTTCTCCAGCCCGTACTGAAGCCAGATCTTTCTCTATGATCAAATACTTTTTTCCCTCAGCTGTTCCTTCAGATGGAAGAAGCATGTCTGAGAGTTTTTCTTGGCCTGCTGGAACTGGCTCTCTGGCTGCCGGCACATTTTGGCTGCCAGTAACACTCTTTTTTTCCATTTGCGTCTCTGAATCGAGAGAAGTATTTGCTCTTTCTTGCACCTTTGTTGCTTCTAGCTGTCGAGAGATTTTCATGATCTCTGGCAGATTACCTGTGGGTTGCAAACCTTTTTCTGGGGTGTGAAGCTGCACTGCCCCTGCATCAGGCCTCAAATTACCAGCAGGAGCTGCACACTGAGGAGTAGGCCTGACACGTTGGGGACTGTCCCGTCTTTCTGGACTGCATGTCACAGGCTCAGCCTGGCACGTCGATGGAGCCGATGGTGCTTGTCTGCTCGACTCTGCAGTGCCATACTCTGGAAATTCATTGATGATGGTATGAGGAGGCAAACTGCTGCTTCCACGGCCACTACCTGCAAATAAAAAGGAGAGAGATCCTGGATTTATCTACCACACGCACAAAGCAAAGAGTCTGATCTCTCTCCCCGGCCTGCTCTTAACAGAATAACAACGCTCTCCCCCGCAGGGCAAATACTTCCGTTTAATTCACTTCTGCTCTCACACTGCAGTTATCCAAAGCTGGTCCTTTTACACAGGAGTTTTTGGGCGGCCCTACTTTGGGAGTCTGCACTACAGAGGAAGGAATGCTAGAAATGTCTGCTACACTTTACAAAAGGTCCCAATGGCACGTGAACAGTCTGAGGCCTCAGGCCAGGCCACAGGCCAGGCCACAGGCCCAAGAAAGCAGAGATTCAGATGTCTGACATTCATCCACAGCATGCACCACCCATGATGGTTTTACTTAAAAAAGACACTACACATGATGGTTTGATGCTTTCAGGTAATTTGCACTTGTAAAGGTGAAACACTGGGAAGATAATCAGCCACACTTCTTATGTTGTACAGCCTTAGCAAAACTAATTTGCTAAATTACAAAGTAATTAATGACAATTAAACTTTCTGCCAGCACTACCCTCTTCCTCTAACAACTCAGGTAGCTGAAGGTCATGTTGCAGTGATGAATACCCAGCAATGCACATTTCCTACTGCAACAAGTACACTGCTGCAGAAAAACCTTGCTACCCCTCCCTTCCTTGTGCTTTTCCAACTGATGTAAACCAAGCAGAAGCAAAAATGGGTGGTCCCATTTTCCAAGCGCCAAGCACTCAGTAGCTCCCATTGTTTCGAGGTAACAGAGAACCATCTGTCCAAAGGGACCTCAGGGATCACACAATGACAGAAAATTGCCTACCTTATATCACAGCTCAAGGCGGAACTAAGCTCTTGGGGGAAAAAAACCCCAAAACAACAATTAAAAAGCCAACCATCAACAGCTGCATTTGTCCCACTCCTGCAGGGTAAAAAAAAACAAAAACAAAAACAAAAGAGAAACAAAAACAGAAACAAAAAAAACAAAAAAAGAAAACCCACAAAAAAAAACCCCACCGCCACCAATGAAAAAAACCAAACTGGCCTGGAGTATAAAAGTGTTTTAAATCAAACTGAAGGGTGGCCAGACCCAAACATCTACTTTGAAAAGCATCAAAGGTGACAGCTCTGAAACCGGACACCAACTTGAATTGGTCCCAAGGTGCACCTCTACGTGCTGCACAGCAAACTAATCCCATCTCTGCTCCAAGTAGGCCGGCCAAGGTCTGTTTCTGAGGCAGAAGCCATGTAGCTGTGGTTAATGACAGGCTGAGTTCAAAGTGAAAGAGAGGATAATCCAACACAAATTCAGAACCGCATTAATATGGCTATCTATGTGCCAGTGGCTTGTTAAGGTAAGCAGAAGCTCACACCTGCCAGTATATCCCAGTATATCTAGCCACAGGGAAAATACCACACACTGGGCGTGGTGCACAATCAAAATGACAGTCTTGGACTCTGCCAAGCCTCAGAATCTTCCCCAGTGGGTTCTCCAAATGTCTCCATGCCATTTACTTAATCACTATATGATAAAAATTCAGCTTCATCCAGACGACTTGGTTGCTGTCCAGGACAGTGACTGGATAAAGCAGGGACCTTTTCTTTGCTGCAAGGTCCCAGGGAGCCATAAGAAGCAAGGATGCCCTGTCCACAATTGCATCACCAGCCCATGTTCATGGCAAGGTTTCCAAAACACAGGTGTGGGGGCACCCACAGCACTTTTCCTTAGTGTCTGAAGCAGCAGACAGTCTCCTTTGCACACAACTCAACCACACAGTGCTTGTGTGCATCTCAAGCCATACCTTCCATGGCACAGGCACTAAGCTGACACTGTGGGGCACTTTCACCAGGACAGACTCACATATGACAGTGATGCGCTGTGGTTACAATGTCCTTACACCTGCACCAGAAAAACTCCAGGCAAGGAGCCCCAAGCGGCTTTCTCACCCCACAATCCTTCTCTAATGCAGAAGCTTTAGTGCTTGCTGCTCTCTCAGCACGGTCTAGAGGAGAGATTTCTTAGGAGAGGACTAATAGGGAGCATGTCATTATAGATGCTAACATAAACCCTTCTTGGTGGACATATCCACCCACAAGCAATGCTTAGTGTGTGCCCTCAGCATTGTGGGACAGCACTTGGCCAGGCCACTGCCCAGGCCACACACTCTGACTGTACTGCATGAAGAAAGGGAATACATAGCGCTCCAAGAGCTGGGACCCCCCATGCCTCACTCCAATCCACACATCCCACCTTGTTGGAAAGAAGCCTGGAGCGTCAGCCCTGGCCTCCTGTGGGGCTGGGAGGTAGCCAATGTGCTCCGGAGGCCAAGCCCTAACAAGGCTCCGCACACAGATCCTGCCAAGGGGCCAGGCTTGTCTCTGCTAATTGCTATCTTAGCTTCTGAACCAACACGAGGGAAACAGAGGGGGCCTTATTTCTTGTGGTGAATGCTAAATGCTCTGCTGCGCGTCCCCATCTGCCACCGACAGCCACTGCCGACGGTGGAAAGAAATCTTGAGCAAGTTTCTGATTTACTTCTCCTCCTGAACTTCACAGTCTGGCAAGCCCATCAGACTCCAGAAGAAGTACACATACAGAGCACATACCTGTACACGCAGGCACAGAGAGGTTCCAAACGGAGAGAGAGTACTTAGATGTACTCCCCTCTGCCACACCTGCAAGCTGTGCTCCATCTGAGCAAGAGAGTAATGCTATCACAGTAGAAATGTAATGCCTTTTCCGAAATGACATGTCAGCAGCTGTCCCCTGGACAGACTGCTGCTGTAGCTGCTGTATGCAAGTACAAGTCAGTGGGATTCTTGCCTTCATGCAGGAATATTGCCTAATTCTCTGTATGATTGAAAAAACTTCCTGTATGACATCAAAGCAGGGTTCTGTCACCGTTATGTTAGGTACCACCATGCACATGACTGCCAAGGTCTCTATTTCATGAAGGAAACCATGACCAATCCGCCACTCTCTCCCAAAATTGCAAAGCCTTCCCCTTTCCTTAGAGAGCTATTTCAGGTACAAGAGCTTAGGGGAGCTTGAGCTCTTTAAGGGAAACTCCTCCCTTATTCCCATCCACCACCACAGCATCATGTCTTGCTGCAGCTACTGGCATATCCTGTCTAACCCCATCCCCCAATATGACTGCATTACAAACAAGGATAGAAAGAAAACAACAAAATTTAAGGACTGCACTGAAGATGCGCAGGGAAAAAAAATACCCATCATCAAACAAACAAAGAAAGGACACACACTTTCAGGTAACACAAATTTCTACTTTGCATTGAAGGTGGCTTCTTTCAACAAATGAAAAAAAGAAAAAAAAAAGAAAAAAAGAAAGAAAAAAGAAATAAATGGATAGGGGAAAAGCTAAAATAGAAAGGGGGTGAGTGACTAGAAAACTGAGACCGGGCAAATATAACCTAATAGCATTTGGCAGCCTTTCTGATGACTAGACGTTGAAAGAATTAATGACTTAAATCAGGCATAGATATGATATTTCATAGGTAAATAACCATTCCATGTCAAGCAAACTTGTCTACAGCATAATAAAAGGAAATTCTAGGAAGCAAAACACAAGTTAAAAGCATAGACAGACATTTTGTTTACAGGTACATTTTAAAAAAGAATGGTGTGAGTGTCTCTCTCTATACAGTATATATATATATATATATATATTATATAGCTCGAGAAATTAGATATATTTGCTTGAACAGTCTCCTTACTCACAGAGGTTACTGTAGCTCCAGCAGTTACCCATTGGTCAAAGAAATAAAATGCAAAGATCATCAGTTTATCTATAGCGATACCAGCTAATTCAATTGCTGCTGTTCTAGTCAACTGGAATCAAAATAGTTTCAAATTTCCTGGCAGCTGCTGCCCTGCACTGCACACAATGATGTAAATGGATGCTTTCTGAGTATTATGAAACTGATGGGGGAACTGCAGTCTCATTCAGTCTATCGCAGGAGCTAAGGAGTCCACCTTGGCAGCTTGCAGGGGGAAAAAAAATCTTCCTCCAGCAAGGCTGCCTGACAGCATGCCAGGGATACGTCTGTGCTTAGCTGCCGTTTTTGTAACTGCGTCCATAAGGGGAGAATCGGGCAGAATGGCGATGCTGAGAGTCATGTGCTGGTTTCGGAATGCAGGATGCTTTATGGCATTTCAGCATTAGTGAGCTGGAAGCATTCACTAAGCAGCCCAGTCATCCTGCATTTTATGTCTCTGCAGCTCCTTGCGCAGATCACAAGTAGCACGTGGGTGAGCTTGCATGCAGCATCATATCAGTTACGCTTTCCTGGTATTCCTGCCACCATTTGTAAAAGGCAAATTAGGGAAGTAAAAAACAATGTATGCATTAAGATGAGGCAGATCTCTAGGTCACAGAGCTTAATGAACAAATCACAGGATTTATGGTATTGTATCGTGTTACATCTTCTACAGTCACTAAAACTATTCCAATTGATAAAGCAGCCTTCTCCTGCTGAGATGGAGCAGCCATCCCCTATAAAAGGGGAGGGATGCTGCATAGCTTCTGGCAGCCTCATGCAGCAGCCCTTTTTCCAAATGATGTCATTCTCCATGCTGCAATAGGTCCTGCCTGCCCAGTGTAGCCAAAGCCAGGGGATTAACATAATGCAAACACGCGGCTTTTGTAACTGGACTGCAAACATCCACACTGGACTGGGCACAGGATTTTCTGCAGCTTGCAGACACTCCAGGCTTTTGGGCAGTTTGCTTACTCCAAAAAGGAGAAGCAGAGCCAGGTCTTCATCCCGTCGAAAGTTACAGCAGCATTATGTAAAAACAACAAGTTGGTGGAAACGGGGAAGCTGAGTAAAAGTGAGAGGCAGAGGGAAGAGGCTGGGGAGAGTTGCCTAGAAATAAATCCTGGTGAAATGCCTCTATGCCTTAGCAAACATGCAGGGAAGGTAAAAGGGAATAGAGGTATGGCAGAGCTCTTGCAGGAAAATTGACCATCTTGGCTGAGATCCCTCACCCCACAAAGAGACAACCAGAGGGACTCCTTGCTGTGGTCACTGGGAAGTTTGGCATAGAGCCCAACAGCACGCACAGGCTGTGTGTTCTTTGCAGTCCGTGCTTGAACAGCCACACAGTGTGTGAAAGCCAGTGGCTCAGGGTTACCCAGAAATTAAACTAATTTGTTCATGGAAAAAATAATCCCCTGCATGCATAGAGGGGCAGTATGTTCCTCAAGAAATTGTACGCAGCTTCCTGCATACTGGAAGAGATTCATAAAAAGATACTGCCCACCACTGCTCTTGTGTAGTACCCTAAATTCTGGAGGTTTTGGGCTACCAGAGACAGTACTAGATGAAATTTCAGTCTGACGTAGGACAACCATGCCCATGCTAGGTAAATCTGTGATGAATCTCTGCTAGCCAGTGCTGGAGTCTGGTAGGATATGATGATGCTAAGTTGTCACTGGTTTGGAAAAGAGTGAGAAAAGCGACTAGGATAAGAACATAAATCCTGTGCATTTAGAAAGCAATGACCATTTAGAAAGCATGTAAAATACATGGGACACTTGGTGCCTCTTTGAGAGTTTGTGTGTATTTTTTTTTTACAACTGCACAAGGCCTAGCCCTATTCCTGATGGAAAGCTTTATGAAAGCAATACTGTGACTTGGCTGCATATTTTTCCCCACAGATTTTAACTAATTCCCAGTGGTAAACAGGGTTTGGGACCCCTTGAATAACCCCAACTGCACTGAATTAACTGTCCTCCAAAGAGCCCTGTACCTTTCCCCTGGTTGCAAGAAGGATGGCACCTTGCTGCAGTCACTCACAGGCCTACAGCGAGCTCAAAACAGGACAAAGTCCAAAACTAACATGCAGCACGTGCTGAGAGGATTTAGTGTGAGGGATTATCCACTACAAATTGCTGTATGGGCCACAGATGGTCAGTGAGATAGCTCAGTCCCAAGAGTCATTACCCTGGAAAGCAAAATGGTAGAGTGGAACAGCTGCTAGCATGAGTAGGAACGGGAGGGAAAATACAAAGGGAATATCTGGACTCCTTATCCTGACATAAAAGTACAAGTGGGTCTTAGAATATTTAATGCCCTTTTCTTCTTTGAAGTTCCACATTCTGGAATTATATGGCTGTGAGAATCTCAAGTTTTCATTTCATTTTAATATGTTTGGAGAAGTCTGAAACCCAATATGTAAACAACATCCAAAAAGAATCTGAATTTTCTATTTTTCTGCTGCTGTGATTTAGAAAGGAAGTAGCTAACAGATTTTCTAAGTGTAGATATACACAGTAATTAGCAAGAATTACTTTAAAAGCTCTCTAAGAGCCTTCACCTGAAGAAAAAGCTTCTGAAGCAGTGACAACTCACAGCTGTTTTGACACTTTCAGCATCTACAATGACTTTACAGCCTCTCTAAATTCACTTATAATTAATGTTATATATTTTAAATACTGTATTTTTCAATAATCCTCTCAAAACCCTTGGAAAGTTGCTTTGAGTGAGCAAAAACCGCTTTAAAAATCCATCACTTGTAAGCACAGATCTCAGAAACACAGGATTTCTGTAGATCCAGAAACCAGGCCCACCTGCAGAAAAGGATGTCCTTTACTACTTTTCAGAGTTTGGGACCAATTAACCAATCTGAGAGTAGTCTTGCTAGGCAGTTCTTAAAGCACCCTAGGAGATGGATCTCAAGTTATGTGCCCAGCTAGAACAAAAATAGGGCACAGAGGGATGTGTGTTATCTCCCAGGCTCCAAGTGTTTGTTGCTAAAGGGGCTGTTGGACATTACATAGTAACTTTTCAGCAGGCTCTCACAGCGAATGAGACTCCCTTCCCCCAGATGCTGGGCAGAGTTAAATAAACAACACAGGGATCTACGGCAGAAGGTACCTGTTAAAGCAGTGAACTGTGAACAGGAAAAATACAGGCTGTACTCTGTGTTACACTCTTTCAGTCCAATACCAGACCAGAGCTGCACCTACCCATATAATTTTATTTAAACATCTTCTCTGTGTGCATATCAACAGCAAGTTAACATGCATCATTTCCTTCAGAAATGAAGCAAGGCTACAGCACAGTAGAGGGTTTGTGTGGGTGTGCTGCAGATCTCACCAGATGATGGGGCTGAGGCCAAGGAGAGGAGGCAATGGTGGTGACAGGTAAAAATGCATCTGTGTCCCACTGCATCTGCCTATAACAAGCTAAATCAGCTGGCTGAGCCTCTCCTGTTGTGCCCACTGATCTGGATGCCCCATTTTCTGTCTGCCTGATGGAAGGGCATGACCTGACTGTCTCCAGGAAGGTGTTGCTGAGTCCTGCCAGCTTCAGCTGAATTCAGCCTGTGCCAGGTGTACTCAGAGCATCTGATGTGGCCAGATGCTGACAGATTGCCAGCGCCACCAGATCCACAATATTTGTGTGCTCCCATCAGCATGGCCCTCAGCTTCAGCCAAAAGAACACAGACAGGGAGACATCTACTGCCTTAACTCTGGCATTTCCTAACTTCTGAGTGCTTAATTCTGCACCTTTAAAAAACAATAAACAAACAGTACATGTTTTAATGATTATTTGTACTAAACTCTTGGCCTTCAAACAACTCTGTTGTTTAGAAAGTTGAGGATGTGGTAATCTCCTCCCTACAGCTGTAGGTTATGATAACTTGATCTATACAGCTTTCAAGTGCAGGTCACTAGACATTCAATTTCCTCCTGTGGAGCAAGGGACTTAGGATAATGCCTTGTGCTCCCTTTAGTTTTCCTGCCCCTTGGACTGGAAACCCATGCATTCATCACACCACACCTGACAGCTCCAGAGCATGCCTCAGTTTCTCCCAGTCCCAGGAGGCGGGACTAAGAAATTCAGGGGAGATAGCAAGACAGTTCCACCACTCCACCTCTGCAGCCAAGATGCAGACCACAATGGAACCCGTCCTTCTGCACCAGCATTTATTTTTCCATGTGCTCTTCAGAGCATCCAAAATGAGCTGCTTTACTCCATGCTGGAGTGAAAGAGGAGCACTCTGCGTGGCCAGCGAACATGCTGGTGCCAAAGAGGTAATTACTTCCTACAGTGCACAAACTCAAGTGGAAAAGTACCTTCCAATACAGTACCTCTGGAAAATTAAATTTAAAAAGTTAACCTTCTTTTTGCATCATTGCCAATCAGCAATGCCAAACATTGAGGATATTTATGAGAAAATTACTGATTACACACTACGGTTTTAAAACTCCTGCAGGATTTCTGTATGTCAGAAAATGCAGTGGGACACTAGAAACAACAACAAGCTGATAAAGTCAAATATGCACAACAGGATGATGGACCTTTAATTATGAGAGGGGTACCACAGCTCTGAGCTTTCTGTATTCCAGCCTTGTGTGTGCTCCTGGTGAACACTGCAGGACATCTGATGTGCCAATCCTTCACCATAATTAAGCAAAATTAATGTGAAAATCAGGCAGTCCTCCAACCCTCAGAAAATGCAGTTTTGCACTTCTTAAGCAAAACATAGCTGCAGAGGAAGATACCAGACCAGGGAGCCTAGACTTTCAGGATTGCCTGGAGATGGAAAGAGCACGAGATGAAAATATAGCAAAGGGTGGTGCCTCAAAATGGAAAACAACAGGGTTGGAGCACTGGGCAAGACTACAGTCAGCAGTCTGGGCTATCATGAGAACAATGTAATAATGAGTGCCGGTGGTCTAAGGGCAGTTCCTGCAGGGAGGATGAAGAAGGTGCCATTCCCATGCAATGTGAGGGGGATGCAGCAGAGCTGGACATGCGTGCCTTGAAGTAACAGAGCAAACAAGTGAGATAGAATGTATGTCAGTGATGCTCACTTTAAATAAAGATACTGGGATCACTTTCTTAAAGATGTTTAAATCAGAAACGTAAGAACCCTGAAAAGGCTTTACTTTTACAAAATAGCAGCCATTGTGTCCTTCCTTTGCTCTTGAAAAACAGCTCTAGACATTCTAAAGCAAAAGCAATCATTTCTTCGATTGCAGTTCAGGAACAGATATGTTGCATGGGTCAAAGTATGTGTTTGATTTTCTTTCACGTGTCAGATCTGGCATTGTTTGACCCCTTGCAATGGTGATTCAGCACACATTGCCAGAAGAAAATAAGCCCTTTTTTTAGAATTGTTCTTTTGGCATTATTTTGGGGGGGTCTGTTACAGTTTTTGCTGGCTTGAGCTTGCTAAGTACACAGATGAGCACAAGAACTAGCATGAGACAATTGGTGGCAGTGTGTGTCTGGGACCATCTCTTGGCAGAAGCAAGATGTTAAATGAGCTCAGTTGCCTCATGACACCTCACTGAACACAAAACAGCAAGTGACAGGCTTTCCAAAAAGCTATTTGTTTCACTAGGAATTCAAAACCAAGCTTCTTCCAGCAGCTGTTGGGAAAGACCAGATTTGCATAGCAACACAGGCAGTATTTGTACAGAGCCTTTTTGTGAAGGATGAGATTAAACCTCTGGTACACAGGAGGGATGAAAGCTTTCTCCTTTCAGAAGCATCAGAGAAAAGACTGTTTATTAATCTTAAGAAGCTATTTTCTTCCTAACAACAGTCTTGGATTTATTTTCTCATATAACAGGAATTATGGGGTATTTGGCCCTCATGTTTATTTAAAGAATTATTTTGTAGTATCCCCCATTTTTTTCCCCCAAGGAAGCACTTTTAAGACTAAAAAAAAAAAAAAAAGTTATGTGGCCATAACTTTTTTTTTCTTTTTGGTATTTAAATATATTAACAGCAAAGTCATAAAAATCAGACCTGTAGCACAGCCAAGCCTGAAGAAAGTCTGCTCAAGAGAGATCACTGTTTCCACGGCAGTTTCCAGAGAAGGAATGTATGTTTCCACATACAACAAGTGGCCTTTTATGTCAGTGAGTCTGAGAAGACGTCTTGTCCAACCCAGCTAAATTCAGTTTCTAAAAAATATTTTCTTTTGCTGGAAGGCAGAAGGCTGGGGTTTCGCCAAGGAAGGTGGCCAGGCTGTGCAGGGCCACGTGGACAAGTGTGGTGCATCCTCCCTGCTCTCCCAGCGGGAGGGGTCTGCAGGGAAATGCATGGTCTTGAACCCTTCCACAACAGGAGGGTCCCGGGGCGCTTGGACCTGCTTCTGCTTCAAGTAATGCATGCAGGGCAGGAGGATGGGCAATGGACAAGAGAGGAGAGGACCCAGACAACAGGCATCATGCATTAAAGTCAAGAGAACATTAGGGCATCAGTGATCACAAATATCCCAGATAAAATCAGACTGAAGACAGCAAAGGAAAATGTTTTATATGTGACAGCTTTATTAGCATTTGAATATCGTTGATGATACACCTCTTCAAAAGCCATCTAACTTTTTCTTTTCCCCCCCCTCTCATTTTCTCATCTGAAAATGACCAGCAGCTTCAACCTGGAAGGTAAAAATCAGCACAGAGCTTATTAACAAAAGCTGCCATCTCCCACCTGGGTAAACAGAAGTGTTTGCCACAGTTTGCCCCCACTTATTGCTCTTTCTTTGTGAATTGGCTTGTCTGATGCAAGTGTTTTAGTACTTAGTCAAGACATGTATATCCTCAGCAGCATCAGCAGGGCTACAGTAACCTGGCTGTGGCCGAAAGGGAAAGTATAAACCAGAAGGCAGAAGTAATTAAGATATTCAGCAGCTTACATGCTACGTTCCGTTTCTGAGGCCAGCCATGGCATGGGTAAACTGCTTTAGGTTAGGTAAACTAAAGTTCAGCGTAACTGCCCACAGTGACAAATTGTTCTCTTGATCAAGTTTAAACACCAACATTTCTCCTGGCCCTGCCTCTGTCACTCATTTGCTTGAAATATTTCATACTTTGACCCCTAAAAAGCATGTCTTCTTTCCTTTAAAGGAAACTTCAGAAAGTAGCATGTTTATTTGGATTTTTGGTGGTGTTTTCTCCCTTCCCATCTAATAGGGAGAAGAACAGAAAGACTTTCAAGCATAGTTGCTTCCCCCAAAAGCATATGTATGACATATTTGATATATATCAAATAAAAAGAAAAAACATTATTTGATGTACAAAAGCCCTGAGTTTGTACTACTGTCCCCTCAGTCACCCTGTCCTCATTCCCCTCCAGTAAATAAGCAGTTAAAAGCTGAAGAAAAAACTAGAAGGGGCAGAACCACTATCATTTATCCATGGCAGTCAAACAACTCGTAAGAGGAGAAGGAGGATGCATTTGTCTGTGGCAGCATGAGGCCAGTCTGCGTAAGCACGATGTCACCCAGTTTTTGGGTGCAATTCACAAATGTTGTATGTTAACCACTGTTAAATATTCACAAACCCTCTTGTCAGGGTCCCTTGAATTAACTCCCATTTTGCAATTGTTAGCTCTTACTGGTAGTTTCTCATTAATAAAGGAACAGGAGGAGATCCGGAAACAAGGCAAGAAGGAGATCCAGTAACAAAGCAAGAAGCACAGGAAAAATACAGCGAATTAGGCATATAAGTCAATATATCTGGCTTACTCTTTGCTACCCTTTATTTTAGAGCTCAGTACTTAGCTTGGAATACCCATCATATTTGATAATTGTTTTGGCTGGTAATAACAATAGATTCACTTGGATTTATTAGACACAGCATACTTTATTTAATACCAATCTCTGGATTTGTACCAATGCCTGCTGACAGTGCTCTCACACTGTGTCTTTCCAAGCAAGAAATGAGGTCATCATGATTCATGTAATGAACTGATACACATTTTGTGGCAATTTGAAAGAGTTTTTAAAATTCCTAAATGAGGTCCTTTTGGTTTGGGTTTTTTTGAGGATTTTTTTCTCTTTTTGGAAATTTGGATTTTTTTCCACTATGCAATTAGGATTTCCCAGGTGGATGACCAAACTTTATAAAAGCCAGGAAGAAACTCACGTTCTGCTTTATTATTTTTTTTTTCCTTACTAAAGTGGAGGAACATACACAGTTTGTTTCTGAGCAAAGTGCTGCCCTTTTCTAGCAAGAAGTGAGTCTTCCTTAATTAAGTGACATTCCAGAAAGTTTGCAATTAGAAAGGATCAAGGTACACAGAGAACAGCCTGCAGAAATGCTTTTTCAAAGAGGGCAGGGCTTGTTGATAATTTTGACAAGGCAAGAGGAATAGCTACAATAACTACATTTCTTTTCTTCTAAGCTTGGGCTTTAAAACGTAGAAAATGCCCTATATTTACAAGAAGACAACAGGAATAAGACAGATCTTTAGATATAACATTAGATATTACGGAAGCATCTGGACTTCTAGAATCACTGACTACAGAGGGCAGAGCAGTCCGGGCACCAGTCAAGTATCTGAATTAAAATCTTACCTACCTCTACTTGTAGAAAGACCACAAAGTGCATTTCTGGAAGATCTCCAGGCAGAAATGGCCATGCTTCAGCATGTGCAATTGCAGAACTCATGGCTGAACAACTCCACTGCAGAGAAGTGCAGGGACTCCCTCCACCAATGTGCCTTTAGCACGTGAGTCCCTGCTGTCACATCATGATGGCCCACACGAGCCAGAAAGAAAGGCAGGGGTATAAGAGAGGGAACCACTGTCATTTTCTGCGGCCAAATCAGCAGGATCCGGTACTTGCAAAGGACAGCATAGCATAGTGAGTGAGCCTCACGGGGTCATTAAAGGAGAAGCTTCTGCAAAACTTTCCTGAGTGGCTTAAGAGATTTTTTTTTTTTGCACAAAGTAGAAATAAATAGAACTTACCCATTCCCGAAGGCTTCTCTTCTTCCAAGCCAAATAAAAATTCATATTTGGCCTTGGCAACATTCTGGGCATGAGCTGATATGTCACTATCCCGCACAAGTGCTTCTGCCTAGAGTAAAAATAAACAAAGCTTATATACCTTTTAGTGAAAAAACAGCAGATGGAACATGAAATCCCTTCAGGCAGCATTTTTAAAGTATTCATTTCACTCTGTCACCACCAAGATCATCCAGAGTAGACATGGGCCAACTCAGAGAACTTTTGAAGAGCTCACCCCTCCTTCACTGAACCCAAGAATTTCAGTATTAAGAACAAAAACCTAACAGAGATGTGAGAGCACCCAACCACTCTTTACACACTCTTCAGCCAGCTTACCCACCGAAAGGCCAGCAGCATTGGCCAACTATCTCAATAATATTGGTTATATTGGTTGGAGTTTAAAATATCAAGAGAGTAGTATCAGAAATAGCAAATTTGAGCATGTAGGTCATAAAACTGGAACCCATGAGAAAACCATACATGGGGCAGGTTGTCTCTTTGAAAAGATAGTGGGGTAGAGAAAGTGAGGAGCAAGGACTACAACAAGGATGATTAAAAAGGGGGAGAAGGATAAGGTATGCAAACATGTACTTAGGCAGGAGTACTGCCTAAGGGGCCCTGTTGGGCAGCCCATGCATGACCACCACTGTATAGGTCAGGACTAGAGTCCAACTTGGTTTTACAACCACACCGCACAAGTCAAACCTGCCTATCCGGCCAGGAGGCAGGGAGGGGACACAGGGTGGTGAGCCCAGTGAGCAGGGGAACACCTGGAAGGGTGAATGGACAGACTGAGCAACCTGTTCTACCCAGGTCTGGTTCCCCCAGCACCTTCCCCACTGCTCCTTTCTTGTAAGAAACAGAGTAAAGGACCTTGACACAGTAAAGGTCCAGTTTCTCAAAAGAGAGAAAGGCTACAGGACTAAGATCAAAATACTTTTCTGAACAGGTAGGGACAAAAAAAATCCCTAAGATAAAGCACACACCAGCAATAAACTGCAGTGCAAAAACTATCCAGAGTTAGCATTAAGTTTCTTCCCAGCTGGACAAGACAGAGCCCGTAATTCTTCTGTTTGAAGTGACAGATAAAATAAATCACTAACTCTAAAAATTCTTCAGTAAACTTTATATTCATATGAGGCAGTCAATTGCTGTGGCATAGCAAGCCATGGCATGGTTTACATTGGTGAAAGCATTAGCTTATGAAAACACTCTTTAAGAAACAAATTGAACATTCAGCCCCCTAGGACAACAACAACTTTTATGCATTTCTATCAAATACCTCAGGATAAGCATCAGATACAAGCAGAAATTCAAAGTACAAGGGACACGTGATTCACAGGAACACATAGTCACAGCTCTTAATCAGAGATGGATGGAATCACAGATTCATATATTTCTCCTAGGTCATCTGTCCAACAATTGTATTTTCTCCCAAGAGCACAATGACAAATAGTTATCTTGCCCTATGCCCTAGAATGGTTTTGCTCCAGGTTCCACTGGCCTTTTACACCCATTTCTTCTCCTACCTTTCTGCACTGTGCCAGTTCTGCAAGATTTAGTACAAACACCACTCTGCCCTAAGTCAACAGCAGATGTTACAGAGTGGTCTTGGACTAATTTATTTACCATTCACTAGACATTCACTAGTCCAACTACTCAGTACTAGGGCTTCCAGTATGTTGATACATGTGCTAACTCCAGTCTACCCAATCCTTTGGTAAAGATGTGATGGAATAGATAAAGGGCTTACTATCACAAAGATGACTATCACAAGCATGACAAAATGAGCTTGGAAGAAATCACCATGTCTGTCCTGGCTTTACAGACCTGCATTCATTCACTGGCAGGGAGGCAGGAAGGGCTAGAAAAGGAATAGCAGGAGCCAGAGCACACAGGAGAAGGCTCTTTGTCTGCATCAGCTTAGACAGGAGTAGCTTACAGAGCCAGACAAAAATTCAGCCTACTCAGATGGATGTGAAGGGATGGGATTGCTTGTAACTAGCTGGTGCCAAATCCCAGTGACAGATAAATTAAATGGAAAATAAAATGAACAGAACAGCCTAGTTCTTGAGCAGTAAGGAATTTCTGATCTATACTCCTCGGGAACACAGCTTCTCCATCCCTCAGCCTTGCTTATTGAGATTTCACAGACATCTGCTACACTGAGCATCCCTGCCAGCAAACATGTGTTCCAAGACTCTCTATTTTCCTGTACCTTATTGTAAAGCAAAGAAGATAACTCCAGCTCACAGCACCCTCTGCATCATCCAGTAACAGTCACAAGTAAATTATAAAATTAATGGGGTTTCAGTGTATAGGCCACCATTTATCAGAGTTAAGTGCCTAAAGTGAGGCTGCATGATCTTAGTCTTTGCATCTGAAAGAGGTAACTTGATTGTCAGAAGTCTCAACGCTGCTGATAAAAATTACAGATACTGGCTTGAGTATGGGAACAGCTGTATTTAACATCTATTTAGGTTGTCAGAGCACTAAAAAGAATATATATAAAGAATTATATATGTATAAAGAAAGTCCATATCCAGGCTTAAGGATAAGTTTATCATATTTCATCCAAACAAGACATGTTAAAAAAGAATGCAACAGCAGGAAAGAATGAGGATGCTCTGAGGTCAGAGCTAGTTTTTAAGACTATTGCTTTACCAATGTCCAAGTCAAGAGACTACATGTGTTCTCCTTTCCTTCTTTCAATCTACCACTCACCCAAGCTTTGCAGGAGTCAAAATGCCTGAAATGGGGAGCCCAGAAATGGGCTGGACAAACATTCATGGTGCTTTCAAGCTGCATTAGCAAAGATTAAATACGAGCAAGATTGAAAGGGATATAAAACTCCTGCTTAAGCCTTCTCTTTCAGCTGAAGGGCAAAGAAATCTGCATCCAGGTCAGCCATTTCATAATTGCTTCCCTCAGAGGGCTTTAACCACCACCTTTGAAGCATCTCATCTTTGTCACTGCTGATGTGGGTGACGCTTAGGAGCACCAATCCCCTTAAATCAGCCCAGATGTACATACATTTCTCATGAGCCATATACATATTATTTTTCACTCCAGTGATGCTCTGGGCAGAGAGGCAGCAAGTTCCTACCCATTGGTGCATCACTCTTGCAGTGCTTTCTGCCTGCCTGAACATGTTTGATCAAGCCTACTTCTCTAGGTAATAGCTCTTGGTCAGGAGTTAGGAAGGCTGCATTTTCCTCTCAGTGAATTTCAGATAACATTGTGAGGCTGCATTAGTTCGCACTTGGCAGTCCTCGCCCCTCAGACCTCCTGCCAACACACTGGACCAGTTTCTATTGACCTCACACAAGGCACTGGCATGGGTCATCAGAGGTCCCACCTTGCTGACTTTCTGTTTCATGCTTAGGGAGCAGAGAGATTATTCAGGATAAGGCTGTGGTGCTTGTGGTGGTTTCAAGCCAGCACAGGAATGAAGCTGCTGAATCTGTGTCTCAGCACTGAATTGAACAGCAGCAGGATGCTAAGACCACAGGGTTCCGGCTTCTCCAGCAGGAGCTGCTGATAAGGACAGATAAGTCAGCCCAGCAAGAAGCACATACACTGCCTCTGTTCTGCTGTCTGCATGTGCGAATGGAGCAGCAGGTCAGTATCTGCAAGGAGAAACTATTCCCACAATTCACCTCATTGAGAGGTGTCTGTAACTCCCGGTGAGAGCTGGTTGCTGCCTTTCCTGAAGATCAGTTTCACTCTCTGGATGAATTTCATTTCAACTCACAAGCTCCCCTCAAACTGCCCTCCAAAAATCCCAGTGGTTTTTAGATAGGTATAGTGAGTCATAAAAAGCTGAAGAAAATGCTTCTCCTTTCTGCACAGAAGAAAAGCACCAAAGCATCCTCTTTTGACTTTCATGAGGTTCTTGTTGGGACCTTGTTTTTGGGACCAACTGATTTTGTCTTGGGTGAATGTTTCCTCCTAACTTGTCTCAAACCAAGACACATACCTACATGTCAGAGAGCTTTAACTGAGGAATATCAAACTCTTGCTATCTCACCACCATTTTCAGCTGAGCTGACAGGACAGCTGGGCTTTTTCTCAGAGGAAGGGGATAACACTGTCCACAGCTGCTCTGACAAGCAATGGGTCAGTGTGCACACAAAAAACCAGTGTGAACCCATGCCTCCTGAAGCATTCACACTTAAGGTCATATATTTTCTTTGAAAATGCCTAATAAGGGGAATATTCCAAGAAGCAGATAATTAAATGGCAACTTCTAGTCTGGAATTTATCAGACTCCCTGAGAGGACAGATGCTGTTAAGTCAGACTCACTCCTTGTAGAAGACCTGGGAAAAAAGTGCATGAGAAAAAGCAGAACAGGATGGGTGCTCAAGCAAGAGTCTTCAGGGAGCAAGAGTCAGCCAAAATTCTGGACAGCAAGAGACCACTCATCCTAAGGGAAACATCAGCAGGAAGGGACCTAAGGACTATTCATGAAGAACTGTTAGCTGGGACAGAGAGGTGAAAGAGTCCTCAGGCAAGTCTTCACAGCTAAGCCATATCAAGAGGAAGCCTTAGTTTTACATGCTTTCACATGTACACAGCTCTGTTTCCCAGACCTTCCTGCCTTCCCTCTCAACCATACCACCACTGGATGTCAGCTCCCTGTCAGCAGGCAATAGCCTCTCCACTGGAGCAACTTTTGGAGGTTTCATTGAGGCTGCTGGGGATATACTGCAGTATTGCAAGAAAGCAGAAAAATGCCTTGAAGAATGCCTGTACATCAGAGTCTACTATGGAGAACTTCACAGCCACACCTGGACCATTTCTAATCCCAGGCTATGCTTGGTCCATTCTCATTGCTTCATCAACATCTCTAGCAGCAAAAAACTCAATTGCCTGCCAGCAGTCTAACAAATACCCCGATACAGTGAGTTTATACTCTCAGCAGGAATGATGGACAGAAGGTTCCCACAGATTTTAAAATCTTCTCCAGCAAGCTGCAATGTCATGGGCGAGTCTTTACAGAATCCTGCATTGAGAGCTCTGCCTCTGCTGTCAAATCATCCCTGAATGGCCAAGAGCTCAGCAAGCGTCACTGTTTTTGACAGGTCATATCAGTTGTTCTGAAAAGACTATGCCTGTTGAGTTTGTCTTGAATCACTTTCCTAAGTAACAGGATTAAATGCAGAAAGCTGGCATTAAAATAAACTTGCTAACTGGTAAAACCTAGTGCAACAACATCACAGGAAGAATGTGGGTGCTTACAGTAAGACCACTGGGTAGGCAAGGGTTGTAGCGTTTAATTCCATGTGACCTCATAAACTATAGCTGTGTTTTCCTTATACCTCCCCACACTAATACACGTTCACAATTCTTGAATTAAAGCATTAGTAAAATAAATAAAATTCAAAAGAATAGGAGCTTTGCATGGCTTAATCTCAGCTGGAGCTGCTAAAACTTAATGCTAGCCAAGGTTTTGAATGAGAAGAAATTTAAGCCTGGGTTTTAAACTAATTCCTAACTATCAGGAGTTGCAGGGAGATGTATAGAAAGCCAGAAGGTGGGGATGAAAGAATGGGCTTGTGTAAGAGCACTGAAAATAGCTGTTTTCCAGCAGAGAAGTCAGCCTTGTAAGACTTTTCAGCTACAAGGCAATTGTAGAGATATGGCAGAGGTGCTTGCAGTAACAAGGGGTCTGAAAAAAGCAAAGAAAAATCAGTAATTCAGCACCTTTTTTTTTTTAATGCAACAGCCAGAAGACAACAGAAGAAGGTAATGGGAGTCAGCACCACACCAAAAAGGACATGGTTCCTGGTACAGTTTGTATTCAAAACCACAAACCACCTTGCAAAGCAATCTCACAGAAACCAAAATACTGAGGTACCTGACGAGGAGAGTGAACAAGCTCAAGGGATAAATGTCCCTAACAATATAGAAATCACATCCTTCTCACGAATCTCTAAGCTGACCTCTTCCTGGGCATCTGCTGACCTCCATAGATGCTCCTGGGCTAAAGCGGCCTTGAATCCAAACCAGTGCAGAGAGTCACTATTACCTGCTCACAAGGCTCTGGCATGGCCATGGACTGGAGAGACCTCACACTTGGTACCATCCAGCCAGCTCCTCTTGAGTGCTCACCACAACACACTCCACAGCTTACCCCAGGAATTCACCAAAAGGCACCAGGGCACTGCAGGCTTCCTATGCCATTATTCCCAGCACTGCAGGGTTTGTTTACTATGAGCAGCCTCACAGGAAGCAGCCAGGCTGGAGAGAGCAAAACTGAAAGGGTGCAGATACTATCAAAGCTGCTCTCCCTGCACAAAGGCAAACTTCACAGAAGTTCAGTGTCTAAAGAGAAGCTCAGTTCAGAAATGAAGCCAAATACTTTCTGTTTAGAAAAAGACCTGAGAAGAGTCACGAAAAAAGACTCAAATTAATGCCTTAGCAGTAGTATCCAGCAGGTAAAATTTGTTTCCAGTCTGGTCACCTTGTTTTAGACCTGCACTTGAGTTTTTCTCCCCTTAAAGAAATGTTTGCTTTGTTGTTTGGTTGAAGTTGTTAGGAAGCAGTCAGGTGTTATACAGAATTAAATAGTTTCTATTATGCAAAGGCTGACGCTGTCTGAGCTGTAACTGCATGGCTGTGAACAGCATATTAATTCAAAGTCTGTATGATTACACTTTACCATTAAAGGTCACTCAGCATTTTCTATTTGTCAAGTCAGTGATTTTTGATGCATTCTGGATGGACCTTTGGATATCTAAGGATTATTTCTAAGGTATGTGCAAGAATCAAAACAAGTCCTGAAAAGAAGACTTTAGCTCACTGCTTGAACCACTGTGTTCTTATACATAACACACAAACATGAAGAAAAACACCCAAAAATTTTATAAAGCCACAGTGCAAGTATATTCCTGAGCTATGTCAAAGAGCATTAGGGTCAGGTATGATTTAAGAAAAACTGTGCAAAGACAGCATCTTATATCCAGAGAATTCTGTGATGCATGCAGTAGACATCTTGCATTTACTGTTTTTGTTCAATCTGTTCCAGTATTTAGCAAACTGACAGACTGCTTCACTTCAGCAGGCAGTGGGCTTCCATCACCTTCAAGCACCTTAGATGGCAGGACAATGTTTAGACAGGCTACAGGTCTGCTGTACATGGATTTCTCCTCCATGGAAGCTAAAATTTGAATATATCTAAATGCCTCATGAGCATCTCAGAAGTTAGTTCTGTTTCTCTTCAGGCCACAAAATTCTTTGCAAAACCCTAGCCAACATCTGCTGTCCCTTGAAACTTTACAGACAGCATCCTTTGCCATGTACTGTACATTCTTTATGTCCAGCTAAATATACACTGCTTTTATGAGTGGAGGGACAGGGTATTGGGAGAGCTCATCTTCATTTTTCAAATCAATGTTAAAAACATAGTTCAAGGTAGTATCCCCAAGTGATAAAATATTTCATTTCAATGAATGGCTAAAAAAACCAAAAAACAAACCAACAAATAAAAAAAAAACACCCCACACCCAGTCATTAGACATCTCCAGACTGGAAGATTAACATTTGCGAAAGTGTAAAAACCTGCATTTTCTCTGTGGCAAGCGCAAACTGTAGAACTACAACACAGCAATAGAGTATGCAAAAAAGGGGTATGCATTCTTAGACAAACCTTTTCATATCACATATTTAAATTAATTCTACAGCTTTCCCCTCAGCAGTTTTTTCTGAGCCTTACCTAGATTTAAGAGAAGTTTTTTGAATAAAAATTTGACTGAAGTTTGATCTGAGCCATCTTATCTCTGGCACAATTAAGGCAGAAGTGAGAAAACACATCAACAAATTCCTCCTGAGGTGCGGACACTGGGGGACTGAAAATACTGTTGCAAGATCAAATGCTTGCTAAGACCAAATGCTTGCTAAGAAAGTGCACCTTAAGGACTGCCAACATTGTCGGGCAGCTGTGGCTCCGCAAGTGGTCAGGAGCCAACAGGCAGTTCCAGCTGTGGCAAGAAGGCAGAAGACATCAGAGATGTTACATCCCCCACAAGCAGCACAACACAGGCCAGCTGGCACTCCCGTCCCACTGGTGAGGAAGTTAATACCTCTTCTTTTTTCCTCATTAAGTCACAGCAAGTCCACAGACAAGACAGCTGACAACAATCAGAACTTGCTGGTACTAGAATTTGTTTCCACTTGACAACAGGGCTTTCCTGGGAAGCATTCTTCTATTAGCACTGTTATCCCAGGCCAAAGTGCATCTTGCCATCACACTTGGCATTCATTCAGCCTGGGAGATGCAGTTATTACTCAAATGACGCTTCCCATTAGAAAACTGTTGTAAAAAAATAATGAGTGCACTTTAAGTCACCTCTTTCACTGTGTCATTTCACTCCAAAAAGAGAAAGCAAGCCCCATTCATGGCTTCTGCAAAAAGAGAGGCTTGTGTTATGTAATCCGTGCCATTAAGTTGTTTTCTTACTGCTTCCGAACTACTGCATCACAGTTTCAAGACAAGAGCCTCCTTTCAGTCATAGAATCATAAAATACTGAGTTGGAAGGGACCCATAACAATCATCAAGTCCAACTCCTGGTCCTGTGCAAGAACATCCTTTCACCAGGCAGCAGAAAGTTGCTGTGGCTATGACATGATGTTCTCAGCAAGCATGGCAGTGACCACTGTGTTTCTGCCCTGGCAGGCCATCCTCAGAAGCCAGCTCCAGCCTAGTTTCCTTTGCCTTAGCCCAGAAATTGCAACACTGAAAATCTTCTGTGCAGTTAGCAAAGGGAGCCACACACTTCCCACAGCCATCACTGGTGGCTGAGGTATTCAGCAGAGGTAGAAATGCAGTGCTCACACTCTGATGGACAGCTTGATCCCCGATGGACAGCCTGATCCAGTGCCCAAACAGGTTTTTTTACTTACAGCACCCAGGAAGTACAGTCAATTCAGAAGCCATTCAAGCTGCAAGGGCTAGATAATACCGGAACTTCTCTGACTCTTATTCAACCCTGTAGCAACCAAGCCCGCACCCGGAGGGCTTGCTCTCACCCCACCCCTGCTTTTAAGCACCATCCACAACCTGCCTTGCTCATCTCTGTAATGAAGAGAATAAATGTTTGGATGCATTAGCATCACAGGAGTCTGTGGTCTCGAACAGAAGCTGGCAAAACAGCAAGAAACATCTCAGAGCAAGGAGGAGCTGAACTCAGAGAAAGTATCTGCATACTGTAAACATATCCTTCTGTATGCAAACATACTGCAGAAGGATACTTCAAACAGTGCCATTCCTGAGAGGAATGGAACACTTACATCCACTTTGAGCTGGTATCAAACAGCTTTTTCATCTAATAGAAGAAAATTACTTCTAACACACACTCCCCCTCACCCCCCAATTTTGCATCACTACAAACAGGAAAATAAGGACTTGAAATTGTCTTTGTGATCATGGGGTTTGACAGACATCAATCCATTTAGGAAAATATTCAAAAGCTTAGGACAGAAATTGCACAAGACCTAAATTTGTTTATCTGCAGACACACTTTGCTGTATGGTGACTGCCCAGAGAAGCACCCTAGCACACATCCCCCTTCTCAGCCAAACTTCCAGAGGGAAGAAGCCACATGCAATTTTACAACCAGGATGCAATGAACCACCCAGGTCACAGAGCAGGTCTTGGTGGCAGATCGAGAAATCAGATCGAGAAGCAGCAGATCAAGAAATCCCTGCTCCACCAGAAGCCAGCTCTCCATCAGGGACCATTTGTAAGGAAATGCCCTTTCAAGGGCGGTGGGTGGCATGTGTCCCTGCTGAGCCCAGGAACATTACTCCCACCTTGGCTGGGTGAGCTCAGCAAGACTCTCACCAAACAACTCTAACAGTTGCTGCACCCTGGGGATCCTCAGCACTCACAATGCAGAGCTGATCTGGAGCAGGATCCTCTGACAGTCCCAATCTTTGAGCTCTGGCAGCAGTTCACAGGTTTGTCCAGCCCCAGCTGAAGAACAGCAGCTTGGCAGATGGCTCCCCAGTACCATGGGGATATACCCACCTAATACCATGGAGACACTACCCCCTCCCTCCCTCCCTTTCTTGGGCTCCCTTCACTAGGCCACTACATTGTGCTACCTCTAAAAGACATTTAAATCAGCACCCAACAGTACCCCAGCCTCTTGCTCTCTCTTCAAGACTCTTGCAAGTAAACAGAGGTTCTCAAAGGAGAAACACAAGCCTCAGAGAAACGCATGCCTGAGAAAAACCGCTCCAGCCCTCAGGTCTGCTAGCCTGTCTCTCCATGAAGCAGGGATGGTTTCAAGCAATCAGCTACTATGCAAGCACAAAGGCAGTTTATCAGCCATGGCCCAAGCACCCTTACTTAGTGCTTGTGTGGTGGCCTTGTGTGGTGTACATCATGTGCTGTCTAAATGCTAAATCTTCCAGCACTTGTCTCAGAACACACACATGGAGACAAGTGCCTGCAGAGATGCTCCATGGCACTCTTGCAGAGAGCCTGCCTCTCAGCCCACAAGAATCAAACCCCAAACCATGTCTTATATCAAAGCTGCAAAATCAATTGCCAGAGTTTCCTGCTATGATGGGCAAGAATAGAAAGGACTGTGTTGGTGTGGAGGCAGGGAGGGGAAGTACTCTAAACAACATCTATGTCCTTAAGCTATGCACCTTGACAACAGTAAAGAAGGATTTGCTGGGAAAAAAAAAAAAGCCACTAGCACACTCTGTTAAGATCCTCACTGCTCTTTTCCTTCTCACTTTGATGGCACAGAGATCAAACTGAAAATTGAAAATTGGAAATGGTAAATCAAACAACCCACTTAAGCATGAATAGCTCATGAGAAACACTTTCACACAGGTCAGTTATGCAAAAATTTTCTGTGTGGATTAAGAAGTCCTAATTTCTTTGTTTCAAAACTTGTTTCAAGTTTTGAAAACAGCAGCATGTAAGTTTCCTGGATTTTTTTTATCATTACCACTACCACAAAGGATGTTCTCACACTCTCCAATGAACCAAGGCTCTAATTGAATGGGATCATTTGAACGGGGTCTTCTACATGGTTAACTTCACCTCTCTCCCACTACGCCCCAAAACTAACTCTCTGTCTGTGTAAATCAACAGAGCTGGGACAGATTCACTGAGCATTAAACTGGTAACATCTGCTGAAACACATCAACTAAGGACATGACTGATGAAAAAGCATTTGGAGTAGAAAAGGGCTTCTTTCTACTAGCTAAACCAGAAAGGCTTGGATGACTCTCAGCAGTCTATTACAATTGCTTCAAACACTGGGTGTGCAACCTTCAGTTTCATTACAAATACTGCATTTAACATTCTGTGTTAATGGCCCTATGCACAGACAGAATTAAAGTGTGACTGAAGCTACAAAACTAAGAGTACTTGCAGTTGCCTATTACACACCCAAAACACTTAAATAACATATACATGTAGCTTTGCCTGACTATATACTAACTGGACCCTGTGGCAGACAGATAATTGATGTTTATAGCACGGAAATACTCACCTATATGGGAGTTAGCAACTTCAGTGGGTTTGTGTGAAGTTCAAACTCATTTCAAATATAAGTTTATGTTCCCAATGAGAAGTATAGCCCCAGTTCCCGGGAGCAAGGATGAAGATAACACCTCAACTGCACAGGAGCATGCCCGGGTAGTTTATTATTCTACAGTTTTACACTTTTGGTGAAATCATTTCAACCCCACTCTTGCCCTGAAAGTGCAATGCTACTACTACTCAGCCAAACGCTTTTCTGACAATGTCTTGTTTAAATCAAGAATTTGGCTAGATTAAGAGAGTTTGCCAGTGCAGCAACAGTGCTGATGTGTTAAGACAGACAAGTTACTTGGAGACACAAGCAAAACGAACTGCACGACGTGCAGGCTCGGGGTCCCAGCCCTGAGTGCAGCTTCCCTGATGCAGCTGGTGTCTCTCGGGATCTAGCAGTTAAGAGCACAGAAGAGGGCTCCGACATTTTTTCTCTTAGGGCACTGTGAAAAGGACTTGAAAAAAAAGAAAAAAAAAGGAACAGAAAATAAGAGGGGAAAAGGAAAACAATAAAAGGAAAGAGGATAAGGGAAGAAGGAAGAAAGAAAAGAGAAAGAGTAACAAAAAGAAAAGAGAAAGAAGAAAAGAAAGGTAGGGGGAAAGGAAAAATGCAAAAGTAAATGGGAAAAAGTGCCTCCGGCTGAGCACAAGCCCCGCACCCGCACGGGCATACGCCGCCCCTTACCGCACCGCCGGCTCCCTCCATCTCCCATCGCCGGCCGCGGCGGATTGCAGCCGCCCTCCCGCCGGGCCGCGCTGAGCCCAGCCGCGCCGAGCCGGGCTGTGCCGAGCCGGGCTGTGCCGTGCCGGGCTGTGCCGTGCCGTGCCGTGCCGCGGCGCCCCCGGCCCGCAGCGGAGCGGCGGCCCCGGCGCGGTGGGCGCGGAGCGGCGCGGGCCGGTCGGCGGGGCCGGGCCGGGCCCGGCGGGGCGGGGCGGCGGCCCGGCAGGGGAGGGCAGGGGAGACGGGGGCGGGGGTGGGCGCGATGGAGGGGAGGGGAGCCGAGTGCACCACGTGCTCCTTGAAAAGACTTTAAATAAATAAATAAATAAAAGGGAATTATTTCAGGATTAGCAAAGCAATAGAGTGAAAAGCACAAGCCAGACCGCGTGCCCGCAGCAGCGGCGCTGGGCAGGAACACGAGCAACGCCCGCGGGGGCTGGGACATGCCGTACTCTGCTCTTAAATCCCCTCAGCGCGGCTCGCAGTTGTTGAGAGATGAAAAAAAAAAAGGAAAAAAAAAGGGAAAAAAAAAAAGCAGAAGCCGTTTTTTTCCAGCCCTGGGGCTTCCCCTCGCAGTTCACATTTAAAAAGCAGAAGCGCGCAGATGTCTTTGGACTAACCCCATCTGAACACCCGAAACTGATTTTCCACTTTTTTTTCACAGTTTGCTGGAAGCTCTCTTGCATTGTCAGGTTTTAGAGCACTCAGCCACATCATTAGAATTTTCTAACTAGGACCTCTGAGCTTTGCTCTTTTAAGTAAAAATGGGGGTTTCCCTATCAAAAGCTGTGTTTTAGAAAATACTCCCAAATCTCATTAGCCCAGTTAGAGGAGTTAACTGCACAAGTAGCTGCCAGACTACATAAAGAAGGATGTCAGTTTCTGCAAGTTCAGTATATCTGTGTTTTGTTTAGCAGCAGCTGAAAACTTCTTTGGTTTTAACCGATCAAGCTTGAGGATAGGCTTTCTGGAACAATCCTTGAGGACCAGGAATCACTGAACACATTGTATGTTTGCTTCATGATGAGCATGGGTAAAAAAGAACATGTGTTAGGTGGTAGGCAATGTTGTTCTCTAATGCTGTGCTCTTCTGAAAGGTTTTGGACAGTGCTGGTGCTACAAGTGCATCACCATGAAGTCACTGACATAAGTGTACCACACCCAGACAGAGCAGCACCTCTGTGGCTGAGGAGACAGCCTAGCCCTGCCTTCTTCCCCACTGGCCTCACAGCTCAGTGCCAGAGCCACCCTTGCTGCCAACACTGGGCAATCTCAGCCTTTCTTCACGCCCATAGGGAAAAAAAATTCATTTCCAACAGGATAAAAGTACGTCCAGGCATAATGCTTGAAGCACTCTTGCCTAAAGCTTTCCCTGTTTGGCAATAAGACAGGGGTAGCAGCACCATCTCTGGGCTCTTCCAACTTGTTGAGGGGCTCCATCCAGCAGCACCTCCCCATGCTCTTTCAATAGGGTTGTGGCATGCAGAGTTCACATTGCTTCTCCATGACTGAACCCACTATTTCTCACCACTTCCAGCTCCACGTTTAACCAAACAGTACTGCCCCTGCTTTACACCCACGTCACCTGGCAGCAAACTGCACTGCCTCTGTCATCTGGATGCCAGTGGTGTACACTGTATTTCAGAAGGTATTCTGCTCTTTCCCTACAACGTCCCCTCTCCCCATCTTAAGCCTCTCACCTGCTCCCCAGCACCACAGGTTGCCTTTAACCATCCATCCCAGGAGCAGCACAAGACCTTGCCCCTGCCCTGCTCAGCAGCACTCCAGTCCATTCGTTTCTGTCCTCTGGGAACAGATAGGTGACAACCTGTCTCTCCATCCCCTGAAACAGCTGGCAAGGGTCCCGAAGAGGTCTCTGTGATGCAGCTCTTCCATGCCCATCCTCTGTGGCTGAATTGTGCCTGCATGACTGGGGGATGTGCTGAAGGGCTTTACCCCTCTTCCCCAGCCACAGCTGTGATGACAAACATGTTTTGGCCCTGCCAGGGCTTTGTCCCATCTGTCAGACACCCTGGGGGCCCTGGGAGCCGGTGTGGGGGCACAGGCTGCAGATTCCCCATCTGTGCCACATCTGAGATGGCTAATGCAGCGGAAAAAGAAATCACCCAGCGCCTGGGTCTCTGAGGAGTTGATGCACTCTGCCTGCCTCTTCCCTGACAGGCTGAGGTCATGCAACTGCAGGCCAGGAGGCAGCTGGGAGCAAAGGCAGGGCTGGAGTCAGGGGCTGGTGATGTCCCTTGCAAGGCACATCCCCTGCCCTGGACGCCTAGGTGGCTGATGCAGCCACGGCACTCCGGTTTGGAGCTTTTCCACACCCTATTTGTGTTGAGAAAATTTGACCTTTTCTCTGTTATCCAGGCATCTGGCCTGAGTCACACAGACATTTAGGCTGCCCTGAATATGCTCTGTGCTAAAGGACTGGAAAAGGAGAGCATTTGCCGGCCTGGGGCAGGATGGTCGTGCAAGACTCTGCTATGTGGGCATCTACCTCTTGGTTAGCTTCACTGCAATGGAGGGTGATGGAGTCCTGAAATTGGCACAAACTGGTGTTTCTTACACCACTGATCATTGTTTTCTGCAGAAGGGCCATATTAAATCCTAAAACATTTCTGTGAATGGGCCATCAGCAGAGAAATGTGCTGGGGTTAGTACATTTGTGAAGGAAATCTGTATTTTTTGTCCAAACACTTGATATAAATTTCCAGGTAGTTATATTAAGAAAATAAAAGTCACAAAAGGCTGACATAAAACCTAGCAGCTTTCTAAGCAGTTATGAAATACATATCACAGTTAGAGAGCACTCTTAATTGTTAAAAAATTTAGTCATGAGCATATAGCATGTATCTTTAAACAACCCAAACAGAAATAAAAAAAAACCCAAACAAAAACTCAGAAGATGGCAATCAAGTCCAGTCTGTGCAATGGCTAAGCTGCTCTGAATTCCCCAGCCATGGTCACTGATGGGGAGCAGGGAGCCAACACTGGGCAGGTGATGTGCATGGGTGCTGGGCTGAGGCTGAGCAGGGCATGGGAAATGGGAGACAATCTCAGAAGCTGGTGGTTGTGGCAGACAGAAGTGTGAAAGCAGCACGAGGGACAGCTGGATAAGAGGGATTTGTGTGAGAAGTAGCCAAAGTGCAAAGGCAGTTGCTGGGCGTGTTTAGGGGAGTGGAGCCTTGCAAAGCCAACAGTGCCCTAGTAATGCTGTCAGCTGAGATTGCCCAGGTCACAGTATTGAAAATATCAAGTTTGGGTATGCCAGATAGCAAAACTGGTACGCTGGGCAAAAAAGTAGTTATGGCAGACTGCTTGTTTGCAAAGAGTCTTGATAGAAAACAGGAGGTCAAAAAATTAGGAAAATGGGTACAACAGGCAGTGTCAAGGGCTGCCAAGATGTGCTTGTCAGGCAAGCCCACACTTGACCTCCAGAGTGGCAGCAGGGCAGCAAACCAAACCTGGTTTTCTGGTTTTTCTGTAACACATGGGTCAAACCTGCTTCTGGTCACAACACAGGGTCATAGGATGCTTTCTCTCATCAGCAGGGAATCACTTAAGTGGATACATGGATTGAGCATTGCTGTGTCAGTGCTTGTTCCAGCCAGATGGCACCAGTGTCTTCCCTTCTACTTTCCAAGACAAACTTACCTGGGTCAAAAATTCACAGCTGAAAATAACCTACCTTACTATACCACCCCATAATGAAGAAAAATAAATAAGAAGGAAAAATAAAAAAAGGAGTGTATTAAATTCAGTGTGCTGCAAACAGTAACCAATGCATAAACTCTGTCATTTTTTGCCAATAAAGTTGCCGTCACAGGAAAGTAGTACAGGAAACTCACTTCCAAATAATCTTTCCTTATTCAAAAGGCAGAAAACCACAAGTAAGTAATCATCCAGGTACTCACCATAAAATTTCTCACAACATTGCATTTCAAATCAAAGAGACTCTCTTTTGTCTTGAGGGAGAAGAAGGCTAGGGATATAAAAAAATAATATCATTTTAAAAGCCTAACCAGAAACACCACTTTCTACAGATGGAAAGACAAAGTTAATCATTTACTGGATTTTCCTCATGTGTCTGGATTTTCTGGAAACAGCTGGGAAAACATCTTTTTTTTCTGTTTTACTCAGAAAAACATAGTTGCCATTGCAACCAATTTTTTTCTGAATTAAAGGTGGAAAAGAAGCTGCAACAACAAGAGGAACAGCAAACTTGGAGGTGATGTGCAAAGTAAGAAAACCAGCATGTGTAAAGATGGTAACCTTCCTATTATTTTTTTTAAAAAGACCCAGGTATAAATTATTATAGTAAACCTGAGGGTGACAGCTACAGAATGGAATGAGCTAGTGGACACACTGGCTAGCTAGCCAGCTTCACTGTGAGGTGCATGCTGCAAAGCCATGACAGTATCACCATTCTTCACTTGGCTTTTTCCTCACAGGTTGCCAGGTTTGTTTGGCCACTTACCCAGAGCTCCTGGAAACTTCCATTTTATGGGTTAACTGACTCTTGTCCTGCTCCTTCACTCATGGACAATTCTCTAGAGGCTTACTCTTGACAGGAAACAATTCAGAGATTTCACTTCACTCCATCCCCCATCTGATATGTTCATTGGGAGGAAAGGAAATGACCAACCTTCTCTGCCCAGGGAGCCCTGTAACTAGCCAGAATTTGACCATTTGATGGGAAATCTCGAATTTGTTATTCTATCCATCAGAGTTTGGGGATCTCAAATTTTATATCTACTTCGAAAACCACAGACTTCACAGTACCTCCCCTGCTGAGTGAGTCTTTAGAAATCTCCTTATTAGCTCAAGTCAAACTGAAGAACACAGAAAATCCTGCTGAATATCCCTGCTTTGGAAGTGTCCTGGGGTGACATTATGATGCTTGTATATCCCCATTCATCTGTTCTGTGCCTTTAAGACCGGCTCTGAAGAGTGGAAGTTTTGTTTGGGTTTCTCTTATCAGGACACAGAGACAAGCGGTACATAGGGCTGTTTTTCACTTCCAGCTTCAGCTTGCTGCTTTTGCTTGCTCTCTTTTTCTGCTCTTGCTTCTGCTCTGCTTTCTGCCTCTGCTTATTAGCTAGTTCTAGCTAAACAGTCCACATTGCTTCCTGGACTGTTTCTCCTCTCCTGTTCCTGTGACCATCTCGAACCTGCTCCAGACTGGGACCCGGGAACACCGAAGGTTTGGCTGCAGCGGCTGGCCCAGTGCCGGAGGGACTGAGAACAGAGCAACCACCCCCCCCCCGAAAGAGACTTTCTGATTTTGCCATCTTTCTCAAAGCGGTGTCATCGGGTATTGTTCATTTTGTGTGCTGGGGGGTGCGGGGCCAGTCAAATAAACAGGTTCTTTCCACCTCTCTCCGAGGAATTTTTTCCCGAACCGGTTGGGGGGAGGGGCTGTGTGGGTTTCGCTTTCTGGAGGGGCCCTCCTTTGCAGATTCTTTAACAAATTTGCCCTAAACCAGTACAGGAAGGTTCTTGGTTACCTCATGGGTCTCTACTGTCACATCTTCTCTTAATCTTAACCCTTACTCTTCCCCATGTCTAGCACCATGTTCTTCCCAAGCATCTCCAAAAGTGACAGAGAAATAGCTGGTTGTTCTGGGGCTACCAAGCCCTAGCAAGTCCTGATCCTGCTGCTTCCCAGCACTAAGGGTACAACCTAGCCTTCTCTCTGGATGGAGGAAAGTCCTCCATCCTGTTCCTGACAGGCAAGCAAGAGACCAGGTCTAGGAAGTCAAGATACTCCAGCAAAGGGAATGCCAACGGCAGAGGCAGGGGAAAGGAAATTTCAACCAGTTGCCAGGAGCTCGGTGTTGTTTCTCTGTCTGGATCTTTGCCATATTAGATCATTAGATGGAGTTTTCTAGGGATCAAATCACCAAGATTCTTTCCCTTCCCCCAAGTTGCCACATGGAGGCTAAAGAACAGAATCACATTTTGGTTTCTTTGCAATGTTATCCATATGGCAAAGACAGATTGGCATTGGGAGAATATAAGGGAAGGGTTCTTTCACTGTGTCATGGTTTAAGCCCACATGGAAATTAAGTATCATGCTGCTGCTCACTCATCCTTCTCCCTTCTTCTCCCTCACACCTGTGGAATGGGGAGGAGAATCGTATAATGTGTGTTAAGATAAGAACACTTTAATAGTAAAAATAAAGGAAAATAAAATAATAATGGTAAATAATAGCGTTAATAAAAAATAATCAAGTAATGTACAATGCAATTGCTCACCACCCACTGACTGAGCAAGAGCTCCTGTTCCTGAAACCAGATCATCCACCCTTCCAGGTAACTCCCCCCATTTCAAATACTCAGCATGACGTTCTGTGTGTGGAACATCTCTTCGGGTCACCTGTCTTGGCCATGCTCCCTCCCACTTCCATTTGCGTGCCACCTCCCTAGCAGAGCAGAAGAAAAGGAAAAAATAGTCTTTGTTCTTTGCCAAGTTGTGGTTATCCTAAGTCAAACCATCAGTGTGTTATCAACAGCATTCTCACACTGAATCAAAAACAAGCCCTGTAACAGCTACTGAGAAGAAATTAATTCTGCCCTAGCTTAACAAGGACACACTGCCTTGTACTGCAGAGCATGCATCACATCAGAATCATCAGCCCCACAAGTCAATCTGGCAGGCACATCTCCAGCTTTTTCCGAGAGGATACAGTGCCTAGTAGAAAAGCAAAGGAATCATTTGAGGAAAGAGACACCTTTTTTATTCAGGCTGAAGCACTGAACCTTATGTTCATCTGTCGAATCTGATTATCAAAGGCCATCTCAAAATAAGTGAAATACCTCTGCCTAAGCATGGCTACTCTTAGGAGTCTTCCACTCAGAGCCCCATCTGCCCTAGACTCACTGATTCATCTGCCATCTCTACTTTGTGCCTGCATTTGGTAACCTGTTGGATTCATTAGTAAAGTAGCATATCTAGTCTATCAGCCACAAGAAAAATGAATGTTTTGCATAAATATCAGCAGTGATGTTCAGAAGTGCATTGAAACATACAGGTGAGGAGATACTGTATTTGAGCAGCAGAGAAATGGTCTTTTACCCTCCTGAACAATATATGTGATACTACACAGCATTATTCTTTCTATGGAAGCCTTAGCCAGTCTCAAAGAAATCTTTCTGGTCTTGACATCCAAAAAGAGAAAAAGAGATGCCAAATACTGTAACTGTATGGTATGCTATCATCAAGGGAAGCATACATTTCAAGCCAAGATATGGTGGTTTTGTGGTTTTGGCTTCCTTAGACCCTGGCATATTCCTGTTGAGTCTCCTGTACAATTTTCCATTTTTTATGAGTGTCCTCTTTATCCTGCTACAGATGGTTCAGAGGACTGAAACTGCACATCAGATACAAAGTCAGTGAGACATGAGGGGAAAAGGATATTTATTCAATAGCCTTTTTTTTTTGGTAGGGCAGACAGCAGCTTTTTACAGGATTATCAGCATCTGGAAACCTGAGTCAGAGAAGGACTGCTGCAGCCACAATTGTGTGTCACACTGACATGCAACAAGCAGCCTTCAGAGCTGGGAAAACATAAAGCATAACACCCCACTCTCCTCCCCAAAATGAGATAATTATGGCCTGTAACTCTGGCATGTTCATACAGCTGCCTCTGGCTGAAATGCTCCAGTCAGAAACACAAACAACATTGCTCTCAAGAAAAGTACTAAGAAGATCACTTCCTCTGCTTGAACAAATCTGCAATGGGTGTTGACAGCAGAGAGCTAGAAATGGATGGGCACATCCACATCCATCCCCAGCTCTGCAGTGTGCTCACTCCAGGCAGTGAGCAAACATCAGGCACAAATGACAGGTGGAAAGTTAAATGTGGACAAGCTCATTTCACTGGGGCGGTGTGACCCTAGCCAGTGTGAACAGATCATTATTGGCTTTGGTCAGAACTGGAAGGCCTCAGTGTTGGTGAGGATGGAACAGGAAAGCCTTATAAATATGATTGCCTGGCAAAAGATTTTGAGAATATAGAAACTATAAGTGAGATTGAAATGGAAGCAAGTTTTGAGATCCCTTAGTTACTCAACAACTGGAAAACAATGGTGTGGTCAGCCGAAGGTAATCTCCTCTTGATGAAACAATACCCTCTGCAAGCAGGCAGGTCCAAGGGCCAGAGCAGACCCTGCAGCTTGGCAGATAGGGCCCAAAGAGTAAGATTCAGGGTTTAAAATGTAACACAGTATGGTAATGTAGTGATTCTTATAGGTTGCATGGAAATGTTATAGGATATGCATGCTGTAGTAGATTGGTTGAAGAGAATCTGAATATTCAACACTGAAGATGATTTATTGTATTGTAACGGGAACTTCGCTCTCTTTCTCTTCTTTCCTCGCTCTTCCTCTGCTCTTCCTCTTCTCTTTTCGCGCTCACCTCTGCACTTCTTCACCCCCTCCTTTCTGCATGCTCTCCACTCTTAAACCTTTGTCTTTAACTCTCTTACACTTTAAGCCTCTCTTCTCTCGGCCCTGCTCTGAGCTGCGGCTGGCAGCTCCCAACAGGGCCCTGCACCCACGCCCTTTGCAATAAACCAATAGTTTCACGACTTGGCTGCAGAGATCTCTCGTCTCCGTCCGTCCCGGCCGTGCGTGACCCCCGTCACACACAGACGCTCCTACACCTCAGCTGGCAGATCTCTCAGCAGATTTTCTAAACAAAGGGAAACACCATTCATTCCCACGGCAGAGGACAGGAGCCAAAACTGGAAAAGACTCGAGACAGAAGTATCATGTGTCAGCCAGAGTGTGACACCAGAGACACCCACTCTTGTGATGCAGCACCATGGTAACAGCCACTGTCTGCTGTGCAGTGGGCTATCACCAAGCATGGGGGAGTATGGTGTTTTCTTCTTCTGAGGCTGGTTTCTTGGGGCAGCCTGCCACACAAAGCTGCAGCATAGCCTACTGGGCTAATATCAGCCTGGAAGGGATGGAAATATGAAGGGATGGAAAGGCTTAAAAAAGTAACAGCCCTGAGGTGCCTGGGAGGACAGAGCAAGAAGGGAGGTATAGCTTTGCATCAAGAGACAGGAAGACTATGCCTGGCATCACAAACTGAATATGTGGATGGAAAATGGGCTACTGGGGAAGACTCGCATCCTCTCTTCTCATGTAAATCTACAATTTCTTGCTTTTCTCCAAAATGGATTCAATTTCCACCAGACCTTCTTTCAAACTTCTCATCTCTGTCTCTACCCTCTCCAAACATCAATGTCAGCATGCATCTTCTAAATGTCCACTGTCTCCTGTACCACCTAATTTCCTCATAACCAAACTCCACCTCTTGCTCCTTATAGCCCTGGCTGCTACAGCACTCAAACCCATACCCCAACACTGGAGCTCTCAGTCCCACTGGTCTCCTGCTCTGTAGCACTGCTGCCCTATTGGTGAAGAGTCTCAGCCCCATTGCCATATATCCCAAAACTCACACTCCCTATCTCCTTAGCAATCATTTATCTTATTAGTATTGCTCTTTCCCCAGGTAATTGTTAATTACCTCCCTGATGATGGCCTAGAGCCAACACTTCATCAATGAGACAAGGGCACAAACTTAACATTTCATATTACTTGAAGCAGCGGGAAAGATGTACGAAGTTCCTACCCGCTCCACTCTCATTTGTTCCTACCATTTTGCAGTTGTGCCAAATGCCACATGTAACCAGGCATATCCTTTGCAGACAGAATGCTCTAGCCAAGGAGCATCATTTTGCATTTCAACTTTTTTTTCCTACCTTTTTTCCCCTCAAATAAGTTGCTCTTGTCACCTTTGCTCCCCCTACTCTTTGCTTCAGCCTTACTCTTCCACCACCGAGTAAAGCAGCTTTTACCTGCTCCTGTGCTATGGCCTGCAGCATTAGTTTTCACTATTGCATGTATCTTCCTCTGCACCCTAGATGCTTGCACTAAAATTCAGAGTAGCTGCTATACAGCATCTATCTCTCCCTTCCCCTTATTTCCAGAAAATCCTCACCAGAAATGTAGAAGGCATGGAATGGGCAATGCAATACTCTAGCATGGAGATTCAATTTCCTCCAAAGCAAGTTTTATGTGAACAACCAAGGGTGTTGGTGGGCCTTGCCTATCATTTATTGGTTCTTATCACCCACCACAACCATTTGGATGCAGCACCTATAGGTGGAACAATGTGCTGCTCCTGACTTCCTCAAATTCAAAAATCCTTATTTATTTTGTTTGCAAAATCTTGATTATTTTCATCCACTGCCATATTGACTTCTTACAATTCCATCAAGCCAGACTTACAACTCCCTAATTATCTCAAGATCAATCAAATTCCCTTTTTTCCAAGGGAAAAAAAAATCTGCTCAGTTCCACGAGTATGTGTTCCAATCTTTCACATTTTTCCCCATTTATATGTATTCTAATTAGAATGCAAGATTTGATAGCTAGGTACAGAAGCAACATGCTCTTTTCTTCCCTTTTCTTGACATCAGAAATAGTCTCTTCTGACTTGAAGAACTTCCTGGATTCCTGTTTTCAGAGAGAAGCAGAAGATGAAGTAGTATGTTTGGTGAGGAATGATAACTACTGAGCAGTTGTGGGAGATACAGACTTCATTCAAAGCCTGCTGGAATCAGTGGAAAGCTATCCCTGCTTGCCTCAGCCATTGGAGTCTCTCTTGGTTCTTCCTAAACTTTGGATTTTCAATGGCTGTCTTAAAAGTAAATTTTTAGTCTGATTCCAATCCTACTGAACACATTCAGCCTTTACTGCCTTACATACTAGTAGCAAACAGTCAGCTGTGCTCAGGATAAGGCTGTGTGCAAGTGTGTTCAAGTACAGGACAAGCAATCTTCATTAAAGTTTTTCAAGCTTGTCTGAAGTCCAGAGTGCACACTCATGAGTTAATCCTCCAGCACCACGTGTCAAAAATGCAAGTCCTAGCAATCTGACTTCTCAGATGAAACAACCAAAGTAGTGAAGTTAAATGACCCGATCAAACCACAGATGCATGGGAGTGTTACACTCCATATGAAAAGGCTGCTCTTTGCATGGCAATAAACCAAATGTCTCTCAGCCAGGCGCCTCCCAGTCCCCACTAAATAAACAGTTCAGTCCCACTGCAGGTAGTCACATACATTAAACTAGACAGACACACCACTACTTTATAAATCCAGGACCCAAAGATCTTAGATCCACATTCACATTTTTAGCTGAACTGTGTTAAATGCATCTACATTTGTAGTGGCCACAAAATAGCCAGCCACCCCAGCTGCTTCAGGAGTGAGCTGTGTGGAATGAAATGTCAGGGAGGGCCTGAATTTCCCTAGGTTGCCTAGGCTTGTTGGAACTGCATGGAAAAAGAAGAGAATTATATTCCTGAGGCACTCAGGTTTGTCCCTTCATCCCCCTTCTTGAATGGGGAAAACCTTTCAAACAGTGAGCTGAGATTTTAATAAATCTCACTTCTTGGATTTGAATTTGAGAGGATTTTCTGAACTGGATGGAAGATTTTTGTCTCTCTTTGCAAGTCAGTATTTGTAAATATGTTAGTGTCTCCCTTGATACCAAGAGAAGATCACTGTTTTTTCTGTAGGTAAAATACAAAGGCTCAGCTTTTCCAAAGAACTCATCCAGCAGTTCTTTAGATACACCTATAAAAAGCAAACAGTTTTGCAATGGATGTTAGCAAAAGCCAAGAGTACAATGGAAATTCCTTCTACTTCCCATTATGGGAATGTGATTATTGCTGAAGTAACTTACTTAAATAATGGCTTTGATCTCTAAAGAAAACAAACACTGCAGGCTTATGATGACACACAACTACCAAATCATCTGGTGGCATGACAGGAATTGTTTTTGCATTTCCTGCATTCTCCCTGCATTTCCTGCAGGGAATGCATTTTTTGAATGGAACATGTACATCACAAAGGTAATATTTGTATTGAGGCTATGGACCTCAAGCCATACAGCTGCACTTGATGCAGCCTGAGGACTTGCAAGTATCTCAACAAGGGTTACTTCTGACATGAAACATTCAAATACATGGAAAGACTCATTGTGCTATGTGCACTGAGGTAACCTGGCAAAAAATATTGTCAAAGGACTTTTATACTCTTTAGGAAGCCATGTTTGAAATCAATGAAGTCAAAAGATCTCTGGGATCCAAGCACTACTTTACAAGACTCCAGCATTTTAATCTGGCTTAAGTATGTGGCTGCAGATCCAGCAGAGGAAGGTAATAGAAGTGAACAGAGGGATACAATCTGCCATAACAGCCACCACAGTCATGGGTTTTCCTATAGATCAGAGCCCATAAAGGACCTGGCAGATTGTAGTATACACACCACACAACTCTACCTACAACTAATGGATCTCAAGCCACCAAGATATTCTTTAAGACAAGACAAATCACCAGTCAAAAACTCCATTTATGGAGTGGAGTCATCTTTAGGATACGGCACTATGTATTTCAAATGGGATAGCTGTGGTATACTGGACAACTATGGGGAAAACTCTTATGATTAGAGTGCAGTGGAGGATGAAAGCCATCCTGAAAAGGAACACAGTGCAATGCTTTTGAAGACTAGAGCATGTTGCAGTAAATAAGGTACAGTACAGACCACCCAAAACTATTAATGTAAGTACTGTGTACCAACAAAATGCTTGCTAGCATTGTTCTTTACCCAAAAACTTCACAGTTCAATCTAAGTGATACTTTTTAGAAGTTGATGTTCAAGTTCTAAAATGTTAATGACAAGGAAGCCAATAAAGGTGCCCTGGAAGGAAATACTTGGTACTGAGGTTCTGTGGTTGCCCTCCCACCATAGCCTAATACCCACTGCCCTAGCTTCTCCCGCTAATCCCAAAAGAAGGCATCATCACAGATGGGACCAATCCCAGTCCTCTGCACTCAATCCTGCCCTTCAGCCACAAGGGTGTCCTCATCTCCTTTGCCCACAGTCTCCTGAAGCTGTACTGAGAGCACTGCTGAACACTGAACCGCAATTCAGCCTGGACAGGAAATTTATATTCACCAAAGACACACAAAAAAACCTCAACCAAAACCTATAAATATTAAAATATAAGCATATTCATATAGTGTGTGTTCCCCCAAGGAGTCTGCTGGATTCATGGTTCTTGAGGCACAGGCTTTCTCTTGAGTGCCTAACTTGACCCACACACAGACAGCAACAATTTGATTTAACAGTTCTTGTTTTAGCTGGGTTTTCTGAGAAAACAAAAGCTTATGGGGTTATGCAACCTGTTATCTGTTTGTTCATCTGTCTGCTTCCCATAGCATTTTTGAACTGGTTAGCTAATTTCAAACAAATGTAGGACAGAGGTCTCATGGAAAATTATTTTAATGGAAATCAGCACTTTATTTATACTTGTTCCAAGGCAAAGACGGGGAGAAGTACATATCTTTGGGCAGCAATCAGTATTGGCCAGAGATTTACTCATCTATGTATCTTTTTCCCTGCCAAAGGGATCCAGCACAACACAAATAGGAGATGGGAAATACTGACAAAAGTGTAAAAGATATGCCCAAAAGAGTGAATCTGTAGGAAGACAGACTTTACAAAATGTTACCATTGGCAGAAGTTCCTTGTGATACATGTGCCCTGTCAGCAAGCAAACAAGGCCATAATTTAGTGTTTCAACACTAGCACCTCAATTGGTCCCTTTCAAATCCTGCCTGCTCTAAGTAGAGGATTCCTTCATTCTCTTAGCTAGTAGAGGGAAGAGCTCCTGGTTACTAAAGGACAGCTGCTTGTTGAACACCTGAGTTGCTGCCCCAACATCACAGATAAAAAATAATGAAAAGGTCAGCAGAGCTGAGTTATGGCACAGCATTCAGCTTTTTTCACCCTTTCCCAAGTCTGCATCCATCCCAGCAAGAAATTCTTCATGGCATATAGAGGGCAGAGATGCATTGCAATGTTTAATCTTGAAACATCCTTTTGGTAGTCACTCAAAATGTAGAAGGCTCAGAGAAAAAGGACTGGTTCTTGGCAGTAGCTGTCTGTTATCAAACCACTGTAAAAATCTTTAGCTATAAATACAAGTTACTTTCTCACAGAAGTCAACACTTCACTTATCTTAGAAAGATGTATGGGGGAAACCTGGAAAGTCAAGTAGTTCAAAAATGTCACAACTTTCTTTAGTTGGAAAAGAAAAGGCTACAAACCATTAAACATTACAGGATCTGAGGGTGATTAACAAGGATGGCAACACATGGGTAAACTACTCAGCATTTCGCCAAAGTGTTGACCAAGGTTTTACAAACTGGTATTTTTGGTCCCAAAATGTCAAATAATGCCTCAGAGTAGGGGGCAGAGGTAGGGGGCTAGGTGCAGACTGAGGGGTATCTTTAGATTGTTTTCCCATTGCCCTTGCAAGCTGCATGGGCCATGTACATCTCATGGACTGTTCCTCTGTAGTCCATATTTCACAGGATAAAGATGCTAATCTAGTCCATAACAGCTGTGTGAATGCATGAACACCAATTTAACCATCCCTGTTATTTTTAGGCCTGGATATCCTTCTTTCTCCCATGTAATCTTTTCAAATGTGTCACTATCTTAACAAGTGGAAAACATCTAATCTAAATTTCCCTTCCTGTAATTTCAGCCAGCTGCATTTATCTTATCCAGGAGAGAGAACAGATTATACCTTTCTCTCCTGAAGCACTCCTGTAATTACATGAACAAGGATCGTATGACCCCCAAGTTACCTCTTCTCTAAATTAAAACAACCCTGGCTTTTGTTCAGCATTCCTTGTAAGTCTTGCTGCCTGTGTAACTTGTTTGCATTGAGACAGGCCTAGCAGCCAGATAAAGCAAAAATGCAACAGTTGACTTCTCATTAGGCCTGAGCAGTGATTACTGGAGCTACCAAGTGTGAAGAAAATGTTCTGGGCTTGTAGACTATAAATTTTTGGGGACATGGAGCTAGAAATACCTAGATTCAAACTCAGGTTCTGCTGTTGCCAGTCTGTCTGTCAAATTGAATCCCAGTTCACAGCTCCTTCACTTGACAGACAGCTCTAGAAATAACAACTTGCTTTACTGAGCAAAGGATGGCCAAAGTAATTTAAAGCTGGAGATTGTGCAGATGTTGTAAATTCTGGTAGAAGACCTCACTGTTACGAAACACTTCCAGGTAGACAGGTGTCCTCTTTTAGAAGTTATTTCAATTTTTTTGTAAAATACTCCAGGTGTTTTTAAAATGATCAAAGTTCTTCAAGATGACTACATCAAACCATTGGGATGTCAGTAGCTTCCAAGTAAACAAGGGGAAGTTCAGGACTTCAGAATACCAGGAACCCCCTGGGTAAGTATTGATATTTGAAGCTCTCCAAGTGAATGATTAAACCAATTTGCCTAACATTGCAGTGACCCATGAGTTTCCCAATATCAAGCCGTCCAAGCCTGCTGGGAGGATTCTCTCCATAATAGGTGTATTCCTTCCTACAAGCTGATTACAATTAACAGAATCCTTTCTAGTGTAGGTGGTTGTTTTTATTCTTGTTTCACTGTAGGAGAGATCTACATTGAATCACTAAAAACACTTACTGATGAGACTTTTTTCTCCAGACTGGAACTTTCCATAAAATCACTTTCCCTTAGTCATGCTAGCTGAGAGACTCTGTATCAAAGCTTCATACACATTTCCAAACCTAAAAGATGAAGGATTTGATTTGTTCTGGGTTTAACACATTAAATTCTAAGAGACAGGTCTCTTCAGTAGCATTCACAGAGAACACCATTTCAGAGCATTTTCTGAAATAGTGTGGGCGTATTAAAAGACACTAACTTCATTCAACTTTTTATTGAAAGAATATATCCCACGTAAGTAGATGTAAGCAAGAAAAATGTAGCCTGTATTTTTTTATAAAGGGAGTGGGCACTGATGTAAATTAACAATCCCCAGGTGAGTTAAGCCCACTTGCAAACATTATTCACATTGCACGTCCACTCATTGCACTACAGCCACTCCTGTGTGGTAGCAGGAGTGCTGAGGTTTAATCTCAGCTCCTCTGCTTAGTACCACTCTAGGGACTGCTTTGAGGAGCATGGTGGCAGAACTTGTCTGTTCTGCTCCCAGTCTCCATCCTCTGACCCCATCAGGTTATTTAACTGAGCTATACCCAGCTCAGCATGTTTAACCTGTGTTAACCATAGCTCACTCACAGGTAGATGAAGTAGATGAAGTAGTTCAGCCTTCAGCTCTGCCCATTGCACAAGCATGCAGATCACAAGGACAGAGACAGGGCTGGCACCATGCTGGATAGATGCTGAGGTAGTTGACAAGTACTGCTGCAGATTTGTCCTGTATGATTAGCACCAACCTGCAGCTCATTACCCTAAAGATCAGTAGTGCCTCCTGAATTTTGGCAAGAGATGTACAGCAGGGAACCTCCCATCTTGCAACACCAAGAAAAGCAAGTTTTTTAAGCCTTGAGGGGAAAGGAACCAAGGCAGAAACAGACTCCTATTATCAGTGTTCATTTCAATGCAACTTCAGGCAAGGGAAGCCTTGAAAGAGGTTATTTACAGAGAGTGGAAAAAGTAATAACTTTTCCAGGCAAGTGGGACAAGGACTGCTTTTCTACAAGAAAGAAATGTAGGTCTAAGCAATACATCATTAATTAGAAGAGGTGAGCTTCTGGAGTTATTAAACCTTGCTTAGAAATCTCACTATTTTTGGTTTTTCATTTTTAAAAAATCTTCTAGGAGAAGACTGGCCTCTAGGAGGCCAAGTGCAGCCATCAGGGAGTTCCTTCATTAACATAGGCATTGGGACTTTCGCTGCAGGCTGCATGGGTCAGTCTCATAAGTAGCATTACGGGTATTACAGTGGGTCACAGAAAAAGAAATAAAGAACAAAATCTCTAAAAATGAGATGCTTTTTATGTGCCAGCACTGGTGGATCTCCACCCAGCTTGATGAGTCTCACAGTAAATGAGCAGTGCTGTCCTTAGACTTGGGGCAGCGCAAGGGTCAGTCACACTCTTCCCGCACACACTTGTTATGCCGGCAAAGGACTGTGTCTCTCCTCCACCTACGGGCTGAGCCTGGCATGACACAGCAAGGTAAGAAGGTGCCTTGTCCTGCCATCTGCCTTACACTGGACTCTCCCTTCCTTTATAAAAATCTGAGGCAAGGGGCATTTTTGCTTGATTCCTCTATGACATAAGGCCTCAGAAAGATTCGGAGGTGAGGAGGCACAATATTGTTCCTCAGCTGAAACCACTCCGGCTTTCTCCCAAGTCAAATATGGCCAGATCTCTGTGTAGGAGACAGAAGAACATGGAACCAAAGAATGGTAGAGTGGCCCTGAAATAATGATCTGTGGTACCTGGCCTTACCTGCTTTCATACAAGAGATGTTAGAGCCTGTCATAAAACAATATTTAGCTGCCATCTTCTTTTTTTTCAAGAGAATATGGGTTCAGAATGATGTCCAGGAGTAGAAAGACAAATTACTTGTTGGTACAACTGCCTTGTTAAGGTTTAAAGCTTAACACGCTTCAGTAATTTCAGAGCTAGTGGGAGGTTAACAAAGCTTGGGGAGAAGGATGTACCACTGATAGTGGACAAAAACAAAGCAGAATTTATATGCCACAGGGACTTTTGGCTTGACTCCTAAGATAAGGAAGAAACTAATAAAGGAAACACAGCAACTCTGCTGAGACCAGCTCCAACTAGTAAAAAGTAATTCTGGCAGAGGGAGATCTGGACCACCGACTGACAGCCCATGAGCTAAACAAACCTACGGACTCAAAAGAAAAGAAATCTGTGCATGTGAACTAATTATTATGACAAGAGAGATAATAATTTAACCAGTAGAAGGCATAATACTAATTAATAAGAGAACTGTGTAACTTGTAGCCAATGAACTGTGATTTCTTTGTTTGCTAAATTGTACAATTGTGAAAACTTTTGATGACTGGGGAGCCAGCCTTTTGGGGGTCACCACCTAGCTCACACTTTGCACAAACTAGAATAAAGAAATAGAAATACCTTGTCTCAGTGTGTATGTTGGTGCTGCATATGAGACAAGAAGAATACAAGTGCAACTTTGACTAAATCCTAGAGTTTTCTGCTTCCAGAAGAAATCTTGTCATACACATAAAGGAGAAGCAAGTAAGAGAAGCCTGTCGAGAGTTTTAACTAAGGAGAGAGGATCTAGGTGATTTATCAGCATAATTAGGATCTTAATTTTATTGGGGAAAAATGTTAATTGATCTAGTAAGTACCTGTGAAGTAAAAAGTCAACCAGCTAGGTCTTCTTCATGTTAAGCCTCTGTCTCATGTTGAATCCTTTCAATGCTCTTTGTGGCAAAGGCCTCCAAGTATTCAGCTGCATTGTGCTTTAAATATCTATAGTGTGAGAAGCTACCTTATGTCATCCCATCTGTGAAGACATGCAAGCAGAGCATTCGTTTTTCCCAATTAACTAAAAATGGAATTACTGAAAGGAATATTTCACCCTCAGCTTTTAAAAATATCATTTGCAAAGGCCAAGTAGATATTCTGAGAGGAGAAACTGCCATTAGAATGATCAAACAATAAGCATAAACAATTAATACTATTTTTTAATATTGTAATATTTTTGGCCTGTTGACAGGGAAGAGTTTTTTAATACGTATAATTCAGAAGTTTTAGATAAAACCATTTGTACAAAAACAAATAGAGGATTTCTCTGTGTGTGTTGTCTTTAACTGGAATCATGTCCTTCTTCTGGAATCATTAAATTTTTACAGATTTCCCAGGAAATAAAAAGAAAGGAAGAATCCATTAATAAAGTGTGTAAGAAACAGGCCTTCTAAAAAAAGAACAGGGAACATATGAATGTTTTCTTTTGAGCATAATTCAAATGGACATAGCGGCCTGCTACCAGGTTTGCACTACGGCTACTCGAAAGATGAGCAGAGAGCATTTTGATAGAGTAGAATTTATCTCCTCCAAGATTTGATACAAGCATTGACACAAAGTGTTGTGATGACAAACATCAGACTTAAGTGTTCAAAAAAAAAAACAGGTTGTATGAAGCAGCTTGTTAATTCCCTTCCACATAGCCATGAGCACCTGTTCTGCCTTTTTCTTTCAGCTGTGCAGCTCTGGAAGACAGTCTCTCAGCCAGGCCAAAAGAGCTGATGGGCTCCATGCCAGGGAACGTCAGACTCCATGTCACGCTCCTGAGCGTGGTCAGGGAATGTGTTAAATCTCAGCACATAGGGTGTGGAGTGGATAATTCCAGAGGGAGCAACACAGACAGGCTTCTCAGAGAGACAAAGGGGTACATGGTTGTCCTGCTGCCTTCTCCAGCAAAGCAACAACATGGAACCCATTTTTTCTGTGCTCATTCACGGCCTGGTAGGGCACTTGCATATGACTCTGGTTCACCCATGTCCCCAGGCCCTAGGTACAAAGAACGCTGACGTGACTCTTACCCCTGCTAAACACGAAGATGACATTTGTTCTTTCAGGCATTCTAATCAGTTCTACACAATAAATATTTATACACAATACAGATTGTTTTAATGAGAGGAGGAATGCATACTGGCTAGGAAAGCCAGGGAAGAAAATAGCAAATTTACTAAGTTGTTATGCACATTTTCATATGGAACAGCTGAGCGAATGGAAACCAGAGGATATTTACATGTTCTGGCCTACTGGGAACATACCAAGAGGCTGCATTACATTCAGGAATGTTGCCTTGTGTGCATAGCAGGAAACCACTTGTTGCTTGCTCACAAAGCAGGAGATTGAGAGAGAGGAAGGGAAGCACTCAGTATGAGAGATTTGTGAAAACCTAACAGCAAAAAGCCTGTGTCTAACAACCTAAACAAGCTTGCTGGACTCCTTTGTCAAGCCTACGAGCAGCACGGCACTACATAATGGAAACCCTACTGCTACTGAAAGAAAAGGCATGGTGCATTATACCCTTTTATATATACCATGTGTGTATATATATATATATATATATATATATATATACACACCCTTTTATTTATACCATGTACTTTTGAAAACTGCCTTTCTGAGAAAGGAACTCAAGCTGAAAGATTTATGGAGAAATAGAAGGAAACGTCCTTGTTTTATCATTCATGCAATAGCAAACTGGAAGCTATGATTTGCTGGAAGCAAATGGGAACATCCCCCTAGCTAAGGAACAGGTATTGTTCTTCCTCCTTTTCCAAAACTCTGAGTTACTTTGCATTTAAGCAAATATCACAAAGGAAGTTTAAGATGCTTTTGAAAGCATTGAACCTTTTGGTACCTTTTTTCCATTACCCCCATCTCATATGGAATCTAACCCCTTCCCACACCTTGCCCCACATTCATAAGACATATACAGATGAGATTAAGAGTGTTTCCTGTTCCCTGGGAAAAAGAGAATGGATGAAAATGTTTCATGCAGGGATTACAACGTGCACAAATCACCTTCTTACATTTTATCTCCATGGAGCCTTGGCTTCCAATAGAAAGAAAAATTTTAAATAAACCTCTTGTGCTTGGGCAGCTCTGTCAGTCACAGCTACATAAATTGAGCATAGCACATGATTCATGAATTCACAACCAAACTAAAAACATCTCATCAAAACCAGGATACTATTCAGTAGGAGTTCTTCCACAAGATTAACACTGTCATTCCCAGATGTTTAGTGCCATCTGTGAGCTGTGTGTGAAGCACAGTTCCTATTCACCGTTCTGTGTATCGGTAGACAGCCTTTTGAGTGGCTGACAGGAGTTGGAGCTACAATCATCTCTCTTCATCCACATAGAAAGATAGAGATACCCACGGACTTCTAGAAGAATATGAATGAGAAAATACCAGGAAGTATAGCAAACTCAAATTCCAGGCAAAATCGCAGAGCTGAAAGAACTCTTCTCAACAAATTTTTTCTTAGTCACTTCCTTGACTGCAGTTTTCTCAAACTTGCTTGCTGTGTAAAATCATTCACTGACTTGTTTCATGGAATCATTTCAGACCTTCATTGAATTCCAGTGCAGTTTTGTACATTTTAACTCTGCACTGTTTTGAACTGTTATGCTCAGTTACGAAAATCATGATCACATTTCTATTCCCCAACTACACAAAAATAAATATAAAACTGAAGCTTCTCCTTGACTATTCAAGTTAGCAAGAACAAAACCTGCTTTTTATCACTACTCACTTCAAATCCTGGCTTGTGTGAACTTAACTGATGAGAAAGCAAACACAGAAAATGTTCAAACAATAAAAATAAAATCTCTTAAAAATGTGAAGGAATATTCCACCACAACATAGTTATGAAGAGCATCACTTCAACCACACAATGAGAAAACAATGGAGAAGTTTAAATATTTTGGAATTTGCCATCTCATTCTTTGTCTTTAGCTGAAACACAATTTTCCTAAATGAAAAAGAAACCTTCCCTGTTAAACCAATTTTAAAGTGGCAATAACTGTGTCAGTAATCACACTTCATGTCATTCTGTGATTATGTGATTCTGCTGTAGAAACTCTGAGACATTTCATGCTATATTGCAAAAAATTGTAACAAATGCAACCACTTGCAAAACAACACATAACATATACACAATGTAGATGCTTCATTCTTTCCACAATATTCTTTTAATATGTTAAAACAACTTTTTCAATCATATTTTAATTTAGACAATCTTTCTTCCTGAATTTGTCTTTAACAAAATGAAAATTTGTTCATTGTGAGAAAAAGCATGAAAGCTCCATAGGCATGAATTTGTAATTGTTCTTATCACATTTAATTCCATGCAGACACCTTCAAAATCAATTATTTGGTGTAGAAGAAGGAAAGTACTGCCCCTATTAATAGGAATCATAAAAGATGACTTGTAAATTTAGGTAGTCTTCCATAAGGTATCCTTTGCTAGAAGCTGATTTGTCTCCCAAGGTAGAACTTTAGAGGGCACTGATAACAGAAGAAATTTTATCTTTATGTTCATCTTAGTCAATATTTGGCCTTGCAAAGATACAGGCTCGGCAACAAATCTCATCCCTTGGTAACTGTGAGGTTGGAAGAAGTATGCAACTGGGCCCAGAGCTGTAACCAGGTGGGAGTTCCTGTTGCTGTTACTGCTGGCACCTCTGGTTTCATCCTAAAGAATGCCACAGAAGACTGCCATGCGACTTTCTTACGGAAACTACTGCTGATGAGGATTTGTATCTGCACCATTTTAAGTTTGATTCTACAAAGGAGGATCAGTGTGATCAGTTTGAAGTTTGGTCAAACTGGGGTGTGGGTGATTTTACTGAGTGATTTGCCCCAGGGCAGCCTGTGAGGAACAGGTCTCCTCAAGCAGCTAGGATACTTTTGTATTCAGGTGCACGGGCAGAGGCACAGATAACACATTTCAGGCACCCGTGCAGGATAATTTAAACGAGCAATTCTCAGCTGTTGCCCCTAGTTACAGCTAAGGTAGAGTTAATTTTTCCTCAGTAGCTATTACAGGGCTGTGTTTTGGATTTGGAATAAGAGTGCTGTTGATAACATACTGATGGTTTGGTATTTTGCCAAGTCGTGTTTATCCTACGTCAAGGATATTTTTTTCACCCCCTCTCTGATGCTCCGCCAAGGAGGCGGCATGCAGATGGCAGTGGGAGGGAGCATGGCCGGGGCAGGTGACCCGAACTGACCAAAGGGATGTCCCACACACAGTACGTCATGCCGGCTATTCGAGCTGGGGGCAGTAACCTGCGAGGGCGGATCATCTGCTTTCGGACAGGGGGTCTGGCTGAGGCACTGGGGGTGAGCAACTGCACTGGGGCGCTTGATGTTGTTGTTATTTCAATAATTAACCTCTTCTTATGTCAACACACAAGTTTTAATTCGATTCTTCTCCGCATTCCACCGATGTGGGAAAGGGAGGGGCAGAGGGAAGCTAAGCACCGACCTGCTTCATCTCCTGCTGAGCTGAAAACCACCACAGCTACGCCTTCCGCACGTCGCTCCGCCCGCCCCCAGCCCGCCCACCGGCGCCGCGGCGCGCAGGCGGCGGGCCGGGCGGCAGGGCGGTCCCAGCGGCTGTGCCGCCCCCCGTGCCGCCCCCACGGCAGGCGGTGTCTGTGCCTGTGCCTGTGCCTGTGTCTGTGTGTCCGTGTCCCGGCCGTGCCCGCCATGCTGCCTCCGGCGCTGCTCCGCCGCCCGCTCGCCGCCGCCGTCCGCCAGGCCCTGCCGCGCGCCGGCCCTCAGGTAGCGGCGGGGGCGGGCGGGGCCGTTCCCCGCGCGGGGCCTGTCGCTGTCGCGTGGGGGCCTTTGGGATCCACCCCCGGGTGACGGGATCGATTCGGTGGGAAAAGGCTGCTGGGATCAGTGAGTCCAGCCCACAGTGCTGTGCTCCAGCAGCACCGCCCTGTGAACCAGACCGTGGCACCAAGCGTCACGTCCAGCCTTTCCTTAAACACCTCGGGGGACGGCGACTCCACCACGTCCCTTGGCAACCCATTCCGATGTCCCATCACCCCGTCTGTAAAGAATTTCTTCTTGATGCCCAATCTGAACCTTTCCCGCTGTCTCTTGAGGCTATGCCCTCTTACCTTGTCAGTGTCGTCAGCTTGCAAGAAGATGCCGACCCCCAGCTGGTTACAGCCTCCTGTCAGGGAGTTGTAGAGAGTGATAAGGTCGCCCCTGAGCCTCTTTTCACCAGGCTAAACACCCCCGGTTCCCTCAGCTCCTCCTCACAGGACTTGTACTCCAGACCCTTCACCAGCTCCATTGCCCTTCTCTGGTACAAAAGTGGTCCTGTAGTATCCCAATGCCTGTCTAAGCAGGAGAAACCTTCAGGGCCTCTCATTTCCCACAGAAATCCAGTGTGGAATGGGTCTCTCCTGCAGGCTCCATACTCAATCAGAATCCTGCGAAGGTTTATGACAGCCCCAAGGAGCTGTGACTCATGGAAGCCAATACTGGATGTGTCATAGTGCAAAGGGCCATTGAGAAACAAAGCCTTTGTTTTTCACCTTCTGTATTCGGAAGGTGCAGGCAGCTGAGGGGGTCAGGCTCTTCTCCCAGGTAACAAGTGACAGAATTAGAGGAAGCAGCCTCAAATTGCCTAAACCAGGAGAGGTGTAGATTGGAGATTAGGAGAAATTTATTCACTGAAAGGGTTGTAAAGCACTGAAACAGAGGAGTGGTGGAGTCACCACCCCTGGAAGTGTTTGCAAACAGGTAGATTTGTTGCTTGAGGATATGGTTTAGTAGTGGATGTGGCACATCTGGATTCACAGTGGATAGGATGATCTTAAAGTAATTTTTAAACATAAACAATTCTGTTCTGTGGCTTGAGTTGCATGGTGCTCATGTCTGCAGATTCACGTGAAATAGGACATGTCCAAAATCCATCCTGTAGCTGCCTCTGTGCAAACATGGGCTAAGGCCAAAGCTGTGTTTTGGCCCTAATTTTTCAGGTTTTATTTGAGGGGTGAGTAGCATCTTCCGGGTTATTGAGGCAACTGCAATAGTAACTTAGTCTGGGACTCCCAAAGAGTTTTGTCTAATATGAACAGAAAAACTGTTCTTGATCAGCCTTTGGGAAGCAGCCAATAAAAGGCTAGGATGTGAACTTAAGCAATCTTTTGTTGGAAAGAGTCACTCTTTCTTAAGTGTTGGTATCTTCTTCTTTCATTTGCCAATAATATGTAATTTGCCAGTACTGGTATGTGGTTGTCAGTGGAAAAACACGATGCAGTAGCGTGAGTTGGTTGGGTAAGTGCACCACAGACAGATATTGGTGTTGCTTCCTCTTTGGTGGCATCTCAGCAGCCTTGCTTTTGAATAATGTTTTTTGCCAAATGCATCTTGCTGCTGACTTGCTGAAGAAGAGGTTGAGAAAAGGAGAATTCTGCTTTGTTATGAGCTAATAATTAAACAGTTGAGTGTATCAAAAGAAAGACACATTACAGCCATTGTCAAAAGGAGTGGCAGCAAACAATGCACATTGGAGCTACTTCCAAAGCAAAGTCTGAAAAGGTACTTCTTTTGTAGCGGATGTTGTGAAGTAAAATACCCCTCTCCCAACCTGCAGTAACAGATGCTTCTGCAGTATTGCACTAATTAAAAAAAATTAGACAGAATACAACTTTCTAGCTTGAGAATGATTTTTACTATTTTTTCTTACTATTTTCTTTCAGGTACGCCTTGCTACAGGGCCCAGACAGAATAATGGCATTTTCTACGAAATTCGCACATATGATATTAAGCCAGCGAAGATGAAGGAATTTTTGGAAATGGTCAGCAAGTACTTTCACTTTCGCACTGCCCACTCGGAGCTGGTGGGGTTCTGGTACTCGGAGCTGGGAGCCATGAACAAGGTGCTGCACATTTGGAAGTACGGTACGGTCAGCGTCCCTTCGCACCGCTCTGCTCCCTCTGTGTCCCCTGTCTCCTCGGCAAGAAGGTGAGGGGAATGCTTACCTGCCTTTTCCTGGTTGCTCTCATTGTAAGGAGGTGCCCCCAAAACATTGCTCCTGTACTCACTAGTGACGGGAACACATCAGAACTTGTCAGGACAACTTTGACATGTTGGGATGAGAAAGTTACAGATGTTCTTGAGCAGCACTCTCTGTTCAAAACAGGTCTGATAGAGGAACTGTGGCAGAGTGTTTCATTCATGGTAAATATTTTTCACTTAGGGTCAGTTCCACCAATGTCTTGAAACTTTTGAAGCTAATGGAGAATAGGAAATACACACACGTATGTAGTCTGTGTGTGTTTATATGCATGTATAATAGTTCTTGTATTTTAGCTCAGAGTACCAGTCACTCCCAAAAAAAAGTGAGCATGCACTTTGCATGCTTAACCTCCTTGTGCAGTGGGCCTGTTCTGAGGTAGGAAGCCAGGTCTGGCTTCTCCACCAGGTCTGACTTCTCAGGCATGCAGAGTGTTTTTGTTGCAACTTTAATCTTGCTAGCAATATGGTTTTTACAGTATGATGAACTTTTTTTCTTGTTGGAGTTGGTGCTGACATGGAAGGTACAGGTAAGCCAAAAAAACTACTATTATGCTATAAACTAGGCGTGCTGGCTGTATTTTTTGTGGAGCCCAAGCGAAGGGATACTTGAAGTCCCCAAATACACAAGTGATACTTGTGTATAATTCCCCTTGAGCGCCTGCTGCAGTCCAGTTGTATCTACACATTGATACAATGTGCTCGTTGAAGTCCAGTGTGGCCACAGTACCTGTTTAGATTAAAGGATCACCCCTTTTGTTTTGGAGGGCTGAATCCTGGAATCGAAGAATTGTTTGGTTCCTCTCAGCCATGTTGCTCAGGGCCACCTCCAGCCTGACCTCTAACACTTCCAGGGATAGGGCATCCACAGCTTCTCTGAGCAATCTGCTCCAGTGCCTCAGCATTCTCACAGTAAAGAGTTTATGCATTATATCTTATCTAAACATTTCTCCATGCCAGAAGGTATTTAAGGCTGGGCTGGATGGAGCTCTGTGTGGCTGGTGTCCCCTCACGTTGCCAGGGGCTTGAAACTAGGTGATGTTTAGAGGTTCCTTCCAATTCAAACCATCCTGTGATTCTAAGTCTACCCTTTGTCAGTTTAAAGCCATTCCCTCTTGTCCTGTCACTACATGCCCTCATAAAAAGTGCCTCTCCAGCTCTCTTATAGGCTCCCTTTAAGTGCTGGAATGCTGCTGTAAGGTCTTCCTGGAACCTTCTCTTCTTCAGGCTGAATAGCCCAAACTCTTCCAGCCTTTCTTCACAGGAGAGGTGCTTGAGTGCTTGGATCATCGTTGTCAGCTCCTCTGATGTCATCCTTCATCCTTCCTTCATCCACCAAAGCTGTAACTCCATTGCAGAAGGCCAAAATGAATCAGGTACAATTGGCCCTTAGTGAAGCCATATTGGCTGTCACCAATCACCTCATGGCCTTCCATGAGCCTTGGCATAGTTTCCATAAGGATCTGCGCCTTGATCTTGCCAGGCACAGAGGTGAGACTGACCAAGCTGTAGTTCTGCAGCTCTTCTTATGTTTGTTTTTAAAAATGGGCTGCCACAGCTTGTCAAATACAATGAATTGTGGCTTAGCCACTTCCTCTGACAGTTTCCTGGGGACCCATGAATGTATCCCATTAAGTTCCGTTGATTTGTGCACCTTCACGTTCCTGGGATAGTCTCAGACCTGGATTTTTCCTACAGCAGGTGGTTCTTCATTCTCACAGCCCCTGCCTTTGCCTTCTGTGACTTGCATGGTCTGGCTGGAGCACTTGCCAGTGCAGACCAAGGCAAAAAAATACATTGAGTACCTTCACATTTTTCATGGCCTGGGCAGCCATATCTTTCTTTTCCTTCAAGAGAGGACCATTCATTTGTCAATATTTTGAGTTCACTTGCATTTATAAATTCTCCTGCTTCTCAGAACATTTTATTCTTGGCTAATGTGACTATCTTTAAATTTAAAAAAAAATCTATGGGAAACCTTTAAAATGCAAAACTAAGAGAAAACCTATATCTTTTGTTTCCTAACAGTGTTTTCCAGTCTAATTGTGGTGGCTCCTCCCCCCACCCCGAGACCACACTATGATCTGAGAAATGAACAAAGTTTACAACATCCTTCCTCCTTGATTCATCAGATCCCTGCTTACATAATTTCTATATTTACCTCTTAGTCCCAAGATACTGATATTTCTCAAAGTTCTTCCCATCCTCATATGCTAGATTTTTCTTTTGTAATATTGGGGGCTGTTTGCATAAATATATTGCTTAAGATGCCACTGCAGCCTAAGCACTTGAAATTCACACTCTTAATTAAGTGGATTTGCTTTCCATTAAGAAAAAGGAAAAAAAAAAGAAATGGTTTAGCTTTTGGGCATTTAACATCTTTTTACGTAACTGAACACACAAACATTATTTCTACACTTTTAATGTCACTTTATATAAGCCAAAGCACATTTATTAATTTTTTTCTTGATAGACTCTTACTTCTGATTTTTTTCCACTTCATTTCCATATCCACTGTGCTTTCTCCAAATCTTATCCTTGGTAACTGTTGCCACATCTAGTAGTCCCTGCAATTGCTATGTGTAAATCTTTTTAAACAGTAAACTTGCTTAACTTACTTTAACTCTTTTGTAAACCTTCTCGGAAAATTCCATTTGGCTTGAATCCATTTTAATCTGAGAGCTAAAGCAGATTTTAAAGGAAGTTTTGCAGAATTTAAAGGAAACTTACCACATCTGCTTGAGCTAATATGATGTCTAAAAATATCAGTTTCAAAATTAGTTAAGTGTAGTTTGCCTTCTTGCAATTATACATTTTGATTGAGTCTGATGTGATATCATGTGCATTTTTTCATGATATTTTTTCCTTCCTTACAGATAATTTTGCCCACAGAACAGCAGTCCGGCATGCACTAGCAAATGACAAAGACTGGCAGGGAAAGTTCATCTCTGCAGCTCTCCCCTTGGTAGAGAAGCAGCACAATGAGGTTGCTTATCTGGTGCCCTGGTGTCAGCTTGGGAAGCCTCCAAAGGAAGGGGGTGAGCTTATCTTTTCTTTTACTGATTAAAGCTATCAACACTAACAGAAAATGGCTTAAAGTTTAAACCAGGTATTGCACAGTTTTATGACCCTTTACATAACAAATGCATGTATGTGCACCCATGTGGAAAAGGTGACATAACACAACAGGGGATAGTTTTTTGGAAGGATTTTACACTAACATACATCAATAGCTGACTGATCATCAAGGTTCTTAATGATCAGGATGGTGACTTGCTAAATGAATATGCAAAATGGCAGTGCCGTAGTAGTGGTCAGAGTGGCCATCCCAGACTTCCTGTGTCTGTCCATCAGTGAGAAGGCATTTCCTGGGTAACTGCTGTTCTCTTTCACAGAGATTTTCCTCTTATCAATTTGCTTTGATACTGCTTCTTTCACATAAAGTTTAAAAAATTTCCTACTTCTTTAAAGATACGTGAAAGTCAAACAAGGATCTGCTCCTTGATGTTGCCAGGTACAGAGGTGAGACTGACTGAGCTGTGGTTCTGCAGTTCTTCCTTACGCCCCTTTTTGTAACAATCACAGGTTAGGTGTAGAAGTCATGTCTCTTTGTACTTTAATTCTCTCTGTAGCAAATTTGATGTTAGTACTTTTGCCTGTTCCCCAGTTCATGGGATACTGGCAGGCTTTCTTGCATGAAGTGACAGGGAGCAGACTTGCTTCAGCCCTGAGCACATGTATAACTACAGTAATCTTTGTTCTTTATTTCCTTTATTCAGGATTTGGAATTTTATGCTGTTGCTGTTGAATTTGAAACAGTTTTCTCTAAAATCTGGAGAGACAACTTGAAACACTGTTACAGTTTATCTCCAGCCTGTTGCTGGAGAGTGACACCAGACGCTGCCAACTAGCAAGTGTCTGGCTTTCTATTACTGTGTCAACAACTGTGATCTGAAGTAACTTCCTGAACAGAAAGAAGACAAGTAACTTTTAGCGGGACTGGAGGTTTTTTGGTGAATTACAACATTTCTCTACAAATAAAGGAGATGCTTGGCACAGCAGAGGTGCTAAACTGGTCCTGCTCTTTTGGTTATGCTGTCAGATCTTACTGTGATAACTGCCAGAAGTCATAATGTCATAATGTAATGTCATAAACCACTTCAATGGCAGAAAACATCTCCAGTCTTAGAAAAGACACCCAGCATTGCTCAAGCAGACACCCAAATACCTCTAACAAGTATGAGCATTTGTGGTATCTGCAAAGTAGTCCGAATATCCCAAAATCTCCATGCAGCATTGAAAATTGCAAAGTTGGGCTTTGTGGGAAGCCTTCTGTTCTTCAGGGCCCTGGTACTTAGACCGACACTTGAACTAACTGCTGTTAGTGAGCTTGAGCTCTTGTGAGCCTCTGGAAGGTGTGAGTTCTTGTGCTTGTTGGGAGGAAAGGGCAGTTTCCTGATGTCCCCAAATGACAGTGAAACGTTATACAGTCTCACAGCAAATACACCGTGGCCATGAGACATGGTTCAAGATCTGCTGTATTGATTTGTATTTCCTTCCTTGTGGTAGTGTTTGCCTTTTCTTCTAGGTGTGTATGAATGGGTTACTTTCCAGATGAAGCCTGGTGGGCCAGCATTGTGGGGTGAAGCATTTCGTGCTGCAATCAATGCTCACATCAACACAGGATATACCAAGCTGATCGGTGTTTTCCACACAGAATATGGATTACTTAACAGAGGTACGCATCAATTTCTGATACAAACTTTGGCATAGGAGGGGGCAGAGGAGAGGAGCAAGCCACCATCCTGGATCAGGATTGGCCAGCTTGCTGAAAATGTTGGTGTGGATCACTGAAGTCCTGTAAACTGTCCTTGAACCCAGCGTTGTGTATTGGGTTATAGACTTGAGCCAGTTGCCCCAATCTTAAAATACTCTCAGATATTAAAAGACTCTCTGATAATAAAGTCAAACCATGCAACGGCTCAGTGAAAGATCATCCCACCACTGGCATGCCTGGAGAATTGTTTCTGATAGCTGCACTGCCTGTAACAGATGAAGGCAGATTGCCGGGACTTAGAGTACCGTGTTGTATTGCAGCATAGTAATGCTCAGCTGAGTTTATTTGTACTTTCTCAGTCCATGTACTATGGTGGAACGAGAGCCCAGATCAGCGGGCAGCAGGAAGACACAGTGCCCATGAAGATGCCAGAGTTGTGGCAGCTGGTAAGACATGATGAATCTAGAGAACTCACTTGTGTTACCTGCATGCATGCTGAGAAAAGTATTACCTTTCATTGGAATATTGTCCTAATTAAACATGGATTTAATTTTAGTGCGCGACAGTGTCAGATTCTTGGAGTCCCAGCAAAATGTGCTTCTGATTCCTGTGCAATGCTCACCACTGAAGTAACCTTCTTCTAAAGGATGTAACTGACGGCAGAAGAGACAAGATGGAAGCGCTGTCAGCAAGTGACATGGACCCCCATACCCTTATGAGATGAGCTGTTCTTCAGATGACAAAAAATGGATGCAAAATGCTGATCCACTGGCAGTGTAAATCAGCACTCTGACACCAATTGTTAAACAGAAGTTTATGGTGATGTTCCTACCTCTCCAGGACAAACAACTTGAGCCATATCATGATGTAAACCATGCATTACCAACCTTCTATTTTAATCCTTAAGTTCTTCATGATTTTTTGCATAGCTAAATCACTTGCCAAACTGAGAAAGTTAAGTGCTCCTGTCCAGCATTCCAGCCAGGGATGGTATAATTTTTATAACATACTTTGATGCCTCTTATAATTTCACGTCTTAGTTATTCCATACAGTTTTAAGAAGGAAAGCTCCCACATGTATCTTAACAAATTATGTTTTAATCAGACTTCTCACTTTATATTAATTCTGAGCAATGTACAATATCAGCGTTGCTGGAAGTGCACTTAAATGTAACAGTGGGGCTGATTAGGTAGTGTATCCTAATGAGTTCTGCCATGAAACTTTTTACATAATAACTTGTTATGGCTCATTTCAGTCTTTTCTTTTTCTGTTCATCAAACACTGCCTCAAAACTGTGAGTTATCCACACAAGCTTTGGCTTGGATATTTTATTATTTGTTTAAGGTGCTATAGGTGATTAGCCCTTCTTGTTCAATTGTGTCATCAGACTCAACTGATTTACATGTACTGTCATTCTTCGAAATACTTTTTGTCAGACTGTTGAAAGCTAAATAAATGAGCATTAAGCATTAATTCTTAGTATTTATGGCTCAAGCTCTTACTAATTTTAACTATGAAATGATTAAATTCCATTTTCCAAGTACAGTATTCATTTTGCAGGTCTTCGTTTTCAGTCAACAACAAATTGCTTTAGAACCAGTAAGCTGGTAAGAGTGAATGGCAGTAGGGCAGAGGGCACATGGGCTAAGAAGTCAAACTTCTATTTGTATACAGTGGTACAGAGCACCCTCTTCTGCAATTTATAGGTATTGACTATAAATTGCAGAGCACTTGGGAGGATTTTCTACATGTTAATCATGGATCTGCAGTGAGCAATTGAGAACTGAAGTGTCTTAGTGCAGGTTGCCTATGATTATTGTTGCTTTAAAGTTCATTAAGATCTCACAGAAAGCACTAAAGCAAGCTCTGGGCCATTATGCTTGTGTCCCAGGTGGGAACATGGGATGTGGCTGCTGTAGTTAAGGGAGTGTAACAGGTCCCAGCTGCCATATCCATGTCCTCATACACTGCTCCCTCCAACAAAGCCATGTTTAGCATTCTCAGGGCGGAACAAACACTACTTCAGAGACCCCCGTCTTACATTTCACAAATCAACCTTGAAGGTACCAAGAGCTGATGAACCCTATTTTGTTCAGAGCATTGCCTTACAACAGTTCTTTCAAAGGAAGATTTTTTTTGTTTCAACTAAAAAATATGGGCTGAAAAATGGGGAGAGAGAGTTAAAAAGACACTTTTTAAAAAAAAAATTTGAATGCAAGAATTATTTTACTGGGGTTTTTTGTTTGGTTCATTGTTTTTCTGTTTTTTTAATTAAAACTAATTTCTGTAACACCAGCACTGGGAGTAGAGAACATTCAAGATGTTAGAGGTGTCCTTTATCCTGAGGTGCCAGCTGGACACTAGGTCAAAACAGAAAACCCTGGAAATTAAGAGGCCTAGGCAATCATCAACCACATGAAGTTCAAAGTGCCAGATTCTGCACCTGGGGCAGGGCAACTCTGGCTGTACAGACAGGCTGGAGGAAAAGATGTTAGAAAGCAGCAGGAGTGGGCCCTGGGGGTCCTGGTCTGTGGCAAGTTGAACGTGAGTCAGCAGTGCCCTGGCAGCCAGGAGGGCCAGCTCTGTCCTGTCCTGGGGTGCATCAGGCACAGCATCACAGCTGGGCAAGGGAGGGGATTGTCCTGCTCTGCTCTGGGGCAGCCTCACCTTCAGTGCTGGGGGCAGGTTTGGGTGCCACTGGTGTCTTTTGGGACCACCTAAAAACAGAGGCCAGACAAAATTAAGGAGAACAAAAAGCAGTTATGTTTATCGAAGGGCCTTCAAGATACATTTCAGGCAGATGAAGCTGCCCCCCGCTGCCACCAGGGGCTACACCCAGAAATGGACAATGGGTCATGGGCTTTCATACTTTTTTAAGTTTGGTCCATTTGCAGACTGGGGCTTAATCTTCCAATTACAGCTCTAGGTAATGAAGTAACTTACCCCAAAGTTTGCTCCCAGCAACTCACTTTTGTTTACATTTCTTAGGACCTGAGAAAGTAAGCTGTCCTTGATTCCTGGGCCTGAAGAGGAATTGCTTTGTCTGACCAAAATGGGAAAACAGTAGCTAATACTCTATGTGGAGTTCATACACTAAAGAATTGCAGGATTACAGATATAGGATTTTAGCTTTTTTATTTTTCATAAGGCGTCATTACAATGTAAAAAAAAAAAAAAAAAAAATGAAGCCATTAGAGAGGGGCAACACAGATGGCGAAGGACCCTGAGGGAAAGCTGAATGAGGAGCAACTGAGGTCCCTGTGTTGGTTCAGCCTGGAGGAGACTGAGGAGAGACCCCATGAAAGTTACAACTTCCTCCTGAGGGGAAGCGGAGGGGCAGGCACTGATTTTGTCTCTCTGTCACCCAGTGACAGGACCTCAGAGAATGGTCTGAAATTGTGTCAGGGGAGGTTCAGGCTGGATATTATTAGAAAAGGATTCTTCACCCAGAGTGTGGCTGGGCACTCTAACAGGCTCTCCACAGAAAAGATCACAGCACCCAGCCTGACAGAGATCAGGAAGCATTTGGACAATGCTCTTAAGCATATGGTGTGATTCTTGTGGATGATGTTGTGCAGGGACAGAAATGGGATCAGGTGATCCTTTAGGGTCTCTTCTAAATCAGCATATTCTGTGATTCTGTGAAATTCTAATTAACTTCTTATATTCAGGAAGAATTTTCCTGATGAGTGTAACTTCAGGAATTGGTTAGATACTGGAACTTGGTTGATGGTGATACTATAGGCAGTAGCAGACAACATTTTAGTATCAGTTTATCCTTGAGCAATCTCACCATTATTCTGCTTTCATTTGTAAACTGCTGTTCAAAATCAAATGAGTGTATAGGGTGTTTTTAGCAAGGAGGAACCATCATCAACTTGCATATGTGTAATAAAAATTCAGAGGCAGGTACTTGAGTTGGGATTTAAACATAAAGAGAAGTTTGTTATGCTTTGTACAGTTAACCAATCACTTGCTAGAGACCTCTTCATTTACTAACTTTAAGTTTAATGTAGCACTTACCTTAATATCTTGCATCTCCTCATTTACCTGAAAATAGTATATCAACTCCATACTTGTTTCTAGAGCTACTGAAATCTTACACATCAAAGTTAAGAACAAAAAAACAGTCAAAACTAAAAGCTCCTAGCAGTGCTCCTAGAAATAGCAAATGCAAAAATTACACTTGTGAAAACCAGTGGTGCTATAACAGCTTTATTTTTTACTTAATACAAGGCAATTAGAGTGCCTTTTAATACTTCACATAACAGATATTAGCAAATACAAATATATATACTTTTTTTTTGCTTTTAATGAAAATGTCCATTTAAGGATTTAACTTAGAAATTTCAGTTGTGAAATCTCTCTAGATTTTTGCAAAGTTAACAGATATTCCAGTGCAAAAATAGATCCCATTACAGATAGCATAAAGTGCTTGGAACAAAGGACCAACTATAATTCAGGAGGGAAAGATAAGCACAACAGTGGTTGTTTAACCATGGGGAAAATACAACTCCTTACTGAAATACAAATGTACTACAAAGAGGGATGCAACATGTCAATAGTATTGAAGTTTAAAATAAGTTAACACCTCAGTGTAGTTTCATTATCAGAAGTGGTTCACGTAATGTGTATGACTCCAGAGTGATTTTTCCCCAACACATACTTAAGAGAAAATTAGTGGCTGTCTGAACATATTCCATGACCTATCTTCATGCCAGTGTTGCATTATGCTGTCTGTTCAGTACAAACAATGCAGATCAGAGCCGTCAAGTAGTTTAATATCCACATTTACTGCAATATTTTGTCACAGATAGCAGACCCTCTAAGCACGACAGTCATGGGGCAATACAAATCAAGAATCTTTTTGGTGGGCTAAGGAAAGTGTATTACCATGTAACTGTTGTTTCCTGATACATGAATAATTTAAATAAGCAGCTACCAAGAGCAAACCACAGCCCTTTCAGGACCAAATCTGAATCCTCCTAGAACTCGTTCCAGCTCTACATGCACTGGTTTGGTGCAGTGCAGAAGGTTAGCCCTTGACTTCAGTGATGTAATGCTGATTTGTAATAGCGACTTTTAGCAGTGGCAAGCCTCCAGGACATGCAACATATTTGCAGCCTGTTCTGGAGTAGTCATGGCTGTAGCTCTGCTGTTTCTGCACCTGGAAGTCTGGTGTATTCATCACCCTGTAACTCATCCCCATAGAGTGACGATCTCATAAAAGTAATAACAAAGTATGTTTTCAGTGAGGTATACCAATCCCCTTTACACTCCTTTTCTCAATCCCCTTAGCAATGAATTATACAGATTAAAAAAAAGTATGAAAAGGCACTTCAGTAGAGCCTGTACTAAGCTCTTACTTTACCTCAAGGCAGGACACAAAGGGACAAGGAACTTAGTTTAACTGTGTTTTAAAAATGTTGAGTTGGTCAGTGTTACCAAGTATATTTGGAAATATGTAATTAATCTTCTTCAGGCTCATGCCAGCCTTTTCAGTATTTGCTGGGCTGCTATGGTCATTCACAGAAGAAAATGGTCCATGACTGATTCATGGAGTAGCATCAAAACTAGTGCAGAACCTCTGTGGGTTTTTAAGGCAG